>NC_042615.1:45517817-45823876 GCF_901001135.1 Rhinatrema bivittatum | reverse complement strand
CAAGAGAGAAGCCACTGCTTAAAGAAAAGCCATACCTTGTGCCACATACCATTTGCAAAGAACACCTTAGGGGAACAGTGCTTGTATGTGGGAGACAGGTTTTTTGGTCTCAATGCTAAGTGATACAGAATGTGGCCTAAAATAAACAGCACATCGCCCTGTTTATCATTCCTACAGTAAAGCATGGTGGCGGCAACATTATATTGTGGGGATGCCTTGCGGCTGTGGAGACGGACAGGATGATGAAGATGACTAGTACAAAGTACAGGCAGATTCTGGAGGAATCCTGTTTCCAGTCTGCCATAGACCTGGGACTAGGAGAAGCCACAATGGAGAGGCTCAGCAAGAAGAAAGTGAATGTCCTTGGGGCCGATGCAGTACAGTGCGCTCAGTCGAGCGCACTGTATAACCAGCAGTCAGATGCGGGTTGAATAGGCGCTAATGAATCCCCTACTGCAATAAGGGGATTAGCACCTATTCAACACATGTCCAACACGGAGTGAGACTAATAGCGCTAATCACATGCAAATGCGATTTAGCATGTGATTGAGGCTATTAGCATTCACTCCAGATGCAAAAAAAAAAAAAAAAAAAGTGCTTTTCTGTAACTGCTTCCTATTTAATATTGTTGTGATATTAAGTAGGAGGAAAAACAACAAAAAAACCACTGGCAGTCGGGTGCAGGAAACAGATGCTTGAATGACAAGCGTCTGTTCCTGAACCCCCCTGGCTGTGCGGCGTTTAGGAAAACCAACACCGATAAACTCTGCATCAGTTTTCCTAACCGGCGGACCGCCGACGCTGATCGGGTTCACGTTAGTAGGGAGGCGCTAGGGGCGCGCAAGCAACCCTAGCGCCTCCTTACTAACGCGACCCACTAATTAAAATATTGCATGGGGCACCTGGGGCGCGTTAAGAAAGTGGGCGCTGACTGTTCAGCGCTCGCTTTCTACGCACGTTTATTGCATTGGCCCCCTTGAGTGGCCCAGTCAAATCCCAGACCTGAATCTAGTAGAAAATCTGTGGCAAGATTTGAAAACTGCAGTCCGTAGATGGTCCCCAGCCAAGTTGAAAGAATCTGAGCGCTTCTGCCAAGGCAAAAGCTGCTCCATCCCTCTCTGCAAAGTTGGTAGACACTTTTCTTCAATGACTCATGGCTGCTGTTAGTGTTCAAGGGGCTTCGACCGAGAATTGAGTCAAGACTTATGAAATCAAGACATTTTTGTTTTTTTATTCTTAATTTACTTTTGGATTATTTCTATAATTTATTCTTTCACGATGAAAACATACAGTATGTTCAGATCAGTGAAACAAACTGGTACTTGAATTCATTTTGATTTGTATTTTTTAGACAACAGAATGTGAAACGTTTAAGGGTATGAAGACTTGTGCAAGGCACTTATGGTAGTTACAAACAGAATTATTGGGCATATAGCTAGGCATAGCTTAATCGTAAAAAGTCGATATGGTTTCAGCAATATGTAAGGCATGACTTCCAGTCTTTCTTACATATTATTATTTGAAGTTGTAAATAAGCATGTGGATAAGTATGAGCCCATAGTGTACCTGGGTTTTCAGAAGAGATTTCAAAGGGAAATTGCAAAGTTGTGGGATAGGAGACAGTACCCTGTTGTGAACTGGTAGCTGGTTAAAAGATAGGAAACAGAGTGGGTTTAAATGGTAAGTTTTCTCAATTGAGAGACATGAATAGTGGAGTGCTCCAGGCATCTCTGCTGGGACCACTGTGTAACATATTAATAATCTAGAAAAAGGAGCAGTGGGCAAGGTGCCCATATTTGCAGATGACACACAATTATTAAGTAGTTGTGACTGTGAGAACCTGGAGGAGGATGTTGCGAGACTGGAGAAGGCAGATGAAATTTAATGAGAACAAATGCGAAGTGATGCACATAGGACCATTGCTACACCTATGCTTCTTTGACTATATGTTAGCGCTCCAAAATGTTGTACCCTGCCTTGGGTGAATTTCTTATTTAAAAATGCAGGTAATGAATACAAATAAAAGCAATCCTAAATATGTATTCACAATGCTGGGTTTCATATTCCTTCTTTGAGAGAAAACCATGATTTGGATTCTCATATTGGGATTTACTGGGTATTTCCAGGTGATCCTAACTGGATACTGTTAGAGACAGGATGCCGGGCTTGATGGACCGTTTGGTCTGACTCGGTGTGGCAAACCAAACAAAAACCACAAGAGAAACCCAATCCGCTTCCCAGATTGGATCACCCCTTGGGAGGCTGCCTTTTACTGGTCACCTGAATAAAAAACTTTGTTTTCCAAAGAAATACATTCCCTCTGAATACTGCTCAGTGTTCCAGAAACACAGGTCATAGCCTCCTCCATCCATTGAAATTTGTACTGCTAACTTCATTCTTTGAATATTTTTCAAGCAGGTCCCCTGAATCACCTTGGAGCAACCATGGGGGGAACAGTGTCACATATTGACTGCAATTGATTCATGCAGGGAGTGTTCGATGTCATTAGTGACATCAGAACCAGCGTAAACCTATAAATGTGAGGTAATGTAGTGAAATTCTTGCTAATTAACTCCCCACCCCATCCTGGGAATTTAAGAGAATTGCAGGACAGTGTCTTAAAGAACTTAAAAATGACTGACTTATCTGTAACATTTTTATAATTCTGCATTGGATGAATGCAACTGTGGTCCACACCACGTTTGAAAGTCTGCCCAGCATGGCAGGAGAAGGCTAGGATTGCAGCACAGCATTTAAACTCCTTTTACTTACTGTATGTATATTCCTGCTTCTGGCATTCTTTTCTGGTTTAGTTGTAGTTGAAATTTTTAGGATCAGAATAACCTTTTATATTTGAGGATGCGGTAGAGATTAGTATGGTAGTCCTCACACGTGGGTGACATCATCAGAGTCCGGCACGGAACTTTGATCTCAAAGAACCTAGAGCTTTCAGCTTGCCCTTCTGAGCATGTGCAGCTGTAGTCATCACCCTGCTCCCTAGGCAGAGTCCCTCAGTCTCTCTCTTTTTTTTTTTTTTTTTTTTTCTGCGGAGCCGTGTGGGTGCAGAAGCCATGTGTTCACAGCATTCAACTTTGCTTTATCTAACAATTTTTGTAAGTGATTTTTTTTCTAGAGCTGCAGCTGTTTTCTTCCCTTTTCTCTTAAAGTAGTTTTATTCTTCTATTTTTCCTCTTCTATCCAACTGTCTGCTGGCCGCATGGTAGGCTTTCCCCTGTGCAGCCTCGAAGAGCCTGTTACTTAAATAAAAAAAACCAAAAAAAAACCCATCTGCTCCTGCAGTTCTTGTATCTGTGTCCTCTCCTTGCTCTGTCTGTTTTTTCTCTTTTTCTACCGTGGGCTGACTTATGCAGTCCGGTGATCTATGTAGGCCACTGAGCCTGGGGTCTTGCCTGAATTTTACCCAGGCTGGAGTTCCATGGCAGTTCACCGATCGATCGGCATTGATGGATTCATATGGTGGAAGGATCAAGGACCATGCCATTCCTGTGGGGGGAGAGCTCATCCTCCCTACATCTCAAGGAAGTAGTCTCCATGGACGGGAGACCTGGATAACAGTGCCTTCCCACCTGCTTGGGTGGGACCTGGGCAATGCAGTCTCCCTTAGGATGAGTGGAGCCTGGGCTAGCAGCTTGCTTTCGCACCTCTGTGCCATGCCCATGCCCATGACCAGTTGCCCGTGCACAACTGTGACGAGCGCATCATTCACCTGTTGCATCGATGTTGAGGGATCAGGCCCATCTTCAGGTACCATAGTCATCCTTGATGCCGTCGAGGTCCAGGATCACCCTTGTTGCCATTGAAGTGTGTGACCACCCACGATGCTGTAGTGGCCTTCTGTGCTGTCGTCATCCGTGGAGTCTCGCTGCCCAGGCTTGGGCATCGAGGGAGCGGTGTACAACGCAAGTCGACTACCTCGAGGCTGCACTGCCCTTGAGGCTGCGTGGCCTTCAATACCATGCTGCCATCAGTGCCACACTGCCCTCAGTGCTATGATGCCAGCGATGCCTTTGGTGTCTGCAGTGCACTTGTGCCCTCACTGCACTTGAAGTCACGATGCCCTCGCTGCGCTTGATGCCTCTGTGCCCTCGCTGAACTTAATGCTGTGGTACCATCAATGCCGCTGTGCCCTTGATGCTCATGATGCTCTTGATGCCATCGCCATAGATCCATCAAGGTGTGTGCATGGCCACCCTCGATGCTGTCGAGGTGCATACTCTTGATGCTGCGGCCCCCAACTAGGTTGTCTAGGTGTGAGGCCTCTGTGCCAGCAAGACCTCACTGTTATCACAATGCAGTGCTGCCCCAATACCATTGACATCCTCAAGGCCATTGAGGGGTGGGGCCACTGTAGAGGCTTTCGGACCACCAATGCCTCTCATTACCACCTCTACTATGTCAAGTTCCACCGGCCAAGCACTTGGTTTACCATTGAATGCCCTTGTCTCCCCTAAGGCACTAGCAAGGCTCTCATCAGCAGTAATGCTTGCAAGGCCATCAAGCTCGCAGCATCGATACCCCCAGACGAATAAGTGAGCCAAGGGGAATTGCTGTTGGCGGTGGTCACCGGTTCTTTTTGGCATTTGTGATCTGTGAGTGGGCTGCAGGGCCTCTCCCTGCAGAAGCCCATGGTTTCTTTGGTCAATACCTTCGGGTCGAGTCCCTGTTGGAGCTCCTGGGTAGTCTATGTCCATGGGCACCTGTAGCGCCGGGGATGGTGCTATATTACATCGAACTGATTATAGTACGGTTTAGTGCATTGAAAGCCCTGGGTGCAGAGTATTTGGGTGCCCGGTGCTGGCTTTGTGTTGGTGAGCGTGAAAGCGCTGTGGGCCCTACAGGCATGGGATGGGTTAGCACTGCATGAGTTCTGTCCAGAGTGCTTTCGCAGCGGAGGGCTTCCAGTTGCCCTCTGCCGCCTGGTCATTTGTGTGTGTGAGGCGGGGGAGGGATTCCCTCTGGGCGGTCACAACAGTTGTGTTCTGCAGCTGCAGGACTGACCTAGGACTACATTCCTAGTCTGATCCTAAGGAGAATGGACATCGAGAGAGTGGCTCGGAAGTCTCCTTTCTCAGCATAGGAATGGGTCTGTCGACTTTTCCATGTCAGACTCCCCTTTCTTGTGGAAAGGTTTTTCTGTGATCCGGGGCCCCGATCCTCCTCATCGGCGCATCTCTTTTGGAGGCCAGGGAGCAGCAGCAGCGATTGTCAGACCATCTTCAGCTGGGGCCCCTCCAGGGTTTGCAGTGGTGATTTCCCCTATCAGAGGCTGGCTGCCTGTGGTAGGTTGGTTTCTTCGGCACCTCAGCAATCAGTGATTGGAGCTCAGCTCTCCTTCGGGAAGTTGTTAGGTCTTTTGGGATCAGGAGGCCCTGCTCCCACTGCTTCCCTCTCCCCTCTGGAAGGGGAGATCTGACTGGGTTCCAGGGCAACCCTTTCAGAGTTGCCCTGGAACCCAGTCAGTTTACCCCTTTTGAGGGGTGTCCCTCATTTCTGTTTCCGGACAAGGGATGGCACTGCTCTTACTGGCGCCAGCTCCAAAAAATAGTCAAGGATAGCACTCTCCCTTGGGTGCTCTACGATGTAGCAGATCTGTCCACGAGGAAGCCTATCCGGTGTTGCTCCCTGGTGACCCTCCAGGTTTCCCCTGGTTTGGGAGTCACTTTGGTATCTGTGGGCGTCTTCCTTAAGGATCGCTATCATCAGTCATTCTTGCCTGCTGGACCCTTCTCTATGAGGAGTGTTTCAGTCCATCAGCTGGGTGATCGCGCCTTTCACCATGTCCATGACAGAGTACCCCGCAACAGAGGCACTGCCCTCTGCTCGCGGTAGCGTGAAAGCTATTCTTCCCCCTTTTTTCAGGATCACCCTGTCTACGGACAGAGGAGTCATGCAACGTTGCTGTGCCACAAGCTCCCTTAGGAGGAGAAGTATATGCTATCATGACTGGGCTACTGATACCTAAGTTGGGTGCTCGGTACTCTGTTCCAGGATCACCTTGGGCCTGCCCTGATGCCCTTTGGGTTTCTGGGCTGACAATGAAATCATGTTCTCCCAAGTTTGCATATGAGATTCCCCAGCTTCATGTCTCCTCCTAGTGGAGCCTTTAGTATTTCTCCCCTGGGGCAATCACTTTGTTCCACTGTTTCAAGAAGACTGAGGGCTCCATCTCAGTGGGTTACTCCCTGCTGGTTTTGCAGTGCGTTCTTTTGGGGTTGATAGACAACCAGGCGACTTGGGCTTGTCCCGGCAGTCCATTGGTCTGCCTCCTTGTATTCTTCGCTCCTTCTGACTTCCAATTGGATTGTCTGTGGGAGGGGAGGTAAAGATAAGGCACCTGTGGTATATCTCTGTATATCGGCAGGGAAGGATACCCCATGTTATTTCCACTTATTTTTGCCTTTCTCTGGCCAATACTGCCTTAGTTTTTCTCCTTCTCTAGGTTGCCCAAAGGGCCTTCCTACTCCTCTTGCTATCTTGTGACAGGGTAATTGAACCTAATCTGACAGGTGCTCTTGAGTGAACTTCAGGCCTATCTAATATCCCTGCTCAGGAGTTTTGGGCTACAGGTCTGTTTCAGGGATTGTCCCTCAACCCCTGAAACCCTTGATGCTGTCTTGCGCGGTGAGCTAGGTCTGATTCTTTGGCATGCATTGTCTGTCCCAGGTCCGGACATGATTTGCTGCTTGTTCTTCCAAGCGTTGCTTGGGCTTCTTCTGCCCATTCAGCCCACCAGCCAAACCTGGGTACTCTTCTCCAGATACATGCAATCTTGTGGATGACAGTTTCTTTCTGGAGAGCTCTCGGCCCCGATTTGTTTTTTGGTTGTTTTTTCACACTGAAGGAAACTGTTTTTTTCCAGGAGTCTCTCGTTTACATCTCTGGATCCTTCCTGTATCCAGGAGGATCTAAATTCACTGTTATTGTTGGGGTTTCCTTATCAGGAACGCTGCTGTACTGTTTTTTCCATGATGCGGAGTTTGCTTCTACTTGCACTCGCATTACTCCTCTGCCTCAGGCAGCCCTGATATGCATGATGGTTTGTGTCTCAGTCTTTTCTATGGCTTTCTTTGTAGAACCCAACTCTTCTCCACCCTGAGAGTTGGTTTCTCCATGTGTTAGCTATATCATGGACTGAGGGACTCTGCCTAGGGGGCAGGGTGATGACTACAGCTGCACATGCTCAGTAGGGCATGCTGAAAGCTCTAGATTCTTTGAGGTCGAAGTTCCGTGCCGGGCTCCATCCAATGATGTCACCCATGTGTGAGAACTAACATCCTGCTGTCCTAGGAGAACACCTGTTACAGGTAAGCAACTCTGCTTTCCTTCAATCAAGGTCTGGCACTTTACTTAATATTTTTTTATTCATTCATTCAATTTGAGATACTATGCGGTTTACAATAATAAAAGCAATATAAAATACAATGATATAATAGATTTAAGAAAAGGCTGCAAGGTATAAACTGCAAAGAAAAATATCTGGGATCTCCATTTTCCGAGGGAGGAAGAATGTGTAGGAAGTTTGCATTTAAAGCCTTACATATAAAATATAGGCGACAAGTAGAGACAGTTAATCACATTCATAGCCCTTCTTCCCTTCGCCTATACCATTTAACTTTTCTATTTGGAATCTACAGAGGGAACATTAAAATGGCCTTCCTTTAGATTTGAATTATGACTTTGTGGGTAAAATTGTACAATTGCCCTTATTCATTTTTATAAATAAATTACTGAACTAGAAATTGCACCAAAGAGTGGCAAAAACTCTCCTGCCCAACTCATTTAGATCTGCTTGCAAATTCCCTGGCACAGTTTTAATATGTGTAATTTTCCTCCTGTTTGTTCTTTCCCTTCAAGTTCTTGATTGTTTTCATCTCTTATCAAGAACCTCTACTGCTCAGCTCTCAGTATTTTCCTGTTCTTGCCCTCTTTTTTTCATGTAGGTCAAGTGCTGCATTGACCTCCTGTGACTGATTGAGCAGAATGCTTTCTCTTTTTCAGTGTCACCACTTTCTGTGTCACTTTTTGGACAATTATTAGGCACGTACAGGGACGGCTCAAGGCAATCTGCTGCCTGAGGTGAAGGAAGAAATGGTGCCCCCCCACCTCCATGGCCTAGTGCAGGTGAAATCACCGAGGACCAGGGCAGGGGGAAGGCAATGGAGGGTGAAGTGACTTGCCCAAGGTCACAAGGAATGGCAATAGGATTTGAACCCTGGTTTGCAGCTCACTGCTCTAACCACTCAGTTTTTGGGCCCTGTTATTTTTTTGTTCTCAGTCTTCAGTGTCTGCACTAGGGGGGTGCCAGAGATGTTTAATGGGGCAGGGTGGTTTTGGCTGCCCCACCTTCTGGGTCTAGAAATAGGACTCCTCTATTCCCTATTGCCTGCCTCCCACCCTTCTCCAGGATCTGCCCCCTGGTGGTGTGAGAGGTTGGTGAAGAGTGGGAGTCTGTGTGTATGACACACTCTCTCTTAGGGCTGATACAAAGGTATTAGATGCCCTGACAAACCTTACAGCCTTTCATTCCCCTTTCCCTCCCCTCTCCACACATTTAAACCTAATGCATTCTTTTCCATTTTAAAATTTATTAACTTCCCCAACCTAAAAAGGCAGACTCCATATGGAAAATAGACATTCAAAGTACAATCTTCTGAAGTAAAAATATCGCTTACAACATAAATAGGCATACACTGCAAGAAACCACACTTTCAATAATAGTTTTAGACTTAATAAACTACCTTTCTCATAGTAATCAAGGCAATTTAATGGATCCCATATGGTATTAAGCCTTTGGTAAAGTGCACTGGGTGTGGACTTGGCCCACAGAAAGCCAGGAATAAACTGAATTCCAATTCCAATATAGTAAGCCTTCCATATCATAACTGCCAGCACACAACCTATGAAAAAGCCATATTGCAAATATTACATCAGGCCCTAAACACCAATACACCTCCTGTTAGGAAAACAGATTAAAGCCAGGTTATTGTAAATCCCTACACAGAAACTACATGCTAGCAGAATACCTAACCTCAGACACACAAGCAGAACACAGATAGACTCTCACCAAACACAGAATAAAGAGATCATAAAATATAAACTGAAGTGTGCAGACAAAAACTGAACTGGAAAACACAAGAAACCAAACTCTGTAAGCCATGCAACCACAATCAAGAAATATAAAACAACAAACATACCAATAAAAATAATGTCAAATCTGCCGGTAAATTCAGCCAAATAAAAACACATAAAAATGTTTAAAATATTACCAAACACTAATAAAATATTTCAAAACGGCAGATACATCACATCCAATAATTAAAACTGACAAGGATTAAAAAACAAAATCTCCTACACGCCAAACCTGGGAACTTTAGATTTCCAGTCCTCCTTACATTGTCGTAGATTGGAGGAGGGTGCACAAACTGTAACCTCTTTCATACACACCTTTATACAGGTACTCTTAAACACGCACACACATGTGCGCAGGCATTCTCCCTCATAGACACACACATACATGCACAAAAACCCTCTCATACACACACATGCATTCATTCATCTTTTTCATATATATACACACACACACACTGGCTCCCTCTCTGTCAGGCACACATATACATGTTTCCTCTCTCTCAAGCACAGGTACACGCTTCCTCTCTGTCAGCACACATGCTTACACACACATACTCACATTCTCTCTCTGGCAGGCGTGCAGGACTGATCCCCTGTCAACACACAGGGCCTCCTTTAGTTGGGCCGCTGGACAGGATGCGATTCCCCCGGCTGGTGCCTCCTCTATTGGCCTCCGGGTGTGATGGGATCCCCCGGTGGCCACGGGGCCTCCTCCGTTTCGGCTGCTGGGCGGGATGGGATCTCCCAGCGGCCATGGGCCTCTTCTCCCCTTCCATAGCCCCGCTGGTCTTATTGTTCACGGGGAGGGGGACAAGCTGTGCGCGGCAGCACACGAGAACCTTGCCGGCGGTCATGTGCTTTCTTCAGTTCAGCCGTCGGGTGGGATGAGAAAATAAAGGCCCCCCCCCCCCCCTCAGTACGCCACTGCCCGGTGTTTTCTGCTACTGGCCCGGAGACCCGGCAATTCCTTTAGAATTCCAGAGTCTCCGGTCCAAATCCAGAGAGTTCCAAGGTATGAGGGTGAGGCGGCTGTGGCAGGAAGGTTTCAGGGGTCATTTTGCCACCTCAAAATCTTGCCGCCTGAAGTGGCCACCTCACCCTGCCTCATTATAGAACCGCTCCTGGGCACCTAAACCTGAAAACATGCCCGGCGCCGCTCTCTCTACAGGAACATGTGTACTGCTTCAGTAACCCCAGCTAACCAGGCAAGATGTTGCACCCCGTCCCTGAATATAATCCGCTCTGAGGTGTCGAAAAGGCGGAATATGCAGTACATCAAAGCAAATAAAAATTAAATGAAGAGGTTGGTCTGTAATGGTTATTTTCTTATTATTCTACAGTTTTAATGTTCTGTCAGATATTGAAAAGTGGTGCTTACGGTAGTTTGAAAGGGCGGTTGATTTGTGGGAATATTTATTTATTTATTTTTTTGGCTTGAAAGCCTCACGCCTTAACAATAAAAAATAATTTAAAGGAGAAAATGTTCAAATAGTCCACTTAGTTGCAAATTATGCCATTGCTTTTACCACACACATGCTTTATGCAAATTTTCAAGAAGGAACTACCTGTGGGTTTTTTTTTTTCTTTTTAAATTAGTAAGAGCAGAGTGCATGCACTAAAAGTGTTAGCGCACATTCCACCTCCTGTTTGTGTGGGCGGTTGAGTGGAGGCAAAATAGCAGGTATTCCGCGGAAAATCTAGCGTTCTGTTTTGTTGATCTCCCCTGATTTGAACACGCTCACAGGAGCTCCTCTTTTTGCTGTGGCTAAACCTATGCATGCCGTAGAAGC
Source organism: Rhinatrema bivittatum (assembly GCF_901001135.1). Lineage (NCBI taxonomy): Eukaryota > Metazoa > Chordata > Amphibia > Gymnophiona > Rhinatrematidae > Rhinatrema > Rhinatrema bivittatum. The sequence goes on along the minus strand of NC_042615.1, from coordinate 45,812,936 downwards.
CTGCACCTACTTTTAGCTGCTCTGGGGGGTGGGGGGCAAGTCTTCATACAGGGCTACGATTTTTGTTTCAGATAGTTGTAGGGGAAACAGCTCTGTACTGATATAGCTTTTTTTTTTATTGCTATCGGAAGGTTCCCTGGTGACTACTTTCTGATACATATCTCAACAAGTGGGGAATGTTTTCCAACCTGCATTTGTACAACAGGGTGAATGGGGTTCTTCGATCACATATAAAGTACATGCTATGCTTTAGTATGGTTTTGTAAACATGTTGCAACCTTGGCTTAAGGCAGGGGATGTTTGAGAGAGCATCTCGGAAGGCCCAGCTGTGTGTGTCTCTCTCTGTGTATGGGCTTAGGTGGGATTGTGGTGCTTGTGAGAGGCAGTTAAGAGGCTGCAGATTATTGGCCAGCATTCCATTCACTCCCAGATGTTTTGGCTAATGGAAAACTTGAAGCACATTTTCAATTTGCTCAGTTACCATAATATATTCTGGTGTAAATTTAAAAATTTAGAAAGCAAACTAGGAAGGGTGGGCTGTGTATACAGACATACACACATAAACAGTGCTAAATCTAAGATATGTGGGAAGGTGTGTGTTGACAACATAAGAAATTGCCATGCTGGGACAGACCAAAGGTCCATCAAGCCCAGCATCCTGTTTCCAACAGAGGCCAAAACCAGGCCACAAGAACCTGGCAAGTACCCAAACACTAAGAAGAATCCATGCTACTGATGCAATTAATAGCAGTGGCTGGCTATTCCCTAAGTATAATTGATTAATAGTCATTAATGGACTTCTCCTCCAAGAACTTATCCAAACCTTTTTTGAACCCAGCTACACTAACTACACTAACCACATCCTCTGGCAACAAATTCCAGGGGTGCTAAGTATGACATATGTGTGTTGTGAAAGGGGATACACTTATCCTTTGTTTACTCCTTCAGTTTTTCTTTCCTTACCTGTGTTTGTTTGCCTTGCTTGCCCTGAGCCGAGCTGCTGGTGCACTTGTAGGGGTTTTTTTTTAATGGAATGGTCACCAACATTCTCCAGCCTCTAATTACTTTCCATAGTTGAGCAATGGGGATTTTCTGGGAGAATTTGTTTTCCAAAAATATTGACATGATGATCTGCTTTTTAAACTCAACTGAGCTGGTCTTATTTTCTTCCTGCTTGCTAAATTTGGTGAATTTCAATTCCTTCTTTCAAGAATTATTTCCCCACAGACAGAAATGGTTCCTTTTTACTTAATTCTTTTCAACATTTTGTATGTTGGTGGTGGCAGTGAGCTGATGGCATGCTAATACATCGGGAGTTTAGAAAAATCATGTTAACCCAAAAATATCACCAAAATACATATTTAGCATGTATAAAGTATTGTTTATGCACATAAAACGTTTTCTTCTCAAAAAATACTATGTGCACAAGGGATGACAAGGCCATAGCAGAAAGACTAAATTAATTTTTTGCTTTGGTCTTCACTGTGGAAGCTGTAAGAGAGAGACCCATGCCAGAAATGATATTCAAAGATGATGATTTGGCAGAACTGAAACAAATCTCAGCACACCTGGAAGATGTAATAGGTCAAACTGACAAACTAAAGAGTAGCAAATCTCCTGGACCAGATGGTATACATTCCAGAGTGCTGAAAGAATGGAAAAATGGAATTGCAGGCTTGATGTTAGTAATTTGTAAATTATCATTAAAATTATCTGATACCTGAAGACTGAAGGGTCACCAGTGTAATGCCAATTTTTAAAAAGGGATCAAGGGATGGTTCAGGAAACTACAGAGCAGTGAGTCTGTTGTCTGTGCCAGGCAAAATAATAGAAACTATCATAAAGAACAAAATTACTAAACATATGTTGTAGATAGGCATAGTTTAATGGGAAAAATCCAACATGGATTTAACCAAGGGAAGTCTTGCCTCACCAATCTGCTACATTTTTTTGAGGGCATAAATAAACATGTGGACAAAGGTGAGCTAGTCTGTCATGAAAGACTTCTTAGGAAAATAAAATGTCATGGATAGAGGGCAGTGTCCTACTGTGGACTGGGAACTGGTTTAAAGCGAGAAAACAGAGAATAGGGCTAAATGGTAAATTTTCTCAATGGAGAAAGTGAATAGTAGAGTGCCTCGGGGATCTGTTCTGGACCCGCTCTTTTTAATATATTTATATATGACATGGAAATGGGAACAATGAGTGAAGTGATCAGATTTGCTGAAGAGACAAAATTATTCAAAGTTGTTAAATCACAAGAGGATTGTGAGAAATTTCACAAACACAATACCCCCAACAGTGTGGTTCTGTTTTCAGATGCTTGGATTGATGGCAGTGACCCTGGAGGTGGTGCCGAGGGTGAGGGCACATATGAGTCCTCTTCAGCGCACTCTACTGTCTCGTGGGAGCCCACAATCTCAGGATTATTTGATTCGGCTCCACCTGCCAATGGAGGTCTGCTCTCAACTACAGTGATGGTTGAAAGTGGATCATCTAAGAAAGGGAATTTCCCTAAGATCACCGGACTGGCTTGTACCCATGACAGATGTGAGCCCCCTGGTTTGGGAAACTGACAGCGCAAGAGCACTGGAGTGCAGAAGATTCTCTCTGGAACATCAATTGGCTAGAAGTCCGTGCGGTCCGGTTGGCATGCTTGCAGTTTGGCAACAGATTTATTTAGCATTTTTTTATATACCGACTTTCCAGTAACAGAATTACTGATCAATTCGGTTTACATTTTAACAGAACAATAACATTGACAAGTAAATGTCTTACAAAGAACAGGTCGAAATAACTTGGATAAGTATATATGGGGTTAACCAGAAAGATACATCACCTAATGTAGGTATAAGTAAGGATACAGTGCCTAATGTAGGTTAAAAATAGACAGTTACTAATTATAAGACTAGGTTATGATCTTCGACTGCCATAGTTTACGTGAGTTCTATAGATCTAAATAGCTCTCAGGTGGGTAACCACCGAAAGGATCATTGGCAGGGATGTTCCGTAGGTTGCTGTTATGGGAAAGCTTGGTTGAATAACCAAGTCTTGAGTCTTTTTTTAAATGTAGATGAGCATTGCACTGATCTGAGTTCTGGTGGGAGAGTGTTCCAGATTTTGGGTCCCGCTGTAGAGAAGGCTCTTTTGCTTAATGCTGACTTCATCGGTATTGTATGCAGGTTGTTTTTATAGGCTTGTCTTACTGGTCTGGTGGAAGTGTGGAATTGGAGAGGGATTTTGAGCTCGAGTGGTGCCAAGTTGTGTAGTGCCTTGTGGGTTATTGAGAGCACTTTGAAAAGTATTCTGAATTTAACGGGAAGCCAGTGTAGGCTTTTCAAAATAGGTGATATGTGGATATGATAGGTGATTGTAGGGTAGAGTGATCTGGATAATGTCTGATAATGGAATGACAGTGGTGTACATCAGTCGGCAGGGAGGACACAAGAGACAGCAAGTGTCACAGGAAATCGCCCAACTTATGGACTGGGCAGGAGTGCATCTTCAGGAGATCTCAGCCTTGCACATTGCAGGAAAAGACAATGTGAGATCAGACTTTCTCAGCAGACAGAGTCTGGATCCAGGAGAATGGGAATTGCCAAGCGAGGTGTTTCAGCTAATAGTGGATCTCTGGGGCTTTATGTTTTTGGACCTGCTGGTGACTTCTCGCAATGCGAAGGTTCCTCGATTCTTCAGTTGCAGGAGAGATCCAAAGTCCTTGAGCATCGATGCTCTTGTGCAGGAGTGGTCAGAGGGCAAGGTGCTATATGCTTTTCCCTAGTGGCCCATGTTGGGCAGAAGGGTATGGAGAATCAAGAGTCATAGGGGGGATGGTGTTTCTGGTGGCACCAGATTGGTCCAGGAGACCGTGGTATGCAGATCTACGAAGGCTCCTGGTGGAATCTCCCCTCTGGTTTCTGGTGCAGGGATCTGCTATGGCAGGTGCCTGTTCTTCATGAAGATCCAACTCTATTTTGCCTTACGGTATAGCCCTTGAGAAGGTTCAGTTGCTGAAGCGTGGATATTCTGCTGCGATGATTGCCGCCTTGCTACGAGCAAGAAAGTTCTCCACTTCCTTAGCCTATGTGTGGGTTTGGTGAGTGTTTGAGGCTTGGTGTGAAGATTAAAGGGTTCTTCCTCGTTTGGTTTAGATCCCGCTTATTTTAGAATTTTTGCAGGATGGATTGAGTAAAGTATTGGCCCTTAATTCCTTAAAGATACATGTGGCGGCTCTTGCTTGTTTCCAAGGTCAGGTGAATGGTGGGCCCCTGTTGGCTCATTCAGAAGTGGCCCGTTTCTTGAAAGGTTACCGGTGCCCTTGTGGAGTTTTAATCTAGTTTTGGATTTTTTAGCAGGCCCTTCTTTTCGACCGATATGTAACTTTGAAGTTACTGACCTTAAAAACAGGGTTTCTTTTGGCAATTTGTTTTGCTTGTTGAGTATCTGAACTACAGGCATAGTCTTGCTGGGAGCCGTTTCTACGAGTGACTCCAGGGGTAATACAGCTATGTACTGTTTGTGGGTGGTTTTTTTTTTTTTTGCGAAAAGTGGTCTCAGATTTTCACTTGAATCAGTCTATTTCCCTGCCGTCTCTAGACAGGGAAAGAGATGCAGAGGAATAACGCCTGTTATGGTCCTTGGATGTCAAGAGGCATATCTTAAGGTATTTAGAGGTTTCTGAACCTCTCAGGAAGACAGACCGGCTTTTTATACTCCATGGAGAGAGTAAGCAGGGTGAGCCAGAGTGCGGGCTACAATAGCCTGCTGGATTAAGGAGGTAGTCATGGCTGCATGTGTGGATGCTGAGCAGCCATTGCCTAGTCAAGTTAGGGCTCATTCCACTAGGGCTCAGGTAGTGTCATGGGCAGAGGTTAGATTGTTGTCTCCCGTTGATATTTGCCAAGCTGCGATATGATCCTCTACACACCTTTTCCAGGTATTATCGCCTGGATGTACAGGCCTGGGGGGATGCAGCCTTCGCATGAGTGGTTTTGGCTGGATCGTTGGCAACCTCTTACTCTGTTGGGAAGTAGCTTTGGTATATCCCACTGGTTTTGGATTCACCTGTCTGTATGCTAAGAAAGGAGAAATTACTACTTACCTGATAATTTCCTTTTCCTTAGTACAGACAGATGAATCCAACTTCCCACTCTTGACTGCTGAATGGTTGTGCTATGGTCCTCCTGTGTGGCTGTGTGCACCAGGGAATACTGGTAAGTGTCAATCATGTCCTTAGATTTGTGTTATTACACTCTGTCTGAGTTCTATGTTTTCCCTGTTGGCTGAGTGCTAGAATGGTTATCAGTGCCGGGAAAAATAATGGAAACTATTCTAAAGTTCAAAATCACAGAGCATATAGAAAGACATCTGTTTAATAGAACACAGCCACAAATCTGCTTCATTTTTTTGAAGGGGTTAATAAACATGTGGACAGAGGTGACCCGGTAGATGTAGTGTATTTGGATTTTCAGAAGGTGTTTGGAAAGTCCCTCATGAGAGGCTTCTAAGAAAACTAAAATGTTATGGGGTAGCAGGCAATGTCCTTTCATGGATTACAAAATTGGTTAAAAGACCGGAAGCGGAGAGTAGGATTAAATGGTCAATTTTCTCTGTGGAAAAAGGTAAACGGTGAAGTGCCTCAGGGATCTGTACGTGGACCGGTGCTTTTCAATATAAATATAAATAATTTGGAAAGGAATGCGACGAGTGAGGTAATCAAATTTGCAGATACAAAATTATTCAGAGTAGTTAAGTCACAAGTGGATTGTGATAAACAGTAGGAGGCCCCTGCAAAACTGGAAGATTGGGCATCCAAATGGCAGATGAAATTTGTGGACAAGTGCAAGGTGATGCATATAGGGAAAAATAACCCTTGCTGTAATTACACGATGCTAGGTTCCATATTAGGAGCTACAAACCAGGAAAAAGATCTAGGCATCATAGTGGATAATACATTGACATCGTCAGCTCAGTTTGCTGCAGCAGTCAAAAAAGCAAACAGAATGTTAGGAATTATTAGGAAGGGAATGGTTAATAAAACAGAAAATGTCATAATGCCTCTGTATTGCTCCAGGATGAGTCCACACTTTAGTACTGTGTACAATTGTGGTCGCCACATCTCAAAAAAGATATAGTTGCATTGGAGAAGATATAGAGAAGGGTGACCAAAATGATAAAGGGGATGGAACAGCTCCCCTATGAGGAAAGGCTAAAAAGGTTAGGGCTATTCAGCTTGGAGAAGAGACAGCTGGGGGGTGGAGGGGGGAAATATAATAGAGGTGGAACAATAGTGGGCCAAAATAAAATGAGCAATTACAAAAGCAACAAATCTATATGTTAGAAAGGTAAACAAAAGTAAGAGAAACAAGAAACTGATCTAGTTCTCAAAGGAGTTGACTGATTTAAAAGCAAAAAGAACAGCATTCAAGAAATATAAAGGATCCCGAAAAGAGGAACACAGGGAAGAATATCTAGTGAAACTGAGGGAGATGAAGAAAGACATCAAGAATGCAAAAAATCAGGTGGAAGAAAGGATTGCCAAAGAGGTGTAAAGCGAGGGTGACAAAACATTTTTCAGATATATCAGAGAAGGGAGAAAGGTCCGAAGTGATGTAGTGAAATTGAAAGGTGACAAAGAAAAATGTGTGGAGAGAGATGAAGAAATGGCCGGAAATATTAAACAAATACTTCAGTTCACTGGAGAAGGACCGTCACTAGTGATCAAGACTGTGGATGTGCGTGGAGTAATCGAAACTCCGTTTACAGAAGAGAATGTGTGGGAAGAGCCAGGAAAACTGAACGTGGAAAAGGCCATGGGACTGGATGAGTTACATGGCAGGATACTGAGGGAGCTCAGATGTGCTGTAGGTCCACTGAAAGAACTGTTCAGTTGATCCCTGGAAACGGGAGTGGTGCCGCGAGATTGGAGAAGAGTGGTGGTGGTCCCGCTTCACAAGAGTGAGAGCAGCGAGGAGGCTGGAAACTACAGGACAGTTAGTCTCACCTCGATGGTGGGAAAATTTAATGGAGACTCTGCTGAAGGAAAGGATAGTGAACTATCTACTATCTGGTGGGTTGCTCGACCCGAGGCAGCATGGATTCACCAGTGGAAGATCCTGTCAGACAAATCTGGCAATTTCTTATGTTCTTATGTTCACAGTTGGCTTTTGCAGAGAATACTGGTGAGCTGATGTCACTTCAGGGGTATATATACTGTGATATCAGCTTTGTGACTTCTCCAATTGCTGGTAGAAGTGCATAACCAACTGGTTTTGGATTCACCTGTCTGTAGTAAGGAAAAGGAAATTATTAGGTAAGTAGGAATTTCTACATAGGACCCCTGTTCCAAGATTTATTTATTTATTTATTTATTTATTTATATATTTAAGGTTTTTCTTTACTGACATTCGTCAGGGACATCATGCCGGTTTACATGTAACAAGGGAGACAATGTAGAAAATCAGTTACAAAAAACAAGGTTGTAAAAAACTGGAGTTGCAAACGAGAGAAACATATAGTTTGGAGGAAAAGGCAGGAGAATGGTAATATGAGAACTGAAACTGTAATATATACAAGAGGGAAGGTAACAGGGCAACAAATTATATACAAGTCATGATTCTAATTATTAGGGAGCAGATCTCCCCATTGAGTAACAGTCTCAGAAACTGTTATGGATATTAATGTTTGGGTGGATCCTTGGACACTGTGGCAGCTGACCACACCCATGGGGGCAGTCCCGTGAGGGACCACGGTGTCAGGCTAGACTCTGGACACACAAACACAGATTTGAATCTTTATTTAAACAGTTTTGGAAACCACCAGAGGTGGCAGTAGTGAGTAGTAGATGTTGAGCCCGGCTGGGTGAGTATCCCACAGGACGCTGGAACAGCGAATCCTCTGCTTGGCTGTGCTGTATTGGAAAGAGACAGAGATATGAGTACACAGTGAGAAACATACAGAGTCCCAGGTACAATAGGAGAAGCTCTGAGACGGGGAGAGCAGGCCCTCGAGGAGCGAGTACCTGATAGCTTAGAGTAGAGAGACTCAGTGGTATTGTACTCACACAGCGATTCCACTAGACGAGAGGTCTGGCACTGGAACAGAGGGCAGGCCCTCGAGGAGCGAGTACCTGGTTCCAGGGAAGCAGTACTGTGGAATAGATGGTAGTTGTATTCACAGATGGAAACTGTTAGTGAAGTCTTCCAAGTGGAAAGGGTTGTAGATGCAGGCAGCGACTCAGGGAACATGGGCCCTCGAGGAGCGAGTACCGGTTTCCTGATCGCACCTGAAAGAAGCAGAAGAGGCCCCCAAGGAGCGGGTACCCCATTAGCAATAAGAGTTCCAGATAGTGCTGGCGTGGCAGAGTAGCTTCGGTATGGAGAGCAAATCCCATCCGTAGAGTTCCACTCGATTAGCTAGCAAAAGTTGTAGGCTTAAATATCCAGGCAGCGTGACTTCATCTCAGGGGGACGCCCCTGAGGTTTGCGCCAATGAGGAAATAAAGATGAGGGCGGCGCACGCGCCCTATGGTACCTTGGAGGAGCATGGCGGGAAGCAGCACCAAAGCTGGTCCGGGGACGCCGGAGAGGTCGGCAGAGAGACGCCGTGGCAGCCAGTAGTCTGAGGTGAGCAGGAGGAGCCGCAAGAAGAGTGAGGTAGGCGGGACGAAGCCGTCGTAGACCGACGGTCGCAACAGAAACTTTACTCTGTTTCAGACCAGGCGTTAAAATTTGAGCATTAAGAAAACTTGAATAAAGCCCTCTGTACGTCTATGAACCAGGAGGTAATGGCTTGCTTAAAATGAGATTTGCATAAATGGGTGATAATGGGTATGCACTTCTTTTTCTGACCAAAACTCCTTAATTCGGGAGTACAGCTTACACACACAAAGTGCGCATAACCTGATCCTAAGGTGTGCATACATTAGTGCTTATTACGTCAGGGACCTGGTGACTAAAGCATGTTTTTTTGTCCTTGCCTTCACATTTTGCAACAATTCTAGGAGAAATGATCAATGTTGAAAACTTGAAGGGAGTAGGAATGGGATGATGGGATACTCAGGATCCAACTGCCGTTCTTGTGAGCAGGAAAACTTATTGCTGTTATCTGACTGCCCAGAGGGATCTAAGCTCTTTTACCTTAGTAGTCTACATGCTATGTTTGTCAAAGTAACTGGCTGCCCTCAAATGTTTTTTGGGTCATGCAGATGCTCGAACTGTCTGCTATCACTGGACTAATTGACCCTGTCAGTGTAACAGAAGAACTTGCATGCTCTACTCCCCTTTGCCAACAGTGTTGAGAAACCCAGAAGTAAAATATTTATTCCCTTTTAAACTGTTGTTTAATGTAGTCATTGGCCCAAGGTGCAAACAATCAGCACTTGGAGAAGGGTAGGATGCTCCACATGGCAGGAGAAGAAGATTGCACTTTTGAGAAGAAAGTTGCCGTTTCTTTTGTGCAAAGCTTTGCTTCCCTCCGCTTGCAACACATATATGCTTGTACTAGTCGGCGCTTATTTTAATACTCCATCTCTTTTAAAAAGACAGATGGGTGTGTCAGGCGAGTATAGAGCTGTAATATGGGTGGAGTCCATTTGTCATGCTCCAGCGCTGGCTGATTTACACACAGACGGTATCAATATTTAGATCTTGTGGCAGCTGCATTTCTGTTTTGTACCGGTGGAAAATATCATGTGCTGGTCTCCATTTTCAGACTTTAGAAATGACTGGTCCCTTGTAACTGGTTGAGGTTTTTTTTTTTTTTTGGCAGTCAGTTTATGCCGTGCATATTTTTGTGAAAAAGCCCTGGGGGGTGGGGGCAGGAATTGAACAGATTTTCTCTCAAAAATAAGAGTTCAAGCAAACTCATGTCTTTATCTTTATTGCTTTTGGATACTGGGAAATGTGAGTTCACAAGGCCCTAGAAATAAGTATGCAGAACTGGTCAGCAGATGTCAGACTTCCTTGTAACACAGAGAGAAGGTGATTTGTTGATGGGTTGTTTTTTTTTTTTTATTTTACTATTTGGTGTAAAGAATTTACAGACAATTGAAAAAAAAACCCCTGAATTGAGCAGCAGAGGTTTTTCGTTTTTTTTTAATCAGTGAATAAGCTAAATATGTATGTATACATATATATACATACATATATGTGTATATGTGTGTGTATATATATATATATATATATAACAGAGACCTATCGTGAAGAAAAAGGCCAGGGTGTATTTCACCAAAAGTAAGAAAGACAATGTGTAATAAGGGTTTTGTGGTTTTACAGCTCAGTGAATGTGTTTGAAAGCTGTTCTCCCAGCAACGTGGGTGGCAGGTTATACTACCATATAATGTATTGTAGTTGGCTCGCCACACTTGTCAGGGTTAGCGTTCAGCCATTCGGAAAACTTTCCCCATTGTTCTAGCATGTGAACCGAGGCTAGTGCTGAATTCCCAATCACCTGGGGGTGGGGTGCCGGGCTTCCAATTAGAAAGTTGGAAATGTAATAATCTTATCATTTCATTTAACATATAGTGTGCGTGTGTGTGATAAACCTTTTAAGACATTTGGGTATCTATAAAATGCAACCAAACTCTTCTGTCGAGTGAAAAAGAGAGCATAAAAAGCAAAGTGAATATTGAAGTCCTTTCAGCAGAGTTGACTGAAATGTTGTATACTCAGCCATGCCCTTTTCCTGCATTAACACTCTGTTTCCATCTTAAAACATATTTGCTTTAGGTAGACCATCGCTTTTGGCAGCTACTGCGTTTTTAACAAATAGTGTTTCTAGTAAGAGTTACAAAAACAGAAGAAAAAGGCGAGAGAGAGAGAAAAAAAGAGCAAACTTTGTGTGAGGTCCCTGTAAAAGAAGCTTTGGAACATGACGTTATTTCTGGTTTTTCCTTTCTACATGTGTAGCTTTTTTAATAAATTACATCTTTTGAGCACAAGAATTAAAAACATTTTATTTTGTGACTGGCACCATTTTAAAGAAAGGGGACTCGGGTTGTGTGGTTTTTTTTTTGTTTTGTTTTGTTTTTTGTTACCTGTTATTTCGAAGCCTGGCACACAGAGAATATAAGCAATTACAGGATTGAAGTTACGTTGTGCCAACGCCTATAGGGATATTAAAAAAAAAAAAAAAAATTATTAAACCAATTCAGCACAGCTGAGTATCTGTCCCCTGCTGGGTTGTTTGTGTGAACGTGGGTGCCTGCTGTTCACACACAGTTTTGTAAGGATAGTTTCTTTTGGAAGAAAATCTCTGTGACAGAGTGCAGTGGGGCATTTGTTGGGTCCTATGGTGAATGAAGTAGGGAATTTTCTCTCCTGTACTTTTTGAAGACACCCCCCTCCCCCTCAGAAGTGTATCTTTCATTAACGTTGATGCTTCAAACAGTGATGTGGACGGTATTTATTATGTTAATGTTTGCAGCTTTACAGATTGCAAGAAATCAATAAGTACTTTTTTTTTTTTTTCATTTTATTTTGTTGAAAACTCATGGCTATAATAGTAACTGTAAAAATGGCTTTACTTGTCTGGCACTCTAAAATTAGTGTAAAGATTTTGACATTGTTTCTCTCACCAGTGTCCTTAACAAGCTGGATATTTTATTGTCATTTATAGCCTTCTTTCTCATCCAAATGACTGCTCTGAGTGGATATCATTGTGTTAGCATTAAGATAGAAAGTTACAAATCAAATTGCTACTTATTTTATAAAACAATCACAAAAACACATATTACGCATAAACCTACATAGAACAAAATGCAATATAATTACATTCAAACTACCATAAACACAATACAAAAAACTTTCTATAAAAATTTTATAAAACCATCTAAGAGAAAACTCAATGAAATCAATCATGCCATAATAACTATACAATATATTTTTAGAAATCTTTAAAAGAAAAAGGAATATAGCCTGGGAGTTGATTCTGAGGTAAATTGGACTAGAAACGGTTGACAGAGAGACAACAGAATATGATAGTAAACAAAGTTGAGAGCAAAAAGAGGATGATATATTGAACACTATAAGAATCAGTAATGGGGCAAGCTGTAGGGGGTAGGGGGGGGGGAGACCCAACCTTGTTGGCCTGAGAGTCAAAGTGGGTGTACCCTAGGATGCTGGATTGGGGGGAAGGGAAGAAATCTCCCTTCCCCTCCCCCCTTCAAAAGCCACAATAGCAACTCCTGTCTACTGTTCCCTAAAGCAGCTGAGGGAAGCAGCTGGAAAGCAACTGCTACACCTCCACCCACTGCTGCAGTGATCCAAATTGCTGCCACTAGGAGCCCTATTAAAACTTTCTGTGAGCTGTAGTTTGCTCATCTATGTTGTTTTCCTTACTTTCATAAGTGATATTATAGAAAGGCTAGAAGGGAACTGCCTTTTTGCAAATAACACTTAGATCTGCAATATGGTTGAATGCTAGAGGGTATGGAAGAAATGAAGAGGGATATACTGACAACTTGAAGATTGGTTGAGGGTTTGTCAACTAAAATATGTTTCAAAAAAGTTCAATAGGGTACAGAAACCCAGGGGAGCAGCACTTGGTAGCAGTGGGGTGCAGTTGAGCATCAAACGCAATGTAGATCCGTGGATGTGGAGAGGGGCATATCTGATAAATGTCATGGTTGCCAAAGCATGTGACAAAGCGGTGGGACAAGGCGATGAAATGCTGGTCTATATTTAGGGCCCAGTGTAATAAGCTGTGGCTTTTTGAGCGGGTTTGTGTGTGCATTTTGTCATGCTAATCTTATGCATGTATGTACTGAAGTTAGCGAGGAAAAATGCACGCACAAACCCGCTCAAAAAGCTGCAGCTGGTTTAGCATGAGTCCATGCTAATGCCATGCAAAGGAGGCAATTAATTATTCATGGACAATGCAGAAAGCTGCGCTGTGTTAGTGCGGGGGTTTTTTTAAGTGGGTTTTTAGCGCCTGGGTCAGGCAGGAGTTAAGTGTAAACACCTATCTGGAGGTTGAAAATTAAGCAGCAAAAGCCAGAAGAGAGGTCGGAGTGGGAACAGGCACATGTCAGAAACTATAAATGTTTTTGTAGCCCCTTCCAAATGTCTGCTGCATTTCCCCCACTCTCCGGCATCCACCATTATAGTTCCCATGTGGTCGGCGATGGATCTTGAAGAGGTTATATGTTGTTCTATCTGCCTTCAGTCTTATTCCCAGACCCCTAATTCACTACTGACTTAAAGGCTTTCAACTGAGAATCAATCACAGGTCACCACATTATTGGGGATTTATGCACAGTTTATTGCTTAGGGCCTTCAGCGCGCGTTTTAGTGGGCATATCTGTGCGAATATTTGTTTTGCACAGATTTTTTGCACATATCATTTGCTTTCTGTCCCCTTATTGCATCCTGTGGAGGCGTCTGCTTTTGTAATGCGAACTAAAAAAAAAAAATATGCGCAGTCAGCAAGCGCTGATTTTATCGTGGGTCTTATTGCATCTGCCCCTTTCAGCATAACATGGTGTAAACATGTTTAATAGTCATATGTTTTGGTATTTTCTTTGATCCTTCATAAAGCTCAAACAGTACAGTGTCTGGTGACCCTGCCTGAGTGGGAGGAGCTAGCATTGCGACATCAGAAGAGTCTAAGCAGTCTTGAAGAATAGTGAGACTTGCTTTAGGTACACAAAATATTAACAGGTGAAGAATCATTTTACATATGTCTTCTAACATGAATGCCACATTTTGGTTTAATATTTTACTAATAATTAATCAAACAAAAGTTAATGCAGATGGTATTATAGATAATACATCAACTCTTATGGACAGGTTTGTTCCATATTGGCTTAGATTGTGGACACCATTGTCCCCACTTCGTTAAGACTCTGAGGACTAAACTTTGTGTCCCTTGGTTTTTTTCTAAATGCCATGAGCTTAGACATAAGATTAACGGCTCGATCCAGTAAGGCCGCGGTAAAAACAGTGAGGTAGTGTCAGGCGCACCCTTCCTCCCCGCACGCACAGTTCTCTTCACTAACTCCCCGATACTCTCCTCTAATCGCATGCAAATGCATGCCGCGGCTGTGAAGCGTTAGGGAAGGGTTATGCCCGCGCAACCCATTTTACTGTATAGGTGCTGTAACAGCGCCTATACAGTAACCTGGGTGCGCTGGTACCTGTCATTTCAAATGACATTTGAAATGACAGGCACCAGGAAGTGTAAAAAAGTTTAAAAAGTGTAAAAAACAAAAAACCTGTGTGTTATATAAAAAAATAAAACAATTTTAAATACCTGTCGGAGGGCCGTGGGTCCAGGCGGCCGGTGGGCGGCGGGCAGCCATCAGCGGCATCCGGTAGTCCCTTCTCCCTTCCTCCCTCCCTCCCCTGCCTGGATGAGCGCCAAAATCGCACGGGCGGGTCGGCAGCGGGGGGCGGCAGCAGGATCCGGGAGCGGCGGGTAGGCAGCAGCGGGGGGGGGGGGGGGCAGCAGCGGGGGGGCGGCAGCAGGATCCGGGAGCGGCGGGTAGGCAGCAGCGGGGTCCGGGGGTGGCAGCGAGATCCGGGGAGCCAGCAGCGGCAGCATGTTCGATCGCGCAGGCAGGTAGGTGGCAAAGTAAAGATGGCCGCCTGCACGGGAAAATCGTGCAATTGGCCGCTGAAGACGTGACGTCACACCCCGTGACGCCAAACGTCGTGACGTCACGTCTTCAGCGGCCAATTGCATGATTTTCCCGTGCAGGCGGCCATCTTTACTTTGCCACCTACCTGCCTGCGCGATCGAACATGCTGCCGCTGCTGGCTCCCCGGATCTCGCTGCCACCCCCGGACCCCGCTGCTGCCCACCCGCCGCTCCCCGATCCTGCTGCCCCCCCCCCGCGGCCGCCCCCCCCCCCGCTGCCGCTGCCCCTGCCCCCCCGGACCCCGCTGCTGCCTACCCGCCGCTCCCGGATCCTGCTGCCGCCCCCCCCCCCCGCTGCCGACCCGCCCGTGCGATTTTGGCGCTCATCCAGGCAGGGGAGGGAGGGAGGAAGGGAGAAGGGACTACCGGATGCCACTGATGGCTGCCCGCCGCCCACTGGCCGCCTGGACCCACGGCCCTCCGACAGGTATTTAAAATTGTTTTATTTTTTTATATAACACACAGGTTTTTTGTTTTTTACACTTTTTACACTTACCATAGCAGGCCCGAGCCTTGCTACTTTTTCGTTTGTTTTTTTTTGCCCTGGTCCCGTCCGGTCTCCTGCAGCCCCGTCCAGTCCGGACGGGGCTGCAGGAGACCGGACGGGACCAGGGCGGGTAAGCAATGTTTTTACCCTACACTACACTACACTAACTCCTACTAGGGGGAGGCGGTAAACTAGCAGGTTAAGGCCGCAGCAGAACAGCGGGTTACGGAGGAGATAATATCAGCGCCCGTTACAGTATCGCAGGGGAATAGCTAATTCCTTCATTATACAGCTTTTTCGTTCATTTACATGCCGGGTGCGGAAAGGGTTATGCGTCTGTTTTCAGAAGCGATACGGACGCGTGAAACTGGAGACTGTATCGCCGAACTGCCTTGCGCGCCCGAATTGTGCGCTACGAGCACGTTACAGACGGGCAATCCTCGAGCGGACGATACTGGATCGAGCTGTGTGTGAATAGAGAGGAAATGGTATAGCACTCATCTCGATAGTTATATAAGGGCATATAGACTGGCTATGAAACTGTATGTCTGCCATTATTAAGATAAAGAAAAAGTTTTTCTCTCCTATGCTTTTGAAATCGCTAAACCACCCTCAAGAACTTTTTTGAGTAACTAATAAGGCATTAGCAAAGCCCAAATCTAAAGGTAGTGATTTCGATGCTGAAATTCTTCTTGCAATCTTTTGTTACCACTGCAGAAATGTGAGGCAGTTTTCTTAAGTAAAGACCTCTTCTCTGTGATTACATCTGCTCCGCCTTCTCTTAGGTCTTCTTGCAATGTAAAATGTTCTCAGATTACATAGTCTACTTTTTTCCAAGTGACTACCTTTTGGATATTAAGGAAATTTCGAGTTTCTGGGTGCATGTTAAATTCTGCCCATTTTGAATGGTTTGGATTTTGAAGAATACTTTTGCAGATAATTTTTGCAGTACTAACAGATCTTTTACAGAAAGGGTGTTGTCTAGCACACTGAAAAGAACTATTGTTTGCCCAGTTTTAAAACAAGCATCCCTTGACACTTCCTTGCTGGGAAACTATAGACTAGGAGTAGGCAACTCGGGTCCTCAAACAGGATTGCTTTTAAACTAGACAGTGAGGGGAAGCCAACAGTCACTCAGAAGTACATGGTTTGGAGGGATATTTCTTCCAAAGATACTTGCAAAACAGGGAAGTTAGAATATCCCAATAGAGAAGTTGTGTTTTAAGGCTAAAGTAGGCCAGACACTCTTAGACAAGGGACATCCAGATTTGATTTGAAGAAGTTCAAACAGGAAGTAAAAACTTGGCTGTTTGAAAAGGCATACATGACTGGAAAATGAGATAGCACCTAAATATTATCTGTCAATTTCTTTTAACCCTTTTATTTCTTTTAGTTTTTATCTGTTTACAATAATCACTGTTTTATTCTTGTTATTCTTGTTAATTTAAGTTTCAATCGTTTATTATCCTTGTATGTTTTACTCTATATATTTTACAATTTGTAAACCATAGCGATGGCTTGTCTTAATGACGGTATAGAAAATTTGATAAATAAATGACTCTAAATTGCCTGTATCACTTAGTAACAAGCAGGTTGTCAATAAAAAGAGAAATGAAAGTACAAATAAAAACCATTACGTTAAAATGTCTGTATGCAAATACAAGAAGTCTGAACAGTAAGACTGATGAGTTAGAATGTATCAATACAAATTGAAAAAACAGCTAAAAAGTGGGCTAATAATTAACAACAAAAAAAAGAGCCAGTTTTGTACTATTATTTATTGTGTATCTTACTGTCCCAAATCGACTAAAGACAATTTATGATGAAAAGATCATCATATATGGCAACCACTATGCTAACAAACTCTAGAGGTTCCCCAATATAATCAGGGACCTCTATCCTAAAGTCATTTTATGAAGTATTTGGATATACATTTTAAAAAGTTCTTATCTGTGCTCAAATTACTACTCAACTACTTATAATTCCAATACACAATCCCATATTTTGAGAAATTCTGCTTTAGACGTAAACTGCAAATACGGATTTTCAATACTACATTATGTGGAATCTTTATGGTTAGAAATTTCATGTGTAATAGGTAAGAGTATAGCAGTGGATGTATACTACCAGCCACGTGGCCAAAACGAAGAAACCAACTGTGAAATGCTAGCTGAAATTAAAAAAGCAAATAAAATTGGCAGCAGCACAATAATAATGAGAGATTTCAATTATTCTGGTATTAATTTGGTCAATGCTTCATGGGACATGCTAAAGAGGTTAAGTTTGTAGATGCTTAAATGACTGCTTCATGAAGCAGCTGGCCCCAGAACACAGGTGAGGGGCAGCTACTTTCGATCTAGGCCTCAGTGTAATGCACAATGTAGATTGAGGGTTTAACATAGGAAATTGCCATGCTGGTTCAGACCAAGGGTCCATCAAGCCCAGCATCCTGTTTCCAACAGAGGCCAAACCAGGCCACAAGAACCTAGCAAGTACCTAAACATTAAGAAGATCCCATGCTAGTAATAGCAGAGGCTATTTCCTAAGTCAACTTGATTAATAGCAGTTAATGGACTTCTCCTCCAAGAACTTATCTAAACCTTTTTTAAACCCAGCTACACTAACTGCACTAAGCACATCCTCTTGCAACAAATTCCAGAGCTTAATTGTGCGTTGAGTGAAAAAGAATTTTCTCCGATTAGTCTTAAAAGTGCTACTTGCTAACTTCATGGAGTGCCCCCTAGTCCTTCTAATATCCCAAAGTGTAAATAACAGATTCACATCTACTCGTTCAAGACCTCTTATGATTTTAAACACCTCTATCATATCCCCCCTCAGCCGTCTCTTCTCCAAGCTGAACAGCCCTAACCTCTTCAGCCTTTCCTCATAGGGGAGCTTTTCCATCCCCTTTATCATTTTGGTCACCCTTCTCTGTACATACTCCATCACAACTATATCTTTTTTGAGATGTGGCGACTAGAATTGTACACATTTATTCAAGGTGTGGTCTCACCAGGGAGCGATACAGAGGCATAATGACATTTTCTGTTTTTGTTATCCATTCCCTTCCTAATAATTCCTAACATTCTGTTTGATTTTTTGACTGCTGCAGTACACTGAGCCGACGATTTTAAAGTATTATCCACTATTATGCCTAGATCTTTTTCCTGGGTAGTAGCTCCTAATATGGAACCTAACATCGTGTTAGACTAGAGCAAGGGTTATTTTTCCCTATATGCAACACCTTGCACTTGTGCACATTTAAATTTCATCTGCCATTTGGATGCCCAGTCTTCCAGTCTCGCAAGGTCCTCCTGCAATGTATCACAATCCACTTGTGATTTAACTACTCTGAATAATTTTGTATCATCTGCAAATTTTGATAATCTCGCCCGTCATCTTCCTTTCTAGATTATTTTTAAATATATTGAAAAGCACGAGTCCAAGTACAGATCCCTGAGGCACTCCACTGTTTACCCGTTTCCACTGAGAAAATGGACCATTTAATCCTACTCTCTGTTTCCTGTCTTTTAACCACTTTGTAATCCACAAAAGGACATCGCCTCCTATCCTATGACTTTTTAGTTTTCTTAGAAGCCTCTCATGAGGGACTTTGTCAAATGCCTTCTGAAAATCCAAATACACCACATTTACCGGTTCACCTTTATCCACATGTTTATTAACCCCATCAAAAAAAATGAAGCAGATTTGTGAGGCAAGACTTCCCTTGGGTAAATCCATGTTGACTGTGTTCCATTAATTAAAGCATGTCTTTCTCTATGTGTCCCATTAAACCATGTCTAGCTAAATGTTCTGTAATTTTATTCTTTATAAAAGTTTCCATTATTTTTCCCAGCACTGAAGTCAGGCTCACCAGTCTGTAGTTTCCCGGATCGCCCCTGGAGCCCTTTTTAAATATTGGGGTTACATTGGCCACCCTCCGGTCTTCAGGTACTTTGGAAGATTTTAATGATAGGTTACAAATTTTTCCTAATAGCTCTGAAATTTAATTTGAGTTCTTTCAGAACCCTGGGGTTTATACCATCTGATCCAGGTGATTTACTACTCTTTAGTTTGTCAATTTGTCCTACTACATCTTCTAGATTCAGCATAATTTGGTTCAGTTCATCTGAATAAACACCCTTGAAAACTGTCTCTGGAATGGGTATCTCCCCAACATTCTCTTCAGTAAACAACGAAGCAAAGAATTTGTTTAGTCTTTCCACAATGGCCTTATCTTTCCCTTTAACCCCTCGATCATCTAATGGTCCAACAGACTCCCTTGCAGGCTTTCTGCTTCGGATATATTTTAACAAGTTTTTATTATGAGTTTTTGTCTCTATGGCCAACTTCTTTTCAAATTCTCTCTTAGCCTGTCTTATCAATGTCTTACATTTAATGACTTACATTTAACTTGCCAATGCTTTCTCTTTATCCTATTTTCTTCTGATGGATCCTTCTTACAAGTTTTGAATGAGAATCTTTTTGGATAAAATAGCCTCTTTCACCTCAGTTTTTAACCATTTGGCCTTCCTTCCACCTTTCTTAATGCGTGGAATACATTTGGACTGCGCTTCTAAGATGGTATTTGTAAACAATGTCCACAACTGTTGCACACTCTTTACCTTTGTAGCTGCACCTTTCAGGGTTTTGTTTTGTTTTTTTTAAACTATTTTCCTTATTTTGTCAACTTTTGAAAGTTTAGTGCTAGAGCCATGGATTTACTTACTGTCCCCCCCTTCCTGTCATTAATTCAGATTTTATCATTATGATTACAAGTGGCCCTACCACCTTTACCTCTCTCACCAGATCCTGGTTTCCACTGAGAATTAGATCTAAAATTGCTCCCTCTCTCTTTGTTCCTGAACCAATTGCTCCATAAAACTCATTTATTCCATCCAGGAACTTTGTCTCTAGCATGTCCTGATGTTACATTTACCCAGTCAATATTGGGATAATTATAATCTCCCATTGTTACTGCACTACCAATTTGGTTAGCTTCCCTAATTTCTTTTAGCATTTTACTGTCTGTCTCATCATTTTGGCCAGGTGGACGGTAGTATACTCATTGCTATACTCTTCCCCAGCACTCAACACATTTCTACCCATAAAGATTTGATTGTGCATTTAGTCTCTTGCAGGATCTTTATCTTTTTGGACTCTCTGCCATCCTGGACATAAAGCGCCACCAAGTTGCTCCTCTTTATATTTGCGATATAATTTGTGCCTTGGTATAGCACTGTCCCATTAGTTATCCTCCTTGCACCATGTCTCTGACTTGCCAATTAAGTCTGTCATCATTCACTTCTATACACTCTAACTCTCCCATCTTACTTCTTAGACTTCTGGTATCAACATACAAATATTTCAAAGTCTGTTGTTTGTTTGTATTAACATTCTGCTTTTCAGTTGTCAGGGATAATTTGTAATCTTTTAGCTCAGGTGATTCTTGACTTACAAGCACATGGACTACTTTTCTTATTATTGGAACCTCTGTGTTGGGATGCCTTAGCTCTAATGCTTCATTAGTATCCTTCAAAGATACCTCCCTCCGAACCATGTGCTGCTGAGCAACTGTCAGCTTTCCCCTTTGTTAGAGTAGTTTTTAAGCTATATCTCTTTTTTAAAGGCTAGCACCAGCAGCTTGGTTCCACCCACAAAGAAGAAGCTGGCTCTCACTGGACACGTGGAAGGTCTGACGAAGCCCTGTTCGAGGTTTTCCCTTATGTAGTTAAACATGGCTTGAGTCTTCGGGCCAGAGAGAGGATAGACTTTTTCCTGGGGAGATACCTTACTTGGAAGGATGTCAATGGGGCATTTGTAGGCTGAGTGGAGAAGTAGCATCTTGGCTTGCTTTTTATTGAAGATGTTGATGCAAGTCATGTAGGCTCATGGGAAACCAGCTAGTACTGGGAGAATGGCCAAAGTGCCTGTCAGCAGAGGAGGAACCAATTGCAGACATTCCTAGAAGTAAGTGGGCACCCACTTGGTGATCTCAAGAAAAAAACCAGTTGATGCTCAGGTTGTGTTTCTGGAGCTAAAGAAACCCTCAGAGAATGAGTCAGATCTCTGGAGGATATAATGGCAGACCTGAGGAGCTAAGGGAGACAGAGAGGGATATAGAAGAGATCTTCTTCAGAGACTCAGTAGAGAAGTCCACCTTCAATGTTGCAGACCCTGTGCTGCCTTATGGGAGAAAGGCTCAGGAGCCACATGCGGCTATTTCATATACAAAATGTGGCTATTGCCCTTCTGTTCCCATGGCAACTGGGAAGCACTGTGGGGGACAGAGGGGATGGGCTGGAGCAGAAAGCACACACAGCAGAATAGAAAAGAGCAGTTCTGCTTCCTGGTCAGCTCCTCCCTAACTGTCCTTACAGTACTGCTGGTTTCCATGGAGACAAGAGGGAGGGGTTGGGAAGGAAGCAGAGACTAGTTTCTGGTCTTCTCTGTTCTGCCCCTCCCCTCCTGTCTGCAACCAGCAGAATTGGAGAACAGGAGGGGAGGCAATGAGGCTGGACCTTATAGGACAGCAAAGAACAGTCACTCCCAATTCCAGCCTTCCCCATCCTGTCCACCTGGGCTCTTCTCTTCTTTCTGTCTGGAGGATAAGAGCTGACGTGAACATTGTCTGGATTCCAGCAGATCATGGTGTATGATGTATCTTTGAAAGATATCCTAATTTACCTGTCTTGTTAGTATCCCAGTAGAGAGGTTACAATAAATGGTAAAGTGGACCAAGAGTCTTTTTAAGTAAAGAGCAGACAGAGCAGAAAGATTCCAAATTACCCCTGTAAACTGATAAGCAGATTATTAATACAAACAAACAACATACTTTGAAATGTCTATATACAAATGCTAGAAATCTAAAAAAATAAGATGGGAGAGTTAGTGTATAGCACTGAATGAAGAGGTAGTAGGCTGGGAGAACAAGAGAGATGTGGAACAACAGTGGACCAAACTAAAAAGAGCAATTACCAAGACAACTAATCTATATGTTAGAAAAGTAAAGAAAAGCAAAAGAAAAATGAAACCTATCTGGTTCTCAAAGGAGGTGGCTGACAAAATAAAGGCTAAAAGAACAGTGTTCAAGAAATATAAAAGATCCCAAAGGGAGGAGCACAAGGAAGAATATCTGGTAGAACTGAGGAAGACAAAGAAAGTAATCAAGATGGCAAAAAGTCAAGCGGAGGAAAGGATTGCCAAAGAGGTGACAAAACATTTTTCAGATACATCAGTGAAAGGAGAAAAGTCCAAAGCGGTATAGTGAAATTGAAAGATGAAAAGGATCAATGTGTGGAGAGAGACGAGGAAATGACAGAAATATTAAACAAATACTTCAGTTCAGTGTTCACTAAAGAGGACCCTGGAGAAGGACCATCACTAGTTAACAAGAAATTGGAGGGGAATGGAGTAGATGTAACTCCATTTACAGTAGAGAATGTATGGGAAGAGCTGAGGAAACTGAAAGTGGACAAAGCAATGGGGCCTGATGAGGTTCATCCCAGGATACTGAGGGAGCACAGAGATGTGCTGGCAGGTCCGCTGTGTGACCTGTTCAATAGATCCTTAGAAACGGGAGTGGTGTTGAGTGATTGGAGAAGAGCAGTGGTGGTCCCGCTTCACAAGAGTGGGAACAGAGAAGAGGCTGGTAACTACAGACCGGTCAGCCTCACCTCGGTGGTGGGAAAAGTAATGGCGTCACTGTTGAAAGAAAGAATGGTGAACTATCTACAATCGGGAGAATTGCTGGACCGGAGGCAGCATGGATTCACCAGGGGAAGATCCTGTCAGATAAATCTGACTTTTTTGACTGGGTAACCAAGGAATTGGATCAAGGAAGAGCGCTTGATTTCATCTACCTGGATTTCAGCAAGTCTTTTGATACGGTCCCGCACAGGAGACTGGTGAATAAAATGAGAAGCTTAGGAGTGAGTGCCGAGGTGGTGGCCTGGATTGCAAACTGGTTGACGGACAGAAAACAATGTTTGATGGTAAATGGAACTTACTCTGAAGAGAGAGCGGTGTTAAGCGGAGTGCCGCAGGGATCGGTGTTGGGACCGGTCCTGTTCAATATCTTTGTGAGCGACATTGCGGATGGGATAGAAGGTAAAGTTTGTCTTTTTGCGGATGACACTAAGATCTGCAACAGAGTGGACATGCCAGAAGGAGTAGAGAGAATGAGATGCGATTTAAGGAAGCTGGAAGAGTGGTCAAAGATATGGCAGCTGAGATTCAATGCCAAGAAGTGCAGAGTCATGCATATGGGGTGTGGAATCCGAAAGAAATGTATTCGATGGGGGGAGAAGGGCTGATATGTACGGAGCAAGAGAGAGACCTTGGGATGATAGTCTCTAATGATCTGAAGTCGGCAAAACAATGTGACAAGGCGATAGCTAAAGCCAGAAGAATGCTGGGCTGCATAGAGAGAGGAATATAGAGTAAGAAAAGGGAAGTGATAATCCCCTTATACAGGTCCTTGGGTAGGCCTCACCTGGAGTACTGTATTCAGTTTTGGAGACCGTATCTCCGAAGGGACAGAGACAGGATGGAGGCAGTCCAGAGAAGGGCGACCAAAAAGGTCGAGGGTCTTCATCGAATGACTTATGAGGAGAGATTGAAGAATCTAAATATGTATACCCTGGAGGAAAGGAGGAGCAGGGGTGATATGATTCAAACTTTCAGATACTTGAAAGGTTTTAATGATCCAAAGACAACGACAAACCTTTTCCGTTGCAAAAAAATCAGCAGAACCAGGGGTGACGATTTAAAACTCCATGGAGGAAGACTCAGAACCAATGTCAGGAAGTATTTCTTCACGGAGAGGGTGGTGGATGCCTGGAATGCCCTTCCGGAGGAAGTGGTGAAGACCAAAACTGTGAAGGATTTCAAAGGGGCGTGGGATAAACACTGTGGATCCATAAAGTCTAGAGGATGTGAATGAAGAGAAGAGGCACGGGGGTGGCTTGCTTGCAGGAATGACGGCTACTACCTGGAGATTAATATCCTTATGCAATCGATTTGAGTGTATATTATCAGCCCGAACATAAGAACATGCCATACTGAGTCAGACCAAGGGTCCATCAAGCCCAGCATCCTGTTTCCAACAGTGGCCAATCCAGGCCATAAGAACCTGGCAAGTACCCAAAAACCAAGTCTATTCCATGTTACCGTTGCTAATGGCAGTGGCTATTCTCTAAGTGAACTTAATAGCAGGTAATGGACATTTCCTCAAGAACTTATCCAATCCTAACATTCAAGGGTATGCAAACTTTTGAACAGGGCCATTTTATTATTCCCTTTACTGCTATGGTTTAGTGATTGTGCTATTCTATGATTTATTTTTTATTTATTTATTAAGGCTTTTATATACCGACTTTCTTGATACAAATCAAATGATACATAATAGTTTAATTTGAAACACATAAAAGATAACATAGATGTTTTTTATGATCACTCATTTTCTTAAAATACTACACATCTTACAGATTCTGCCAGGGGTGTGTAAACTTATGAGCACAACTGTATTTGTGTGTGCATGTGTAGATATATTCTGAGGACATGATTTCCCTATTGCTGGAAGGAGTTATAAACCATCAAAGTAATGGGAAAAATGCTTCATACCATGCAACTAGGGTATATTTTTCATTAGCTGTAATCAGTTAGAGAAGAGATACTAAACTTAGTGAAATTTTTGTTTTCCATGGGTGGGGAGGAAAGAAGAGGACTTGGTTTACATATTGACTTCAAGCACAGACATACAATTATATTCACTGGTAAGAAAAATTCCAAAGTTAGAATACATTTTAAAATAACTCTCTGGACTGACTCTGTGGCATACAGAGGGACCTGGGTTTGGTTCCCAGGCCAGGACTGCTCCTCGGTGTCCTGGATTGGCAGGCTGGACTCGGGGAGCACCCCCACAGGGGCTGTACGGGGCTGCAGGATAGGGACTGGAGCAGGTCTTTTGGCCAACTGATTCCCTTCCCTGCAGATTGAGCCCTTGGGTTCTGGGGGCCAGTAGGGCTGGTCTTCTATGCAACATCAGAGCACAGACTGGGAGCAGAGGTCAAGCATAGGCTGGATGAGGCGGGGCAGGCTGGAAGCTGAGGGCAGACACAGGCTTGGACGGTGGATACAGGTACGGCTAGATACAGAACACTAGCTGGGACTGGATCTGAGGCAAAGGGCAAGTCCTGGGTAACAGACAAGGGGCTGAACTTGACTGGGCAAGACAAGGACTGGCCAGGTAACAGCGAACAAGAAAGCCCTAGCAGGCCCAGATGCCATAAGATAAGGCAGAGAGGCCCAGGGGGCCACAAGGCAAGGAGGTCTGGGAAGCTGCAGAGCAAGGTAAGAGGGCAAGAGAGGCCACAGGGGGCAAGTCAGAAGACCCAGATAGTCCACAAGGCAAGACAGGATAACCAAGAAAGAGTGGCCAGATCAGGGAGTCAAAGTGACTCAATGAAGAGGCACTGAGGCATTGAGCAGGCTGGGTTAAATAGGGCTGAGGCCTGGGCACAGTGTAACTAGTGATGAGGTAACTGACAGAGCTAGGAACAGGGCTCACTGAGGATGTTTGGAGGAACAAAGGTTGCACAGCAGGTGGAAACTTGGCACGAGGAGACTGCACAGCAAGCGTAACCTTGACACTTGGGCTATGGACACAGCATCTTACAGTCCCTTAGGGATGGGGAGGGGTGGTGCAGGAAATCCCAGTTATTCCAGTGTCTACCCCTAATGTCCAGAGGTAGGGTCAGCAGAAAGAGGACTGTCAATCTAATGGTTGGGCTGGTTCCAGCTGAGCTGTTCGTCCAAAGGAGCAGGAGGAAATTGCTGGGTAAACACTTCCCCACCTTTCCCTAACAAAAAAAAAATAAAAGAACTTCCCTCGTCTTGTAATTTGATATCTAGTAAACCAAATTCAGGTTCTGTTAGGTCGATTTTCTTTAGCAGCAGCATTTAAATTAAATTAATCCAGATGTTTGGTCTGAAGTGACCTGATCCTTATCTCCAAGAAATTTGACATAAGATACATAGTTGCCTTTAATCGTACTAAAGTTTTCTGCAGTGCATTTAAGACACTGGCAGGCGCACTGTATAGTGCAGCCTGTTTGGCTGACGCAGCCTTCTTGATTAAGGTTCATAAAACAGCGAAACAGAGAAATTATCTTCTAGGTCGGTGCTTCTCAGCGCAGTCCTTGGGGCATGCATTGCCAGTCAGGTTCTCAGGATATCCACAATGGATGTGCATGAGAGAGATTTGCATGCACTGCTTCCATTGTATGCAAATCTCTCTCATGCCATATCCATTGTGAATATCCTGGAAACCTGACTGGCCAGATGTGCCCAGAGGACTGGTTTGAGAAGCACTGTTCTAGGTAAGCAAGAGTCTAGCTTCGTTCATGCTGGTTAAATCAGATTTATGTTAATGACAGTAGAACATGTTGGATTGTTTTTTTTTCATCTAGCTGATGTTTAGTCTCATTTTTTTTTGAGGTACGTTGATGCATGATGCTGATAATTTTACACACAAACATTTGTACAGAAGTAGTAACTTTTATTTTCCTCATGCTTCCTGGTGAAACTAAATTGAAATAAGAAACATTAAGTAACAGAGGGAGAGAGAGAAATTGAAGACGCTGTCCATATTTATTCCTCCTACTTTAGTACCAATAATGCGAAAGCTGTTGATTTCATAAAGGGAAAGTCTTCAGTCTGCCTCAGTTTTGGTCCAGTAAGGTACCAGTTTCCTTTAGCATTTTCCAGTGCAGAGTTCTTCATCCCGTTTTGTCTGAATGCCATATTGCCGACTGGTTGATAAGATGTAGATAAGGAACACTCCTGGATCTCCACCCTCTCTGGATTCTAAGCCTCATTGTTTCTGCCACACACTGGTTCTCCAGTATTAGGAACCGGACTTCTTACCTGCCAGTGCATCATATGTCAGATTATCTTAAATTTATAAGGGGTAATTTTGAAAAGCATTTATGCATATAAAATGTGTGTTGAAAATTTCCTGGGGGGTTGTATATGTGACAGTACACTTAGAAGTGGTTTCCTATGTACTTTAATGGGTCCTTGAAAGAGGCAATGCCAGGGGCAGGGAAACCCTAAACACACATACTTTTGATTTTCAAAGGTACATGTGTAAATGTGTACACACATGGTATAAGGGGTATGCATGTATCCACTAATTTCTACACTCAGGTGTCAGCCCTATGCGGGCTTTTATAAAATTACCCTTCTAATTCTATATTCTTTCAAAATAAGAAAATTGGATTTAGAAGATATGTTTTTCTTTGGTTGATATACAATGCTTTAGGTTTTTATTATGTACTCTCAGCTATTCCACCTCACTAACTTTTTGAGTCAACTAAGCTGAAATCCCTCTATGCAGTTTCTCAGTCAAGTTCAGAAAAATTAGACAAATTGCTTCACACACACTCTCGGGCCGATGCAATATAGTGCGCTCAGCTGAGTGCACTGTTTAACCCACAATTGGAAGTGGGTTGTGTAGGCGCAACCAAATCCCCTTATGTCCAATGCACACATTTTTGCGTTAATTTTTGAACGCCCCAAAAATTGTAGAAAAGCAGAAAATACTGCTTTTCTGTACTTCCTCCTACTTTATTTTTTATTTTATTTGCTTTTATATACCGATATTCAGCAATGCCATCACGTCGGTTTACATATAACAATTTTAACTAAAAAATGGATACAATGTAATAAATATAACATGAGGGGAAAAAATGGATAGTTGTACTAAGTACGAGAACTACACTTGTCTGGGCTATGCTGGTGTAACAAGAATCAGATGGGCTCAGTCTTTGTGGACTTCTTGTACCGTTTTGGCCATCAGTGATATCTGTGGAAAAGCTTCCATGAGATCTGCACTCCAGCTGAGCAGAAAAGCTTAGGGAGCAGATCTGAGTTCACTGGGAAGCATGGAACAAAGTATTTCCACTTTCCTGTTTTCCTCTGACACAAAGAGGTCAATTGAGGGATGTCCCCAGAGGTCGAACAGTCTTTCAAATGTTGACTGTTACGGGGACCATTCGAACAGACAAAATACCTTGCTGAGGTGGTCCTCTAATGTGTTTGTAATCTCTGGAAGGTAGGTTGCCTGCAGAATAGCTTGATAATTGCACGCCCATTCCATAAGCCTGTACCTCCTTGTTTATTGACATAAAACATAGCAACTTGAATATTAGTTTGAATGAGAATGCGCGTCCCCTCAAGGAGATGCCTGAAAGTTGTTCAGGAGTATCCAATTGCTCTTAGTTCTAGAAGGTTGATCTGAAACTGTTTTTCTGCTAATGACGCAGTCTCTTGAATCTGGAGGGGAACCATAAACTTCCCATCCCTTGGTGAAGGCAACAGTCACTAATGTAACCTGATGAGGAAGGAGATGAAGTGGTGCCCCTTCTTGAAGGATGTACAGGTCTAGCCACCTTCAAAACTTGCTTCATTGTCTGTGAGACATTCACCAATGTCAGAGGCAGAGATAACTGTTTCCATGGGGAGTGGAGACCCCATTATAGGAGTTGCATGTGGAGGCAGGTTAGTGATTAATCTATGAACTGCCTCTGCCATGTGGCCCAAAACAGCCAGTACTTCCCTGATTGTTACCTGATCCATGTTCAGCAAATGATGAACAGGAGACCGGAGTGTTCACCTGATCTGTCAGAAGAAAGGCTCTTTCATGTAGAATCTATCCATTTTCCAGTGAATTTGATATTCTAAGAATTAGGTTTGATTTTTCAAAATGTACTAGGAATCCCAATGATTGTAGGAACTGAATCAACTTCTGTAAGGGAAGTCAGCATTTTCTACAGGGAAGTCATGGTCACTAGCCAGTCATCCAGGTAAGGGAAGACACAACTGCCCTGACAATGGAGATGCACTGCTACTACAGCTAGGACTTGGTAAAGACCACTGGAGCCTCTGAGAGATCGAAAGGGAGTACTTGGTACTGATAATGTGAGAATTCAACCATAAAGTGCATATAGTTCTGAGGGAGAGATGGATGAGTTTACAAGCAGAGACATCCTTCAGATCCAAGGCACACATCTATTACCCCATGTGGATGAAGGGAAGAATCGTGTGGAGGGAGTTCATTTTGAATTTGTCCTGGAGTAGATTCTTGTTAAGACTTCTTAAATCCAGGATGGAGATAAGAAAATATAGTAACATAATGAATGATGGCAGATAAAGACCAAAATGGTCCATCTAATATTCCAAGCACATTTTTTAGGGTAATAACTGCCATTCCATGCAGGTTACCCTCAAGCCTTCTGTTAAGGGTAGTAACAAGTTATCCCATTTGTCCATTTCTAATGTCTAGCCAGTAGGGATCCCCTGTCCCATGCACGTTTGAATTCCATTACTGTTAATGTCTTAATCACCTCTTCTGGGAGAGCATTCTATGCATCCACCTTTCTCTTTCCATGAAAAAATATTTCCTGATATGGTTCCTGACTCTTCCCCCTTGAGATTTCAAATCAAGAATCCTAATTTTACAGCTTCCTTTTCCATCAGAAAATATTTAAACCGATGTAAATCCATGTAAACCGATTTGATGTGATTTGTATCATGAATGTCGGTATATAAAAGTACTAAATAAATAAAATAAAAATAAATACATTTGATGCTTTTGTGCATCTTTAATTCCTTTCAGATATTTGAAAGTCTATATCATATCTTCTCTGTTTCTCCTTTCTTCCAGGGTATGTATGTTTAGGTCCTTCAGTCTTGTTTCACAAGTCTTTCCGTGCAGATCGCACACCATTTTGGTTGCCTTGCTTTGGACTGTTTCTATTCTGCCCTTTATCTTTTTTTAGATTTGTACTGCAGAACTGAACACAATACTCTAGGTGAGGCCTCACCAAGGACTTGTACAAGGGCAGTATAATTTCCTTTGTCCTGTCTCTCTCTTGCAGCCCAGCATCCCTTTGGCTTTAGCTACTGCCATGCCATATTGCTTTGTTGCCTTCAAATCATCAGACATATCACTCCAAGGTATCTCTCCCAGTTCGTGTGCATGAATTTTTCATCCCCCCTCCCCTCCAACATATACAGCGCCTTTTGGATTGCTGTACCCCAAATGGATAACTACACTTCTTGGCATTGAATCCCACCTGCTAAACCTTCAACTGTTCCTCACGCTTTCCTAGGTCAATTCTTATTCTCTCTACTCCTTCAGCTGTGTCCATTCTGTTGCAGATCTTAGTGTTATTTGCAAAATGACAGACTTTACCTTCTAATATTGCTGCAATATTGCTCACAAAGATATTGAACAGGCTTCAAATATAGAGTCCAGAGGAGTTCAGATTTTGGAGTAATCCAATTGCTCATCAGTCAGTTGTAGTGGCGTCATTTCTAAAGAAAGCAAAGAAAACAGGATATTTTCAAACACTCCACTAGGAAAAGACCCCAGAATCCTAGACAATTTTGGTAAAAGGGTGTTCCAGAGCTCCATGCTTAATGTATGTATTTTGGCTCACCAGTTTTATGATTCAGTGCTTACATGATTGCATTCAAAAATTGAAATCCTTCTTCCAGGGATAATGGCTCTGCATACCTATAGCTGCTCCTATATGTGGAAGCATGTATATGCCAGAGGTGGCCTATACATGGGTATTTAGAATTCATGTGGAGGCGTGAGAAGGGGGAGAAAATGGTGGAGGGGACAGGAAGAGAGAGATTGGAGGGAAGACAAGAGTGGGAGGCAAGAAGTGAGTCAGCATAAGTGATTGGGTTACAGGAGCTCACAGCTAGAGGTAAGTTATCAGGTAGCATTCAGTGTGGAAAAGGTTGAGAGCCATTGATTTACAAGATCATACACGTGTCAGCTGATCTGGCACTTGTATTGCTTCTAAACCTGACTGGTGTTTCTTGATGAATTGGCTGACTGAGCTATTAAAAAGAGACTTGCTTGTTTCTTGAGATAGTGTCACTTCAGAAGTGTTTTCCCACTTCACGGGTTTTAAAGAATAGGATGAGTTGGACCAGTTGAGTTTATATTTATAAACTAAATTGGTGTTAAACTACAGCTAATACATTCAAATAAGAAAAAGATGAGAGAGAACGAATGAACTTCAATAATGTGACAGCAATAAAACAAACAACTTCGGCCTTCTACATCTATTACCTGCCCCAAGGGGAGAATGGATCAGTGCAGCCAATTATTTCCAAACTAGTAAAATGGTAAGATACTACTTCAGTGGTTCTGCCGTACATCTCAAGTCTGGTTCTAAGAAATAATGCAGAGAAATAATTGTTTCATCAGTAGCCTTTTTTTAATCAAGTAAAATGATGAAATAAGTTTAAATATTTTGTCGGTGGTAACAATTTAGCTATGCTAAATAGAAGAGCGAATTATTGCTGAAGGTCATGTGACTCACAAGTGCTTGGCAGACCTTTGTACCCATATCAGTTTGAACAAATTGGATGTAGATATACAAGAATGTCCATTTTAATGGAACAGAATGGCAGCTAGGACTTTGGAATCAGCTTGTGATACTCTACATTGGGTATTTTCCATTAGTGTCCTAGCAAGTGCGTTCTACTGTACATGTCATGGTAGCTATATTTTTCAGAACTCTTCCTAGAAAGTGTATTTTTCATAATAATGTACTGGTAATTTGCAGTAATAATGCCCCACACATTTGCTGTTCATGACTGATTACTAGCTGTTGGTCTGCTTGATTTATACCTGTCATTTTTGATGGCCCATGCATGATAAATTGTATAATTTGCATCCTTTTTCATTTCATTTTATAATGGAATACCTAATACTGCCTTTTCCAAGCTTTTGGTTACTTGGTAGGTTGGTTATAGGGTACCAACAACTTTGACTATTGTACATGGAGTCTTTTGTCGTTTTTGCATTTTCAGTGTATTGCTCAGTTTCTGCAGCTTGATCTTTCTTAAACTAGTCCAGTAGTGTATTTTTCTTCAATTATTTTATTCTTCCATCTAATCAATTGAGTACTCTTAGTGTTTCTCTCACAACAAAGCTGCATTGTACTCCATGCTTCAGGCTGAAAATGTTTTCCAAACGGTATGCCCAAACCTGTTTTCTGCTTGTGCCAGTTTTCCTGGGACGTTTTGTTAAATAGCAACCTGAGCTGCCTCTGTCTGTATCAGTGATACAGTGTTTGCGAGGGATGCTCGTACATGCACATCGTTTAGAATTCATGGAAATCTCTTGCAAAAGGCATTCTGTCTGCTCGAGCATTCTTTTTGAAGATTTCTTAATTTCTGTAGGTTGAGAAAAGGTTGGCGGTGTTGTCAAAACATGACAGTACTGATAGACAGAGAGCAGAATTCTTGTGCTGAAAAGCTAAGTTAACATTGACGTTTCAAAGCAATCTTGAAAGTAAGAACATCTCACCAGACATACGTGTTTTATATTTTACCTTACTTTCTTGCTTTTGGGTTGACATAGTAACTCTTCTGGTTGCATTTAGATCCCAGAAATATGCATAACTACAGAACAATCTCCAACATAGCTTTTCTGGATAAGGTAGTGGAAAGGGCCATTTATTTTTAGTTTCAGAAGTTCCTGGAGGATTTCAAGGGTTTGGATGTATTTCAAGGGTTTGGATGTATTTCAGTCAGGTTTCAGGCCCTATGATGGAACTGAAATTGTTCTCATAGGGGCCAATGCAAAAAAAAAAAAAAGTGCGGAAAGTGGGTGCTGAAAAGTCAGTGCCTGCTTTCTTAACGTGTGCATGGCGCCCACAAGGGGGGCTCCATGCTATATTACAATTAGCGGGTCGCATTAGCAAGGAGGTGCTAGGGTAACGCGACCCCGTGGTTACCTGCTGTCTGCCAGTTATGAACACCAATGCCAAGCATATCAGTGTCTGTCTTCAATGTGGCCAGCTGAGTTGTTTTTTTTTTTTTTTAACTTTTAAAAGAAGTACAGAAAAGCAGTTTTTTCTGCTTTTCTGTACTTCTTTTCAATGCGCTCAGCTATTAACTCCTGCTCCAGGCAGGCATTAATAGCTGAGCGATAATTGTGCGTCTAAGACGCACATTTATTATTTTGCACTGGAGCGAGTGAGTAACAGCCTCATTGACATGCATTTGCATGTGATGAGCGCTATCCCATTCACTCTGCGTGGGACGTTCGTTAAATAGGCGCTAATCCCCCTATTGCATTAGGAGGTGGATTAGTGCCTATTTAATCCGCATCCGACTGCGGGTTATACAGTGCGCTCGGCCCCATAGTCTGGTTGGAGACTCTGGATAGAGGTCATGAGGCCCTTCTGTTCATATTACACTTACCAGCTGTGCTTGACTCACTTGGTCACTCCTTTTTGTTGATCAACCAGTTATTAGAAGCTGATCTTTTTGGGGTCGTATTTAAATGGTTTAAATGTTTTATGTTAAACAAATATCGGAGTCTGGGGAATGAGATCTCTAATCATGAAGTGTGACATTCCCTCAAAGCACTGCACTCTCCCCCATTTTGTTTAATATTTATCTTCAGCTTCTAAGATTATTCAAAGATTTGAATTTCTTATAATTTTTATGCTGTTGATTTACAGTTGTCAGTTTCCCTGATTCCACACAGAGAGGTAACCATACAGAGATTAAATATATGCCTAGATGCTACAGTGACTTGATTTAGCAGCAATAAATTAAAATTGATTCCTGGAAAGTCAGAAATTCTCTGGGTTATGAGAAGGAATAACTTCAAGAGCCGGGATGTGAACATCTTACCTATAATTGACGGGGTGTTTATTCCTTTTAAAGAGACTGGCCACTGACTGGATGTGATGTAGATCAATGCCTGTTTCTGGAGCTTAAAATTTCAACAGTCTTGCAGAGCATTTTCTTCCAGCTGAAGTTACTCTGTCAAATTTGCAAATATTAAGATCAAGATTTGTTGGCCCCTGTTATACATGCATGCATTGCTTCTCAACTAGATTATTGCAATGTATATTTGGGGCTCCCAAAGAAGGCTGTTCATTTGATTCCAGCTGGCTAAGAATTTAGCCGTGTGGCTGCTGATTGGTGCTTGGGGGAGAGAAATGATTCTTCATCAAGCAGGGTTGAACTGGATGATGGCATTTGATGGCATCGAATAGAACCAGCTCTTATAGCTCAGTAAAAGTTTCACCGAGCATGCAATATGGTTCCAGCATTCATACTGCCGCATGAGCCCCTCAGTCTGTTTTTATCTAAGTTGTCACATGTTGTGTGAACTTCCCTCTTGAGTTTTCTCTGCCTCTTTGCAATTTCTCTTCTCATCACTGTCCTGGTAGCCCCTGAAACAGCATTTTTAAGTGCTGCTTTCAAAAAAAAGAAATAATTAAAATATAAGAAAGCTTGTGACGTCTGGCGAAAGGTTTAAGAAGAAGGCCGGTATCTGTTTCAAATTCTGCATCTATGGGTGCTGGTTGTCTGCCGTGGATTTCCATGAGGTTTTCTACAGATGCCTGGGTCCCAATCATGACATGGCTAATTGTTATAACTGTAGTTAGATGTACCCCAAGGCTCTGCGGTCTCGGGTCTTGAAGATTTGGGGAAGGAGATTAAGAGCACAAGCATGAATATAGACATCAGAGCCTTTCAAAACTAGGAGACTGGGCATGCAAATTGCAAATGAAATGTAATGTGGACAAGTGCAAAGTGATGCACTTAGGGAAGAGTAACCTAAATTATAGCTACACAATGCTAGGTTCCACATTAGGAGTTACCATTCAGGAAAAGGATCTAGGCGTCATTGTCGATAATACGTTGAAATCTTCTGCTCAGTGTGCAGCAGCAGCCATGAAGGCAAATAGAATGCTAGGAATTACTAGGAAAGGATTGGAGAATAAAACAGAATATCATAATGCCTCTGAATCACTCCATGGTGTGACCTAATCTTGAGTATTATGTGCAGTTCTGGTCACCACATCTCAAAAAAGACAGAGCAGAATTAGAAAAGGTACAGAGAAGGGAAACCAAAGTGATAAAGGAGTTGGAATGACTTCCCTATGAGGAAAGAGTAAAGAGGTTAGGACTCTTCAGCTTGGAGAAGAGATAGCTGAGGGGACATATAACAGAGGTTTATAAAATAATGAATGGAGTGGAATGAGTAAATGTTAGTTGGTTGTTTGCTCTTTCAAAAATTACAAAGACCAGGGGACACACAATGAAGTTATAGGTTATACATTTAAAACTAATAAGAGAATATATTTTTTTACTCAATCCATAATTAAGCTCTGGAATTCATTGCCAGAGGATGTGGTGAAAGCTATTAGCGTAGCTGCACTTAAAAAAAAAAAAAAAAAAAAAAGGTTTGGACAGGTTCTGGAGGAAAAGTCCATAAACAATTATTAAGGTGGAGTTGCAAAAATCCACTTCTTATCCCAGGAATAAGCAGCAGGAAATCATCTACTCTTTGGGATCCTGCCAGGTATTTGTGACCTGGATTGGCCACAGTTTGAAACAGGACACTGGGCTTAATGGACCTTTTGATCTGACCCAGTATGGCAAGTCTTACGTTCTTCACCCCAGAGTGGGACCTCCTCCAGGTTCCCAACGAGTTGTGAGGATTCCTCCTTAGCCCCATTCTGCTATTGTCTTTCCTCCATGCCCCTCCCACCCCATGGCACTAGTTCTTGGATTTTCCTCAGGCTTGTGGTTGAGCATGGCACAGAAGCACTCCGTGACAGAAGAGGTGCAGAAAAAAGCACATGAGGTATGTCCCTGAGGTGGGGCAGAATAAGAGTGCACTGCTTGGCTCCGAGGATGGCTGGAGCTGCACTGGCACAAGTGCCATCATTCATGGCTCCTATGACACCAACACATCTTTTATCTGTATCCTAGTCCCTCCAAAGCACAGATGGTGGAATTGGCTTGGAGGCTGGAGATTCTGGCATTGACCTCCATCTAAAACTTCGATTGCTGTGGCATCAGGAAGTAGGGGGCCATTGTGAAGCTTTTTGGTGCAGAAGCGTTGGTAAAAGAGGCCCTAGCATGGAGACCAGTCCAGTTGGTGTGGAGCATATCTGAGCCTAATCTCTCCCTGGAACGGAGTACTTCAGCTCTTTTTCAATTAAATGGAGAGGAACATTTGTGTTTCTGAAGAGGATGTCTCTTCAAATCCAACCCAAAGACCATAGCTGCCAGCAGGCCAGCTCACTGAGTTTGTGAAGAATTTCTTTGCCTACTTGACTTCTGAAAACAGGATAGATTCCCTGACTAAGATACAGAAGTATTACCACATACTGGGCTCTACATAATTCCACACCAGTGTGTGGTCCTCTGCAAGAGTTGCTGGCTATAGTAATTGGCCTTCAATAATTGGGCAAATCACCTTCTTTGGTCAGGGCATCCTGAATCGGAGGATGAGGAAGGAGTTTCAGCTAAATCAGCCTCCCTTCTGGGAATGAGTTTTCCAGTGCAACAGAGGTCTCTGCCTTGGACGTTGTCTTCATTATCATCAGGCTCATGGATTAGCATCCCCCAATATCAGGGTCAGAAGAGGGATCAACGGGGATTCCATCAGACCCCGTTGCATGACTTACTGCAGCACTCCTCCACGCCAAAGGATATCCATTATTCCAGATTTCCATTTAGTGAACTTAGCAGGAATTAGCATTGGAAAGAGACATCAGAGGTTGGATGTTTTTAGCCTTCTACAGCTCCTATAACCTCCAGTGAACTCTGTGGCAATTCTGGTGCACAGATTGCTCCAGGATCTTCAGTCCAGGATGTGGCAGAATCCCACTACTTGCCTGTTGGTGACCACAGAATTTGACCTAAAGTACTGGGTGCAGAATACCTCTGGGTTTGGTGTGATTTAGCTCTCTCGCCATTCTGTTGTGGAAGCAGTACTTAAACGGGACTGGGAAATTTCCAACACTTTATCAGGAAAGGATATGAAGCTCCTGGAGAGTCTTCTAGAGTTCCATGCTGGGTTCTTGTATATAGGCACACCAGCTGTACAAGGTGAAATACCTACATGAATTTGTTAAAAAGCTAAAGTCTTTAACAATCATTAGATCCAGAGCAAACTCTGGCACATAAAGCAGTAGAAGATGTATAGGAATGTGAGAAACATCTAATCCTCTCAGTTTACAAAGCATTCAACATGGTGGCCAGAACCTTGGCAGCCAGTGGAGCATGCAGGCTGGCTTGGTTGTGAGCAGGTGGCCTATGGGAAGAGGTTCATGATCAGTTTGCAGATGTTCTTGTACAAGGAACAACTTGTTCAGAGATGAGGCAAAGAGACTGTAGCTCAGATAAAAGAGCATCAGGATTCTATTCACACTCTGGGGCCAATGCAGTAAAATGCATGCTGAAATCGAGCGATAGTATTGAGCGCCTGTTGTCTTAACATGCGCACAGTCACATCCCCTGGGTGCCCGATGCAATATTTAAATTAAGGCAGTGTTAAAAAGGCATGCTAAAGGAGAATTGTGCATCTGTAGCGATCAATAGTTCGTTGCATCGGGCACCCAATTGCAATGGGCACTCAAAACAAGCGTCCATTTTCATCCTGCTTCTTTTTTTGTTATAAAACACTTCAGCAACCTGCAAAATATTAGGACCTCTAAATTGTGTGGCCATAAGAAAAGTGGGTTTCTTTTAATCAAGTCAAAATATACATTTATTTTTCTCTACTACAAGCAGTAAGTTAGTCACAGCGATATTAAGGAGGAGGTCACTTATCGCAACCCAGAAGACCCTATTTTAAAAAAAATGTTGTTAGCTCTTGACTAGGAGTTGACTTTACTCCACTTCTAAGACTGGAGTTAAATTTGCCATGTTAAAAAGTGTGTGTTGGGTGCCCAGCGTTTTCCTGCATACGGGGATAATAGCTAATGCCCTCATCTACATAGAATTTACATCTGATGGATGCTATCAGGTATGTATTTGTTAGGAGGTGTGTTTTAGACATGCTAATCTCCTTACTGCATTGGGCGCTAGTCTAGCGCGTCCAAAATGTGCACCCAACCACCTGTAAACTCTGCCTTGCAATTCCCTGCTTCTTAACAGCTCTAGTGTTGCATGATTTATCATTGCCGACCTCCAAGCTCTGAGAGAAGGCAATTAATCATTCATGCCAATGGGGAGAAAATCAGCCTTTGAGCTAGCGTAAGTGAAACGGCTAAAAACCGCTTCCCCCCCCCCCCCCCCCCACTAGGCAAGGTAGAGTCTTTGTTAAACAAAGATATAGGATTTTGCTATCCCATGGGTCTGACCTCCCCACAATCACTCAAGCAAGACTTGCTCTTGCCTCCATAAAGCATTTAGTTTGTGACAATCGGTGAACATGTGGCACAAATTCCCATGTAGGTAATTACATTTTAAATATTTCTCAGAGTCCCACAGCCGCATCTGGGTACCTTCAGTTCTTGTAATATAAATACAATGTAAAATTCTAAACTGAATTTCTCATAAATTAGCAGGCAGTAAATAATAATATAAGGCAGAAAAAGCATTTGTAATATCTACAGCCTCCAGATCTGCTCCAAGGTCCCAGGATCAATGACTCACAAGGTTTTCTAATTGAGAGATTTTGGTTTGCTTCAAAGATAATATCCAAATACCAATCTTGTTGAACTTGGGAGAAGTTTCATAGAATGTTTTTTCCTCATCAAAGAAAGCCATTTTGCTGGGTCAAGTGATGAGTTGCTAAGTGAGAGGACGTGCCCTACTTATGCTCCCGGGCCTCTGAATTTAATCTTTCAACATCCATGATCTAACGTTTGCTTCTTCGATTTCAACAGTGTCCAAAGGAATCGCCTTAAAATCCTTGCCTAACATGTGGGCTGTTCAGCCTGTCAAGACGCTTCGTTCTGGTAAAAAAGCGCATGCAGGCAGAGCAGATGAGGCAGAGGAGCGGGCTGCAGATGAGGAAGAATGGCCTGCACTTACAACCCCGCTGGATGCTAACTCCCAGCTAAAGCAGCTCTTTGAAGCCTTTTCCACTAAGCTTACTTCTGCTATTAACAGTGAGCTTGCTGTTGTAGACAAAATTACTGACCTGGTGGCCTCCATGCAAAATAATGCTGCTAAAATCGAGTCCATGGAGACCAAAACGGAGGACCTGGAGCTGGCAGCAATGGAAAGCAGCAGGAATGTTGAAAAGCTTGAGCTGCAGCTTTCTGCAGCAGTTGATAAAATTGAGGACTTGGAAAATCGCAGACGTTGGCGAAATATTCGTTTAGTTGGCCTCCCCGAGGTAAGGAAGGAGCTGATCAGACAACCTTTTTTGAGCAATGGCTGCCTACTATCCTAGGCCTCTCTGTGAAGGGAGGTTATATTAAAGTTGAGCGGGTGCATTGCGTGCTCATACTGCCTCCGGGGCCGAGTGGTAGCCCGCGGACCATTGTAACGCAATTACATTTCTATCAAGATAAAGTTCGGGTCCTGAATAAGGCTCGGAGCCTCAGCGAGGTTCTGCCCCGCGGCAAAAAGATTATGCTATTCCAGGACTTTGCCGCGGCAACACAGAAAAGGTGAGTGGAATATGGCCCAATTTAAAAAAATATATATATATATTTAAAGAGTGGGGACTGGTGTATGCTTTATTGTATCCGACACACCTAAAAATGATATTAAACAACAAACAATGGATTTTCAACTCACCTGCTGAAGTACGTCATTTCTTGGAGCAGGAGAGAGGTTTGCCCGGCCAGGAGGCAACGTGCTGCGTCCTTACGTCACGAGACTTAACTGTTTTTCTTTTGCTATTCCCTTTCACCCATGACGAAATGACTGCTCTTTTTCTTTATTCCTTATTATTTTTCATTGATTCATTCTTGTATTTCAGAGACCTGGGTAACAAGTTTATTTTTGCTGTGTCTTGGGATAGGGTTGGTGGTGGTTATATGCAGGACTGTACACGGGTCCTGTTCATTTCACAGTACATGCTTTTTGTTTTAATTCACCTTTTTTTTTTTACTTCGGGATTGGGACAATGGCAGTGGCGTGCGTCACTTGTGAAGTTGTACGCCTGATATGCACACCTGCAGAGGCCTCGTTGTTCCGTACAGGCTGGTGACAACGTGCTGATCACTGTTTCGGGCGCCCTCGCATAGGATACCTGCAGGAGGCAATGCTGGTGTGAACGTCATCTGACAGCACCGTTTGTGTTTTGTTCAGAACGCCCATGTCAGAAGTCCTTGCTGTGCGCGCTACTGGGGGCCTGGTTTGAACTTTCATTCATTTCTGTCCCTCTCATTGTGATTCGGGGTGCAAGTGGATTGTGCCCTGGATCAATGCGTGTCGTGTTTCCCATTTTACTGATGTGTACTGACTTCTCATTCATTTTTTTAATTTGTTTGCTCGTACTGTTAATGAGTAGGATGCATTTGTTGGATAGGTGGGGGTAGGGGAGAAAGGTAGTTCATGAGGGCTCCAGGGTTGGTTCTTCCTGTGCTTAAACAATCAGATGCTGGCTTGGGATGGTTTGGGGTTTGTTAGGGAGGGTGGAGGGGAGGGGTCTTGTTCTTTTGCTGGGCAAGTGGGCTCACCTCTCGGATCCCGATTTGTTTCCCATCCAAGAGGCAATGGGTCGGTACTGGTAAGAATGCAGGTTGGCTCCCAGTTTGGGGGTATAATAACTAACCTGTTGGTTTTGGTTGGTTGAGTTGAGGAGGTTTTAGTTGGTCTTTTATGGGAGTTGAGGTTAGGCATGTGGGCTGTATTTTGGCACCATGTTCACTCAGATTTTTTGGTCAGAGTCTCTCTTTTATGGCTCTTGGGCATTTTCTGTGTGCATATCCTCACATTTGGGTACTATAGTTTTCAGATCCACAGTGGTACTACGGGGCGCTGTAATGGGGTATTCTTTCCACTTTATGGCTGCTTGCTTCATTTTTCTAGAGCTTTATCATGACTGCCCCCATTACTTGTATGTCTCTGAATGTTAGGGGGATTTCCTCTCCAATTAAGAGGAAACGGATTCTGCAATTTGCATGCAAGTCTAAGGCCAAAATACTCCTCTTGCAAGAGACACACCTGATGCCTCAAGAGCATGAAAAGTTAAAAACAGGATGGATCGGTGCAGTATACTACTCTTTCTATTATTCCTATAGTCGGGGCGTCTATGTTTTGATAGACAAATTTTTGCCCTTGAAGGTAAATAGATCCTACACTGACGTGGCTGGTAATTCTGTAATTGTAATGTAAATGTAATTCTGGACTGTACACTTAATTCGATGTCTTTCACACGTGTGAATGTCTGTGGTCCAAACGCTGATCAGCAAGATTTTTACCAGCAATTGGCTGATAAGATAGCTTCCTTTGGCTTTGAAACCTTGGTTGTCGGGGGAGATTGGAATATTTTGTCCTGATCCAGAGGTGGATAAAACCTCTAAAGGCTGGTTGGGATCTGTTTGCTCTTCTAATGACACTGATCTTATCACCACATTTCATCTTGTGGATGTCTTGAGACAATATCATCCCCTAGAGCGAGATGACTTTTTTTTTTCACCTAGCCATATAATGTATAGTAGGCTTGATTATTTTATGTGCACACCTAATCTTTATTCTCAGATATTGAGCAGTGCTATTCTTTCCAGCATGCTCGCTGATCACCATCAGGTATCAATTCGGATTCACCTTCACTCTCAGAAGCCCAGGACTTTTAATTGGCGTTTAAGTTTCTCTTCTTGCAATAAATACTTTCAAGACCTGATCAAGAGAGCAGTCTCGGAATTTAACGAGTTTAACCCCAAGGCAGATTATGATCCTGGGCTCCAATGGGCAGCTTTTAAGGCCTTTCTGTGAAGTAGAATAATTGCATATGCTAGTCATTTACAAAAGATGCACAGGAAAAGAGCACATGATTTACTTGATGATATTGCGGGTTTGGATTGGAAAGACAAGTCTGATTGTTCATCTTGCACGTATAAGCAGTTGGAGGCCAAACGTAGGGAGTTAAAATCCCTAGATGGATAATATTGGGCGTGCTTTTAAATATTCCAGACTAAAATTTTATGAACACAGTAAAAAAAAACCTGGTTCGATGCTGGCAAGATTGGTTGGTAAGTCACATATTCTTTCAATTCGAGATGAGCAGGTCAAATATCTTCGGATCCTGATACTGTTGAGCAGGTGTTCGTGCAATATTTTTCTAACCTTTATATGGCGTCTGACACTCCACTAGCAGAGGATATAGTTTGGTTTTTGGAGAGTTTGTGCTTTCCTTGGTTGTCGGAAGAGCAGATTGAGAAGTTAAATACTACCATCTCTTTGACGGAAATTCAGAATGCTGTCATGGCGCTTCCTGGGGGGAAATGTCTGGGTCCGGATGGTTTTCAGATTGAGTTTTATAAGAAGCACCTCCAGGAAGTGGCTCCCTTTCTCTTTTCATTATTTCAAAAAGCCGGTGAATCCCCTGCAGTACTGATTGATATGTCAGACGCTACTTTACACTTAGTCCAAAAAAATGTAAAGATATTCTTAAGTGTGGGTTGTATCGGCCTATTTCTTTATTAAATTTTGACTTGAAGATCCTTGCGAAAGCGTTGCAGCGATGTTTGTTTGGAGGTGGTTCAGCCTAGTTTAGTCCAATGTTTCTTCATCCTCAAGAAAACTAAGGGGCTGAGATCTAACCTGATTTATGAAGGCTGAACAAACTGCTGGAATAGGAGAAATTCAAGATCAGTTCAATTCACACTATCCTTCTGTTCATTCAGCCTAGGTATTTGGGGTACACCCTGGATCTCAAAGATGCTGTTCTCATATCTTCATTCATTTGATTCAATGGAAGTTTCTCAGGTTTGTAGTTGAAGGACTCATTACTCCTACAAGGTCCTCCTCTTTGGCATGTCTGCAGCCCCAAGGTTCTCCTTGAAATGCCTGGTGTAGTGCATCTTCATCAGGCATCTGTGTTTTCACCCAATCTGGATGGTTAGTTAGTGATGGGATTAACAAAAAGAGGAGAGCGTGAAACAATTAAAATAATCCTTGCTAGAAAAATACCTGAGATCACGTGATGCAGTGAGGGGGGAGGATGTGATCCCTTCTCTCTTGGTGCCAGGCCCTCCTCATCAGACCTCATCCACGCCATTAATGTCAGATAAGTCAGCTTCAATTTTAGTTTCCTGCAGTCCAAGTTGCTGTGTGCTACATTGACCCGGAATGTCCACTCGTACTGTGCCCAAACACAAAGATAAAGCGAAAGATCGTCCGCAGGCTGAGACTGCCCCGGACGATACCTGGTTGAGGCAGCGCCTCTAGCGGCGCTGGCAGATATTAAAACCGCCGTACTAGAAGCTTTGGGACCTGATCTCAAAAGCATTGCCGCTAAGGTGGCAGAGATTTCCACTAATTTAAATGTTTGAAACCCGTTTCAACGAGTTGGAAAGCCACGTGTCTGAGGCGATGGCCTCCAGGCTGCACAAGGCGACATAGTAGCTCTGTAAGCCTCGATGGAGAAAAATGCAGCCAAACTTGACGACCTCGAGAACAGGTCTCTGAGGTCTAATCTTCGATTCATCGGCTTGCCAGAATCGTTGGAGGACCGAAAATTGTCCTCCTTTCTAGAGTCATGGCTGACAGTGGAATTGAATATCTCCTGGGCGCATGGGAAGCTCCGTATTGAGCATGCTCACTGGCTCAGACCACGAAACCCAAATGCCACATGACCGCGCGTAGTAGTGGCTAAACTGCTTAATTTCGCCCACAAACAAGAAATCCTGCATTTGGTCAGGGTAGGGAAGGGCTTGCAGTATGACAACGCCTAAAGTCCTGGTTTTCCAGGACTTTTCGACGGCAGTTGCAGCTCAGAGGAAAGCTATGGCTCCCATATGCACTCAGCTGATTGCTCAGGGGATCCGGGCCACTTTGCTCTACCTTGCTCGATTGCGAATTGCTAATGAAAAAGGAGTTTCTTGGTATAACTCGGTGGAGGAAGCAAAGTGCCTCTTGAAATCACCGGAGTAAGGTCCCTGCAGTTACTGAGCAGCAGGAGTCGTTGGTTACTGTTTATGGTGGCATTTCCAGCTTCCGGACTACTTGGGCTTTATGATGGTTTATATTGCCTGCAGTTCTCCAAGTTGGATGCCTAATTCACTGTTTATTCCATCCTATCTTTTTTGGATGCTCCTTTTTTCAAGTTACTGTCCAGTTTGCGTGGCGCTCTAAAATGCAGTTAATTGTCAGCACTGTATCATCTCCGTGCCTTCAATCGATATGGGAGCCTGTCGTGATACCAAGTTTCATTGTTCTGAATTGAATAAATACCTGCACTGCTTTTTTCTATCATCTGGACTATCAGCAGTGGCCACGATCTGGGAGCCTCTGCAATACCTGTCTAGCTGAGCACTGGGTACTGTGGACTCGTTGCTGGAATCAGTGCTTTGAGGGCTCTATGATTGTTCATATTGTTTGACTTTTCTTTCACTAGGTTGCCTATGACAGTACCCATGTTTTTCATGTCTTTTGAAAGTTTTATAATGCCTGTTTACGGGTGGGATTGTCCTTTCTGGCCTGAGGTACTATTGGCTTTGGCTATTTCTTACTTTTTATCTCTTACCTTTAAGATGGGGGTTGTTCTGGTGCGGATGGGGGTCAGGATTGGGGGGGGGGGGAGGGTTTGCCAGCATGGTAGTGTTCTCTCTTTGTAAAGTGGGATATGAAGTAGGGGATAAGGTGGAGGGGTTCAGGGGGGGGCAAGGGGATATGCTGCGATATAATATTGCACAGACTGGGGTTCTTGTTATGGTTTGTCCTCACTCTGCTTTATAATCA
The DNA here is from genome assembly GCF_901001135.1 of Rhinatrema bivittatum. NCBI lineage: Eukaryota > Metazoa > Chordata > Amphibia > Gymnophiona > Rhinatrematidae > Rhinatrema > Rhinatrema bivittatum. The sequence goes on along the minus strand of NC_042615.1, from coordinate 45,768,097 downwards.
TTCAGTTCTCATTTCCTAGACAGTTGGGAGCCTTTGCTGGGAGGGCTCTTGCTGTGGATGCTGTTTTGTTCACATTTTACAACAGGCCATCTTATATATTGTCTCTAGTACTGTTACTGGTCTAATTACTTGGAATGTTTGTGGGATCAATTCCCCAATTAAGAGGTCCAAAATTCTCACCCTTCTCAAGTGCCGGAAAGCTGCTATCGCTTTCCTACAAGAGTCTCATCTCAATGATGATGAACATGAGAAATTGAGGGGATATTGGGGGGGGGGGGGGGGTGCACTATGCTTCTGCCACAACCAAATCTGCGGGGGTTGCCAATTTTGGTTAACAAAAATTTACCTATTCAGATTCAAAAAGAAATCAAGGACCCTCTAGGTCGATATCTCATCCTTGTGGTGGAGCTACATCACTCTACAGTGGTATTATGTAACCTCTATGCCCCTAATAATCATAGCCCTTCCTTTTTTCATGAGATTTATAAACTCTTGGTGCCATATTTGGGAGAGTTTATTATAATTGGGGGTGACTTTAACACTATCTGTGATCCTCACTTGGATAAATCACCTCCCTCTCTCTCTTATTTGGAGCGTTCCTTACAATTGCTGGATGTGTGGCGCATTCTACACCCTGGGGAGCAGGATTTTTCCCACATCTCGAGAGCGCATAGCTCTCTATCTTGGCTAGACTATTTCTTGATCAGTGCTAAGGATCTGTCCAAGGTCCGCGTGGCTACTATTGACGACATTATTATCTCGGACCATGCCCCGGTTCGGCTAGAAATTGCGCTGGGTATGCCTCAAGGAGTCTCCTTTAATTGGCGTTTTCCGTTTTATTTGGCTAATGATGTTAAATTTCAGGAGTACTTTCGAACCCACTGGGCGGACTATACTGAGTTGAATGCGCAACATATGTCGTCCCCGGTACTATTTTGGTATGTGGCAAAGGCGGTATTTTGGGGCGACATTATTTCATATATGGCACATAGAAAGAAGACCATGGATTGCCGCATATTGACTCTAACCGCCCAACTGTGCAGAGCGCGGATATGTTTATCTAGCGCAAACAGTCCTGCGGCGCGGGCTCAGTTTTTCACGGTACAAGCTGAGTTGAACACTTTAATTCACCAAAGAGCTCAAAAAAGTTTCATATATTATCAGTATAAACTCTACCAACACAGCAATAAAGCTGGTAAACTAATGGCTAATCTAGTGCGCTCGGCTCGCAGTTCTTGTTATATTTCTGTGCTGCGTTCTGCCTCTGGACAGGTCCTTACAGAGACGTCAGTCATCCTCCAGCGCTTTAAGGAATTTTATGGTAAATTATATATCTCTGAAGGATGGAACACTGAAGCCTGCGAGCGTTTTTGCTCCCAGTACATCTTCCACAGTTAACGAGTCAACATAAACAGGTGTTAAATAGTCCTATCACCTTAGAGGAGGTACTTTTGGTTATCCGAAAGGCTCAACGCTTTAAGGCCTCCGGACCTGATGGTTATAATGCTGAATTTTACAAATGTATGACTGATTTAGTGGGTGGCCCCCTACTTCGGGTGTACACGAAACTGTTAGCTAGTGGTTCTTTTCCGGTACATACTAACACTGCAAATATTACACTTATATCTAAGCCTAGGAAGGATCCCTCTTTGCCCGAATTATACCGTCCAATCTCACTCTTAAACTTTGATCAAAAGATCTTTGCCAAAATTATGGCTGACAGATTGGCGGAGATACTTCCTTTTCTTATTGGGGTGGATCAGGTCAGTTTTATGCGTAAACGTTATGGCCTCTCCAACATTTGGAAGGTGCTGGCAGCGATGTCTATGTGCCAACAAATGGGTGCTCCATTTCTCACAATAAGTTTTGATGCTGAAAAAGCATTTGACAGGGTGGAATGGGAGTACCTATTTTATATTTTACGTACAATGGGATTTGATGGGCTCTTTTATAATGCCATGCGCCTTTTGTATCAGGCTCCTGAAGCAGTTATTGTTGCTAATGGCTGTAAAGCTGACGCTTTTGCCATCACTAGGGGTACCTGGCAGGGATGTCCCCTTTCTCCATTATTGTTTATTCTTCAGCTTGAGCCCTTATTGCACTCCATACAAGTCACTAAAGAAATCCGATTTCAGACGGCTATTTTTAAATATGCGGCCCTTGCCAGTGATATACTAGTTTTTAATTACTGAACCTCGGCGGTCTCTGTTTCCACTTTTCTAGTTAATTTGGGCCTTTGGGGTGTTTTCGGGATTGCGCCTCAATATGGATAAATCCAGGGCGTTGGCCTATCCAGAAGACCTTCCCCGGTCCTGGGGCCCAGACGTTCCTCTCCAATGAGCGGAGGAATCAATTTCCTATCTGGGCATTATTATCCCACATTCACTGAAACACCTATATATAAATTCAGTGTGATGCCATTGCTTAAATATACACAAGATAAGTTATTAGTCTGGCGGGATTTTCCATTATCCTTGGGTGGTAGAGTTAATCTTTTTAAGATGGTTATCCTATTAAAATGGCTCTACCTTTTTCAAAATCTGCCCTTACATGTCAGGCGGGCAGAATTGCTTCACCTAGATAGAGCCCAGCGGAGATTTTTTTGGAGGTGGTAAGGCATGCATCCCCTTAACCTGGTTGAGGGAGAGGTGGGGATCGGGGGGTTTGGGAATCCCAGATTTGGTGCTCTACAACTTGGCGAGCAACCTTCGGTTAGTTCAGGACTGATTGCTAGCAACATCCACTTTTATTAATCTTTTAGTGGATGCTGCACTAGTCAACCCTTTAGCGTTGAAATTTGTCCTGCTGTCCCCAGCTGCTAGCCTTCATACGTTCTTGGTACAGAATGTCCTCATCAAACCTCTTCGGATTGCGTGGGCCCACCTGATGAGGTTGTTACGGGTCGATCGTCTGTGCATATATTTTGCCGATCCGGGGAAATCCGGACTTTACCCCGGGTACACAGACATTGGCTTTCCACGATTGGGAAGGTAGGGGTATCTCCCTATTAGGTCATGTGCTTACTCAGGAGGGTTTGATTTTGCCCTGGCCTGAACTCCGGGAGCTGTATGGCCTGCCGGCTAAGGCAGTCTTCCCGTATCTACAAATTCAGCATTATGTGGGATCGCGGTCTCCAACTTCGCGTCAGGCCTCGACTTCAGTCGCCGGACTCAATTTTTTTGTTTGACCAAACCAAAATGCCTTCTCTCTCTCGCGTTATTATAAACACTTGAAAACTTTAACTGTTATTGATCATGATCTATCCTTGTAGAGCGTTGGAATATTGATGGAGTATTTATGCTTACGGGAGCTATAATCCGAGCCTGTTTTAAACGGGTGTCCCAGATCTGTACTAATATGACCTATAGGGAAATGCAATTTACATTAAATTTACAATTTAAATTTCTTCGAGCTTATATTTCACCTTAAAGCGCTTTTTACTTAAAGCTTTCGCCTACAGCTGAATGTGGAAAATGCAGGCAAGCGTGCGGCACATTGTCTTTTGGGAATGCTCCCCTATTCAGCGCTGTTGGGGTAGGGTGGTGCGTTATCTAGTTACTCTTCTGGGGATCACTATACCCCTGTCTCCCTATTGGTTGTATTTGGATGTATTTCTCCCTTAAAAGTTAGAGCTCTGGGACCTCGTTTACTAATTCGTAAGGCGTGCTTGGTCGCCAAAAAGGTCGTTTTATTGCATTGGAGAGAAGTGACCCCTCCTTATTGGACTTGGCGCAATTGTTTTCATAAGAAGATGCACATGGAGGTGGCAATAGGGCGACAATCTCCCCACCTCAAGAAGCAGTTCCTGAATATCTGGGACCCATATCTACAGTCTCTACCGCATTGGTCTCGCAGCTTGATAATTAATGATTGATGTGGGGGAGGAGTTTGGCTTTCCAGGCAGCTGGCAAGCCACGTCATGGAAAGAAAAACTCCATTGCCATCTCTAACTGGTTTTTCCTTAACACCTACTCTTAGTATAAAGAAAATGTTTGACCGCAGCATATGAACAGCCCCCAGCTAACAGGAAGTCAGCAGGAAACATCTAGTGCAAGCTTTTCTGCAGCCCCAGAATAGCTCATGACCTACTTGCTTTTCACACCTAGATAGTTTAATACAAATGCCCATGACCAGCTAATGACCTCCCCCCTCCCTGCCTGAAGACTGACCGCTTGCACCTACTGCCCACTTGCACCCACGTAGTAAAAGGTCAGCATAAACACTTGTGGTGGAAAACATTGTAGCAGGAAAATATGTGACGTATGTATCATATCAAATACTATGAGATCATTTACAATAAAAGAGCAGCCTTCCCAAAAGCCTGGGAGAGCACGCTTCACCCTGAAGACCGTCTGAGGTGTTTTCATTGCGACAGATTGAGCTTCATTGGAACTGAAATTACTGTGTCATTCGTTGGATTTTGCAGAGTAATGGACAGAATCGTGGCCCACTTTGGATACTGGGGCTACTCTATCATCATATGAGGGCTGGTATTGGGGGGGGGGGGGGGCCCTTCTGGCTACGCTGGAGAATATATTGTTGTGGAGCTTTGTTGTATAGTTTCTTTTTTCTTGTATGACTGTTTGGTTCTGCATATTATTCAAATAATAAAAATTGTTTTACACTAAAGTAGTTCTTGCTATACGTGGTAGTGCAAACAATTAATCTTTATTGTAATGGTGAAACTCCATAACTTCTTGGCATAAAACAAGGTCCATTAAAACAGAATAATGTCCCCCGACATGGCAACCATGTTTTGCCCAGAGGGCTGCAGCAGGAGGGACCAAGGAGTGTGCTTAAAATACACTGAGTTACAGCATGTGGCTTCTTATTGACTGAAGGAGAATCCTGATCCAAACAGACAATTGGATAGCCATGTTCTACATAAACAAGCAAGGGGGCATGGAATTCTTTATCCTCTGTGAGGAGCCTCTCAGGATCTAGATGTGGGCTCTCAATTGTGGAACTTGCTAACAGGCAACCAGTCTTCCAGACACCTTAAATACACTGGTGTATTGCCTCAGCTGAGACCTTTCACTGCACAAGTGATCCTTAGATCAACAAGTGGTGGATAACCTATTCAACCTATAAAGTCATCAGGCAATCTATTTGTTTGCTACAGAGAGCCACAGGAAAGTCAAGGTTTTGCTCCATGCAGCTGCAGTTTAACTCCTGATGCTGCTCTGTTTTGCTGGGATGTCTATAGTCTTTATACATATCCACCAATGCATTGATTATGATGGCAATCCAGAAAGTGCTTAAAGATCAAGCAAAGGTGATACTCATTGCTCCAGCATGGCTGAGCAGATATTCCCATACCTTGTCCAGTTGTTCATACAACCTTCGATCTTATTGGAAACTTCTTTGAACCTCACCATACAGGAGAAAGGCAAACGCTGCGATCTGAATCTGTCCTTTCTGCCCCTCATGGTATTGGTGTTGAACGCATGGTGGATTCCTCTCTCCTTCTTCCAAGTGAAATGGAAGACATCTTGATTTTGGCCAGGATACCTTCAACTAGAAACTCCTATGGTTTCAAGTGGAAAAGATTTTCATCTTAGGGTCAGGCTGGCTGTCTGGACACTTTCACCTGTAGTCCAAGGGAATTGCTTCAGTACTTTTTCTCTTTTCTTCATTAGGACTAAGTGTGCCCTTGGTGAAAATGCACCTCTGTACCATTGCTGCATACTATTATCAGATAGAAGAAGCACCAATCTCCATTTATTCTTTGGTATCCAAATTTATGAAAAGATAACATATTAGACCTCCTACCCCTAAGCCTCTACTGCCTTGGGATTTTAATGTCCTCTTAATTCAACTCATGAAGCCTCTATTTAAGCCTCTGGAGTCAACTACTTTAAAGTTTTCTCATGTGGAAAGTGTTTCTAGTAGCCATCACATTTGCTCAGTCAATGAATTACAAGCACTGTTCTCTGTCACCATACCTTCAGTTCTTCCACAACAGGGTGGCCCTGTGTACCCACCCTCTGTTTCTTAAAGTGGTATCAACATTTCAAATCAATTGAGCCATTGTTCTTTGCACTTTTTTCCCAAGGCCATATGTGCGTGGAGGTGAAGACTCTTCATTCTTTGGACTTTGAGAGCTTTGGCATATTACTTGAGAGAGACTCAGTGTTGCCATCAAGCCTCTCATCTATTTGTATCCTTTGATCCCAATACACTGGGAGTATCAGTAACCAAGAAAACTTTGTCAAATTGGCTAGTGGGCTGTTTTGTGCACTGTTTTGCACTAGCTAGCTAGCACATTACCAACTCTGTCAAGGCTCATCAGGTAAGAGTTATAGCAGCCTCAGTGGCTCAACTTGGGATAGCTTCCACTGAGGATATCTGCAAAGCTGCAGTTTGGTCATATGTGCACACCTTCACATCCCACTGTTGTCTGGATAACACGTAGGGTTGACTAGTTATTGAACAAGCAATTTGAGCATCCTGTTCACCTAGAGTGGTCCTTGATCTGTTAGTGGAGCCAGGTTTTTTCCAGTATGTGCTCCGCTGTGCAACCCTCCACTTGAGATGCCCCACCTGCCATGGCTAATTCAGCCCTGCTTTTCAATGGAGAAAGCAGGTATGCTTACCTGTAAACGGGGTTCTCCATAGATAGGATGAATTATCCATGCTTATTAACCACACGCCTCCCTGGAGAGTCAATTACCTCGCTCTTAAAAAAAAAAAAAAGATGGATTAGGGAGGGCTTTATGAGGCTGCATGGATTAGGGCGGGACTTATGAGGCTGCATGTGTGCAGGAACCACTGAGCCATGAAAGATGGGTTCATTCGGCACCATCTGATGATGTCACTCGTGTCATGGCTAATTCACTCTGCTTTCTATGGAGAAGCTTGTTTACAGGTTAGCAAACTTTACTCCTGACCTCTAGTAGTTCCATTGGTTGTCCTTTTCCTCTCACATTGTTTGTTATGGACTCTTAACATTTAAGTCCATTCATGGGCTGGGCTCAAAATATTTAATTTCAAAACTAAAACCGTACATAGTAATATAATAAATGATTGCAGATAAAGACAAAAAAGATTTATCTAGTTTGCTCAGCAAAGCATTTAGGTTGTAACTCAGGTTACCTCCAATCCTGTCATCTCAGCAGGAGTTGTTGCAGATTTCTTCCCTTAAAGAAAAATGCAGAACGGCGACAAGACATGGCTCTTTCATTTGCCACTCTATCACTTTGGAACAAAATTCCAAGAGATATGCCCCAGTGATCCTGTCTGTTGATCTTTAGATGTGCTATTAAATCATAGCTTTTTTATACAGGCCTTTAATTCTGGATCTAAATATGTCCAGCTGCTTGTTTAGTTCTTTACTGTAAGGGCTGGTGGTTATAGGGTTGACTGTTTTTATGTGTATATAGCACATGATTTTTGTACGCTTATTCGTTACGTTCAGTTATTGTTTTTTGGTTTTGTTGTGTCATCAATATTTATAGTTAATCTGTGTTGTATATTTCTAATGCTTAGCAGTTAACTGTCTCATAGTCCTTGTTTTTGTACTGTTTTTCAGACAGCTGGCTTTGTTTAATTGTATTTACCACTTACTTACTTACTTTACTGTCTTGCATATTTTTATGTTTATTATAAGTATTATTGTAATTCACCTTGAGCTATTGCTGCAGAGGTGGAAACTAAATACAAACAAATATTAGACAATGTGCTGTGAACTGACAAGTCTAACTTATAGGTCTAGTTATGAAGAATTATAATGCATGTAAACTTGTTTTTATATTCTGTTCTGGGATATATTTTTGCCCATCTTTATTTTGACATTTAAGAGTTTACTTCGTTTACATTCATTTTGTGCTTATGTTTCACTGTACCAAATAAGGATTATTTTATAGTTTTCAGTTTTGGGTGACATTTCATTCCACTCTGACTCCTCACATCAGGCCCCCAAGACCTGGAACGCCTTTTTTATTTTTTAGTGGTTAGCCAAATTCTAGTAAGTCACTATGGTGGCACGTCCGTTGCAGCCTAACAGGGTTGCCAGCCCAGCCCCTGTTGGAAGCTGTGGTTTAATTTTTATGTTCAGTGTAAATAGTCCAGCAAAAAGAATGCACATATCACTTAATAATAAGTTCTGGGAAAAAAAATTATTTGAAAAACAAAACATTTATACAAAACCAGAATGCCTACTCTCTTTAGAAGCTGCAGCACAGTTGCTGGACAGACCAGAGGGGAAAACAGAAAAGCAGCAGGGAGAGAAAGAGAAACAAGTTATGTCTTAAGACATTAGCTCAATCACCTTGTTCAGTCACAGGCAGTAAGTGCTAATTGGAGAAAGAGGGAAAACATTTTAACATTATCTTATTTTACATAACTGTGCCATTAGTTCAACACACACTCATACATAAGAATCTTTCCTCCCTTGTACACTTTTAAGAGTTGATGGTCCCAATATCCTGCCCTTGCTTTCACCCCTGCCCTTTCTCTCTCAGGAACAGGCTAGTCCTGGTCTCCACTGGAGTGGCAGCACGTTTTTAAGTAGGGCCCCACCTCCCATGTGGAGTGAAAGGAGGGGGCGTGGCCTAGCTGTACTCATTAGCTCAATCCCTGGCTCCTGCTCCTTCACTACCTGCTGTTGTAGTGGGGAAGGTGGGAGGGGGAGAAGAGAGGTCCACAGATGTGGTAAAGGACAAAGTTTTTCAGGTGGAAGAGGGGAAAAATAAGCTGTGAGAGGCAGAGAAGAAAGAATGGAGGCACTGGGAAGGAGGATTTTATTCTGCTGGAGAGATTGGTGATTGGCAAAATTCCAGCAATTACATTACTGGTTTATAGGTTTTGCCAAACTCCCTTATTTATTTATATTTATTTAACATATTTTGTGTACCGTATATTCAGTTTTGCCACCATAACTGTTTACAGGGCAGGAAAATTAGGAGAGTAACAATAGAGTTTTAACAAAGAGTTTCAACGATAAAGTTGAGTAACATTGGGGGATTGAAGGGGGTGAGTTTATATAGGTAAAAAAGTTCTTGGATGTCTATTGTACAGTTCGAGGTTTTATTGGTCTTAATCAAACCAGCCAGGGAGGCCAGAAAACAGTTAGTTGGCAACCCTACTTTCAGGTTTGGAGAAGGGCTTCTGAGGTTGGGCCCAGCATGGCAGAGCAGCTGAGCTTGGAGTGTGGACTACCAAGTGAAAAGTTCTGACTTGAATGGTCCTTGTAGCCAAATAACTCTGACACCCGTGCATTACATCATTTTCAAACTTAAGCACACCTTGTGCTCTGATCTGCTCGCTTCAGCAGCACAAACACACTGTGGGCTTTGGTTTCATGTGGCTTTTCCTCTTACGCTATAACTCTAATTTTCAGCTAAAGGAAGAACCTATCACCTGGCATTGCTTTGCTTTCTTGGTTCTTTCACTGTAGTATTTTCTCTCATTTCTTTCTTTATCTTTCTTGCCTCTCCCACGTCTGTACCTAACCCTTTTTAGCTGTCTTGGTTAACATGCTGCATCTAATTGCATATTATCTAGAGCCTCTAATCTTGGTTTTGCTAGGATGAACAGTAGTTTTTGCTATAGCCTTTTTTTTCTTCTGTAATTGCTCCCTCTCACTTAGACTCTCCTTGAACTGTCAGTCTCAGAAACTTCTCAGAACCCCCACAGATTTGTATCTTTACACATTCGTTTCTGACGGTAGACGGCGGCTCCGTGACTCTGCAGCAGTTCTCCTTTCTGGAAGCCTGGTGCTGCCCAGGGCTGCTGCTGCCACCAACTTCCACGGCTTCCATCCGGTGGAGTCCCACGTGCAACGTCACCAATGCTTTGGTGGAATTTGTGAGCAGGATGCTTGCATATTATCTTTTCTAAGTCTAAAATCTCTACCCCTATACACTGTCTCTGAACTCTGTACCATCTCCCTGTCCCACATGGAAAAATGTTTATACTAACCTAGTGAGTGGAAGCAAGACTTTTTGACTCCTTAGGTGGTCATCAAAATATTTCATTCATGTCCATCAGAAGAGAGTAATCTGGCACAATCACCCCTATGACGAACTTTTCTTGTTTGTTTTGGTGTTGATGTGTTTTCTTGATGCTATTCCTTTGGTGGTCCTTCTTTCAACTCGCTTGGAATTTCTCTTAGGTCAGACTCACTTTTTGATATTTTTTTTAGGGTGTGTGTAACTTGGTGCTACAGTCTGGGATCTGACAGCTTTGAGTGTTGACAGGTGCTGGACACTGCTGGAACTTTCTAAGTCTCAGCCCAGGTTGCTACACTGAGGGGCCAGAAAAGTTTAGAAAATTAGAAATGCACATAAAGTGCCTGAATGAAATCCTCTAGCTCTGCTGCTTCCAGGAGACACAGAAGATTATAATAATCCTTCCCACTTATTTTGCAAGTATTCTGTACCAGTGATACTTTATGCGTGGTGAAGCTAGATTCTGTTTACTGAAATATTGGCCCGTCTCTTTTATTTCAAGTAATTATTTCCAGAAAATATTATTTTGCCATGCGCACTTTCTGTGTGTGTGTGTGTGTGTCTTCAGTTACTAGTGGTCTAAATAAGTGTGTGTTACTATTTTTTTGTTTTCTTTCGAAATGGTAAAAAGGAAAGAGCGAGTTCTTGTGAAAGTGTATAACACGTCATCAAGAGAGAGAAGATGAAAATAGGATTTGATTTGTCAGGTTTGTCGTATTTAACTAGAAAACTGTAGTTTACATGGTCTCTGTTTACATGGTCTTTATTGGCTTATGCAGCTTTTAGAAGCGCAGATGGTGATGGGGGTTTCATCAAGTATAACTAGTGGGTAGGAAGCTCACCAATGATGAATCTATCTCTTGGGGAAGTTGTTTCAGATGGGGCATTTCAAGTAAATGCCCTGTCCAGCGAAGTCTATTGCTTTATAAACTAATATTTATGGTTGTTTTACCTCTTTTATTCAGCGTATTTATGTATCTATCTCTGTACTTCCTTACCTTGCTAGACCAGTCATTATATAAGGGATTTATCTAACTGTGACAAAGGACATACATCTTTTAATGACCTCACTCTGGGGTATAAAGGGGGTGTGGTCCTGGTCCAATACCAGTAGTCTCTGCCTCTGCAACTAAGGACAGGTGAAGAGGAAGTTAAACTCCGAGAGTCAGGGTGTGGCCCTGGCCTGGTTGAGTCCTTGTTGCTCTTGGGACCTCAGCCTCTAGGGGTTGATTTTCCTAGTGGGAGTATTCTCCCAGGGCCTGTCCTGGTTGAACCTCTGGAAAGTTATCCTGGCACCCTCAGGGCCCTGTGGAGCCTCTAGAGAGCGATGGCTACTTCAGGACCCTGGGGAGCCTCTGCAGAGCAGTTCCTGGATCCTCAGGAACCTGCAATCCCTTGATTAAAAACAAAAAAAATGAAGCTTCTCCTGCCCCCACCGGTCCGGTTCCCTGATGAAGAAATAAGTAGAAGCCATGTCTGTCTGTCAGCGGGCAGTTGCTCTCGGAAGGTGTTAACTAGCAGCTGAGCCATTTTATTTCTATGGGGAAGAAAGAGTTCTAAGTGGGGACTCTCCGATGTTTGACTGCTGCTTGGGTGTGCACATAGCTGAGAGAGAGAGCAACGGATGAGTGTGCTTATTCACTGCAGGGGAGGGGAAGCCCAACTCCCCACTGGGATACTGCAGTCATACCGATGTAACCTTGCAATATATATGTTTTCAAAGTGCCCCATAGTATAATACTATGAGATTTACCAAATTCAGGCTGTGCAAAGGTAGAACTGTGTAGGTACCTGCAGTTCAAGGGTCAGACCCATTAGCAATAATGAGACATCACAAAGCTACTGCAGGAGTCCACAAACATTTTGCAGTGCACTGGTTAATTGGTAATTAGCAGAGCATGGTTATCTCAGAGCTTGGAAATCTTTCACTCTATAACAATACAGCTCAATATCCTACAGGGCTACAGCGTGATCCTCCTACGTGAGAAGAAAGAACTGTTGGTGCCCTAGAGAGTGGCCCCAAATGGTGTACCTCTGGCTGCATTTGTGCACATATTTCATCTTAACGGATTGTCCTTGATTTAGCAGCCAAGGCTTAGTTGGTTAAAGCACTGGCCCAGTAAACAGGAGACCCTGGGTTTATATTCTAGTAGTGCCTTCCCTTACCCAACACAGGAAAATGTATGAGCTCACTGAGATACAAATAACTCCACATTGATATATGAGATAACAAGTGCATTATTACAGGTCTTAAATGTTCAGAACTAACCTGTAGTGGAGAGTCTTGAAAAAAAAAAAAAATCAGAAAGTAGCCAACTTCTTTAAGACGTTATCTCCCAGCTATAAGTAAGGCAGGGCTAAGAGCTGAGCTGCTTTAGAGCAGCGATTCTCAACCGGTGTGTCGCCAAGCAGCGGCAGGAGTGTTGCGTGCTACCGGTCTCCCGCTGCTCTTCCCTCCTCTTCACCAAGCGAGAGTGGGACAATCTTCCACTGCTGCCGTTGCCGCCCGGGCTATCAGCACGTTCAAGCCTGGATGGGAACGGCAGCAGTGTTAGTGGAGGCTGGCAACTGCGACTGGGCCTTTTCTTCTTCCCGCACCTGTCCCCCTGGCCCGGAACAGGAAGTGATGTGCAGTGGGGTGCACGGGAAGAAGAAAGATCCATGCTGCACGAAAAAGTAGCGGCAGCAGCAGCGTCCCCGAGCAGTAGCGTGGGCCCGAAGCAAAATCAGAAGCAGCCAGAAATCGGCACAGGAGACAGCAGAATTAGCCTCCCGTAGCTGATGGGATTCTTCTTTCTTGACCTGCGGGGGCTGGAGGAGGAGGCTGCTGCAGCTACCATTTATGCTCGGGGTGGGGGGGGGGGGGTGCAGGAAATAAGAAAGAGAGACAGCCAGCCAGCCTGTCTGTAAGTGAGAGAATGTGTGTGATTGAGAATGTGTATGTGTAACTGTGATTGAGAGCCTGTGTGTAAGTGAGAACATTTGATTGAGATCATCTATGTGTGTGAGAGAGAGCATGTGTGTGATTGAGAGAAACTGGTCAGTGAGGTGATGTGTGTGTATATAGGAGAGACAATGGAAGTGACTGGTCAAGGAGATGACTGGAGTGTGTATGAGAGAGAGAAAGTGATTATGGGAATGAGAAGCCTATGCATGTGGAGAGAGCTAGCATAGGAGTGAGAAACCTGGGAGTGTGGGTGTGTGTGAAACACAGCATGGGAGTGAAAAGCCTGTATATGTAAGATAGAACATGGGAGTGGGAAGCCTGTGTGTGTACATGAGAGAGAGAGAGAGACTGTTCGGGAAGGTGACTGGTGTGTGTGTGTGTGTAAAGGAAAAAGTGGTCAGGAGATTATTGGTGTGTGAGAGACAGAAACTGGTATGTGTGTGTGAGAGAGAAAGAAGGTGATTATGGGAATGAGTAGCCTGTGCATGTGGCGAGAGCTAGCATAGGAGTGAGAAACCTGGGTGTGTGTGAGAGACAGCATGGGAGTAAGAAGCCTGTATATGTAAAATAGAAAATGGAAGTGGGAAGCCTGTGTGTGTGCATGAGAGAGAGAGACTGATCAGGAAGGTGACTGGTGTGTGTGGGTGTGTGTGTAAGAGAAAGACTGGTCGGGAGATGATTGGTGTGTGAAAGACAGAAACTGGTCATGGGGGTGTGACTGGTGTGTGTGTGTGTGTGTGAGAGAGACTGGTCGTGGGCCCTAAGGAAGAGGACCATGAGTACAGAGCTTCAGCCACTACTGCTGCTTCTGGTGTGTATGCTACTGGCCTGCATGGAAGAGGAGTAGGAGAGCTGCTGGAGGGAGTTAGTAAAGGTGACTTTTTAAGTTTGTTTTTCTTGATTGACTGCTATTTTAATGACTGAATATTATATGATGTGTCTGCTGTTTTGAAATATTTTATTGGTGTTTGGAGAATTTTAAATTTTTATGAGTTTTTAATTGTTGGATATTCTGTTCATAGTTGTGAAACATTTATTCTGCTTATTAGTATAGTTATACAATTATTTCTGTGTTGCGATCTATAGCTGCTTGGCTAGTTCTGTTTTCCTAATAAGAGGTGTATTGGTGTTTAGGGCCTGATTTAATATTTGTAGTGTTGCCTTTTCATAGGTAGGGTTGTTACTGTTTGAGTGCATTCCATAATACAAGTGTAACTGTATGCAGATTAGTTTGTGTGCATTATTGCAGATCCTGGGAGTATGTTAGGTCGGTTCTGTGTATGTGACCAAGGTGAGGTATTTTACTATATCAGTCTTGTTTGTTGTATTTTCTCAAGAGGACATGCATTGGTGATAAACTGCTGTCTTTTCATAAGTAGGGCTATTGAGCCTGGTAGTAGGAGTTTGTGTTGCTGTTACTGAGATGACACTAGAACCAGAATATATTTTTGTAAGGTGAGTTGTACAGGGAATGTCATAATTCTGCTTTACATCCGTAATTGTGGGACAGGGGGGTTCCTGTGGATGCAAACTGTACTTTTACATTTAGCCCTATGATGGTCATGTGTCCAGTGTGTCACGCATGTGAGAACCATCTGTCAGATGTGTCCAGACAGAAAAAAGGTTGAGAACCATGGTTCTAGATAACCATTATTTTAATATAATATTGCACATAACTGCAATCCTGCTTGTGGGAGAAAATTCAGAGCCAGGGGATCTCACTTGAACAACTGGACAAGTCCACCACATGTGCAAGAATTTGGTTAGAAGTGTTCACGAGATGTATAAGATACTTGGCTTTGAGTTTGAGCCATCCCTCAAGCTCATATTGTTGGACTACTGGGGTGATCTTAGTCCAACTAGGAGGTTGAAAAAACTCATCTCTCAAATGTTAGGTATGAGATTTGTCATTGCCCAATTTTGGAAACAGCCACCCACTTTGCAGTTTGAAGATCCCAGCTTTTCGAAATTGCTAGGATTGGAAAATCATGAGAGGTCTAGAACGGGTAGATGTGAATCAGTTATTTACTCTTTTGAATAATAGAAAGACTAGGGGGCACTCCATGAAGTTAGTATGTGGCACATTTAAAACTAATCGGATAAAGTTCTTTTTTATTCAACGCACAATTAAACTCTGGAATTTGTTGCCAGAGGATGTGGTTAGTGCAGTTAGTATAGCTGTGTTTAAAAAAGGATTGGATAAGTTCTTGGAGGGAGAAGTCCATTACCTGCTATTAATTAAGTTGACTTAGAAAATAGCCACTGCTATTATTAGCAACGGTAACATGGAATAGTCTTAGTTTTTGGGTACTTGCCAGGTTCTTATGGCCTGGATTGGCCACTGTTGGAAACAGGATGCTGGTCTTGATGGACCCTTGGTCTCACCCAGTATGGCATGTTCTTATGTAAAACTTTCACATTCCCTTAAAGGGTCACTCAATGTTTATAATAGCATTTGGGAAAAATTCTGAAATTTTCATTCAGTTCCTACCTGATTAGGTTGAATGCTGCTTATAGGTGTACTTTTTTTTTTTTTTAATTATTATTATTGTACAGGAGCTTAATTCATGCTTAATATCCAATACTTGTAAATATTTGATACTTAATATCATATATATGTTTATGTAATTATTACTATTAATTGTCATGCTACTTCATTATAAGGCTATGGAAAATTGTGAATCTTCAACTGTTATCTGTTGAAATTAAGAAGTTAAAAAAAACATTGTCTGGATATTCAAGCCTCAGAAGAAGTGACCTTTTGGCTCAGAAATTTTGAGAGTGGGTTTAGCAGTATTCTGCCCGCTTGAGAAGTAGCTTTCGTATTTCACATTTGTCTTGGCTAGTCTGGCTGGATGAAGAGGAAGGAGAAATTTGTTCTTACCCAATAATTTCCTTTCCTTGAATCCAGCCAGACCAGTCCAAGGCGTAACCTATTCTGCCAAATATAATTGTCTGTCGCATTTTTAAGAAGAAGTAGAAAGGATAGTAGTATCTTACTTAGTAGTAAGCTTTCACTTAGGTATGTCATTGAACATCAGTTTTCTGTTTCTGGTTATTTTGTCTAATCTCTACTGAAAGCTCTCTGGTTGGAGGGAGAGAGAGTTGGTAAGTTTTCATAGATTATTACAGGATATACTGGCAGGCTGAGGTGAATATAGGAACTTATAAGGAGTAACATCAGCAAGCCTGTAAGTTTCTGTCTCCATCTGCTGGTTTGGGAGCATAACACATTCATCTGGACTAGTCTGGTCTGGCTGGATTCAAGGAAAGAAAATTATAGAGTAAAAACAAATTTCTCCTTTTATTAGAAAGGCATGTTCAGGAATCTATTGTGCAATTTACTTTAGCAATAATCACATAGTGTATCAGTGATAATATTGTTATAAATACAGTGACTTGCAAAAGTATTCAACACCTTAAAAAGTCAGAAGATTTATGTAGATTCCAAATGACATTTACACAGATTGTTCCCGATGGTAGGTGGTCCATATTCAATAGCATTTAGCTGGTTAATGGAGAAGTTAGCCGGCTAAATGAATATTTGGGCACATATCCAGCTAAATTCTAGCCACCTAATAAGTTAAGTTAGACTTAGCTAAGTTAACTGGCTAAGTCTAATATTCAGAGTTAGCTGGATGACTTAACCGGCTAAGGGGGTCATTTTCAAAAGCGATCGCACGTGAAAAGTCCCTTTTCGCGGGCGATCACTAAATGGGGCGGAGTCAGCCCCGGAAGAGGAGGAGTCGGGGGCGTCACCGGGGCCGACTCTGTGGAGACATCGCTGGCAGCGAAAGGTAAGGACCCTTATCGCCACCAGTTTTGCACCGAATAACTACACCTTTTATAGTGTAGTTATTCGGTGCGAAAGCCAGCAGCCAGCGCACTGCAGTGGTGCAATGGCTGCCGGCTTTCGCTGGCCCGCCCCCCGCTCCGCCGCCCCCCCCCCCCCCCCCCCCCCCCCCCCCCCCCGATACTACCGGATTCTCTAAGGTCTGCGACCTTAGAGAATCCAGGCTTAAGTCTGGTCCGGCCAAAGAGCTGCCTAAAGTTAGGTGGCCATAGTTAGCCATTAACTTTAAGATAGCCGGTTATATTCAGTAGTGTGGTTTCTCTATTGAATATGCCTCCGGAGTTAGCCAGATAAGTTTATCCAACTAACTTTACTAGCTGGACTGTATCTGAGCATGGACCTAGCAGTTTATTGCAAACCAGTATGCTCTTAAAGTAAAATTTCAAAGTCACAATTCATTATTTCTCTGCATTTTTTTGTAAAATAAAATTAAAAACAAAAAAAAAAACTTGAAAGTAGCAGTCAAATGCAAGCATACAGAGATTAATGTAAAAACATTAGTTCCCTATAATAATTGCTGATAGATTTGAGGAGCTGGCCTGCGTTTTGCATAGTCTGCCAAATAATTCCACCCCTTCAGGCCAAGAAGATCTAGCAAGGGGAAGGGAATATTACTTGGCATAGTGCTGAAACCTAACGTTTAGCTGCTGCTTATAGGTAAACTTAAATCACATATCCTTCAGGCTGGTTGGAAACTGGCCTGAATAATTAACTACATCCTAAATCAGTTACCAGCCAATAAATAGATTTAACAGGTCCTTTGCCTAGTTATGTAAGATATTTTGAAAATCTGTATTTAAATATTTTTAAAGAAGAATTTTAGTGCTGCCAGTGAATGCGTTACTGCAGCCAAGGCCTCTTGGGCCCTAATGTACAAGTCATGCACTATTGTGACAGGCAAGCCTGTAATAATACAATATACGAGAAGCCAGAAACCCCATAAGAATGGGATAAATCCTAACAACTTTCTGTTATCATATCATGTGCATAAGAACATAACACTTGCCATACTGGGTCAGACCAAAGGTCCTTCGAGCTCAGTATCCTGTTCCAACAGTGGCCAATCCAGGTCACAAGTACCTGGCAGGATCCCAAGGGGTAGAGAGATTCCAAGCTGCTTATCCCAGAGATAAGCAGCGGATTTCTGCAACTCCACCTTAATAATGGTTAATGGACTCTTCCTTCAGGAACTTGTCCAAACCTTTTTTACATGCAGCTACACTAATAGCTTTCACCACATCCTCTGGCAATGAATTCCAGAGCTTAATTATGTGTTTTGTATATAAATATTTCCCTTATTAGTTTTAAATGTATCACTTAGTAACTTCATTGTGTGTCCCTAGTGTTTGTACTCTTTGAGAAAATATACAACTGATTTACTTTTACTCTTTCTATTCCACTCATTATTTTACAGACCTCTATCACATCCCCCCTCAGCCATCTCTTCTTCTGCAAGCTGAAGAGTCCTAACCTCTTTAGCCTTTCCTCATAGGGGAATTGTTCCATCCCCTTTATCGTTTTGGTTGCCCTTCTCTGTACCTTTTCTAATTCTCCTGTATCTTTTTTGAGATGTGGTGACCAGAACTGCACACAGTATTCAAGATGAGATGGCACTGTGAAGCAATACAGAGGCATTATGATCAGTGTTCCCTCCAAGGAGTGATTAAGTGTGTGCAAATTGTTTTTCGTGTGAGCAACATCTTCTTTTAAACAAACAATTTTTGAGCAGCAGTATTAGCTTTGTATTTCTGTATATAGCACAAAGAAAATAAGCATATGAGCAACTATGTAAAACCTGTGAGTGACGCTCCAAAATGTATGAGCAGTCACTCACATGCTCATCTTAGATGGAACTGATTATGATATTTTCTTTTATTCTCTATTCTTTTCCTAATAATTCCTAATATTCTATTTGCTTTCTTGGCTGCTGCTGCACACTGAGCAGAAGATTTCAATATATCAACGATGGCACCTGGATCCTTTTCCTGAATGGAGACTCCTAATGTGGAATCTTGCATCGTATAGCTAAGTGCATCACTTTGCACTTGTCAACATTAAATCTCATTTTCCATTTGTATGCCCATTCTCCCAGTTTTGCAGTTTCTTATAATCCTGTTGTGATTTATCAAATTTGAATAATATTGTATCATCTGCAAATCTGATCACCTCACTCGTTCGCATTTCCAGGTCATTTATAAATCTGTTAAAAAGCAGTGGTCCCAAAACTGATCAACTTTCTCCATTGAGAAAATTTACCATTTAGCCCTACTCTGTTTTGTATCTTTTAACCAATTCCCAGACCACAATAGGACACTGCCCCCTATCCCATGACTTTTTAATTTCCTAAGAAGTCTCTCATGAGGGACTTTGTCAAATGCTTTCTGGAAATGCAAATACACTATATCAACTGGCTCACTTTTATCTTCATGTTTATTTATGCCCTCAAAAAAATGTAGCATATTGGTGAGGCAAGACTTCCTTTGGTTAAATCTATGTTGGATTTGTCCCATTAAACTATGCCTATCTATATGTTCCATAATTTTGTTCTTTATGATTGTGCCTGGCAAAATGGTAGAAACTGACGTCAACCTCACTGGTCTGTAGTTTCCTGGATTACCCCTTGATCCCTTTTTTAAAATTAGCATTACATTGGTAATCCTCCAGTCTTTAGGGAGGGAGGAGTAGCTTTTTATAATAGGAAGGAAATAGCCTATTTTATTCCTATTATAAGGGAGAATATGGAAAAGCTAAATTTTTATGGATTACTCTGGAAACATGTAAGAGAAATTATGTGTACATGAGTATTATACAGAGTAAACTAAATAATAAAACCTCCAGCATATGAAAAGGAAGTGGATTCAAGCATGAATAAATATGTGATCATGATAGCATGCAAAGAAGTCTGATTTTTCAGACATTTCAGTCTGCTATCTTGCAACATCAGCTATGAATAGAGAAGTCTAGATACAGTCAGACAACTAGTGGCAGAGCCCACTCTAGGGTAGGCCATGCTGGCTTGGTTACTGACTAATGGAGATAGTATCTCTGTCCATGTGGCAAGGGAAAATGTAGGGTTTAGTGATCTCTGTACTGTGTGATTAAATATTTAAACTATAACCTGAACTAAACCATACCATGGCCCTGGATTTCAAAAGGGCTGACTTCAAGATGAGTGGTAGTGTTGAGATGGCCCTCTTGGGAATCCCAAGAACTGAAGAATACAGAGGAATTTCAACCCGCAATGAAGGGGGGGAATAGGCAATACAGACCCATTCCCACTCTAACTTCACTAGCCAAACTCATTGAGTCAGCAGTTCTACGCCAACTCTCAGACTTTCTATCAGAAAACAACATCCTTCACATTAATCAACACGGTTTCCGAAAGGGACATTCCACTGAAACTCTTCTATTAGCCTCCTTTGATACTTTATTCCATGCTTTTGACTCCTACACAGACTATATCATAGTCTTTCTTGATATTTCAGCAGCATTTGACATGGTTGATCATCAAATACTCATTTCAGGTCTTAAATCTATAGGTATTACAGGCACAGTTCTAAATTGGTTTTCATCTTTTCTTACTGGACACCCTCAACAAGTAAACATTAATTACCACTCTTCTGTCTCTTACACAATTCCGTCCAGAGTACCTCAAGGTTCATCACTATCTCCCGTTCCCACTATCTTTAATATATATCGCCTTCCTTTATGTCATATTCTATCTTCCCTTAATCTACAATTCAAAATCTATGCAGACAATATACAGTTCTTAGTTCCTTATAAAACATCCTGGCCCGCCACCTTATCTATGGTCTCTCTTTATCTGTCTACTATTAATTCATGGCTTTCACACAATCGTTTAAAATTGAACCCGTCAAAAAACGAGATCGTTCATTTAACTTCTATTTCAGATTCCTCAATTGGTCCACCTTCACATCTGGTAACAAATGGCGTGTCGATCCCGATAACACATTATGCTACAAACTTAGGAGTTATCATAAACATGGATCTATCAATGAAACAACACATCTCTCACTGACTAGAAAATCATTTTACAAATTACAACTCTTAAAACGTCTCCGCCCTCTACTTTTTCATCACGATTTCTGAACCATTCTACAGTCACTAATTTTCTCTGGTCTAGATCACATCACACCAACTTTGCAATCCCTTCACTGGCTACTCATAAAATTTAGGATAAAATATAAAGTACTTACTATCATTCATGGTTCTTCTTCTACTTGGCTCTGTTCTATGCTCCGATTTTATAAACCCGCTCGACATTTAAGATCACTAACACAAAATCTATTAGACATTCCATCACCACGACTGGCAAGACTAGACATTACCAGAAGGAGAGTGTTCTCTGTAGCAGGACCCTCCCTCTGGAATTCTTTACCAAATCCACTTCGTCTATTAACAAATCCACTTCACTTTAAAAAATCTCTGAAAACGTATCTGTTTCAATTAGCATTCAATACTTCATCAAATACACAACAATAATCATGCAACCCCTCTCCCCCCCCCCCCCTTTATAATATTTTTCCTCTGTGATCCATTATAACATTACAAAATGTATTCACCCTTCCCCCCCCCTTCAGCTACTTACCCCTCCCCTCCCATTTTCCCCCCCTTACTCTTATAGAGCGTTTGATGGCACAACTTTTTCTTTCTATTAAGATTCTCTTATTTAAAAAAAACAAAACCTCTTTATTCTATTGTTTATATACCAATTAGTGTAATTTTTATTTTTTTAATGTATTTTCTAATGTCTTTTATTTTATATTACTTTTTGTAAACCGTTTTGATAAAACTTACATTTTAAAAACGGTATATAAATACTTTTAAATAAATAAATAAATGCAACAAATCTCTTTGCAAGGCAAGTTAAAGAAAGGGGAAAGATATCAATATAGTTCTTTAAGGAAGTAGCAGAAATGGTAAGGGCAAAGAGGTTAACATTCAAAATTTATTTTAAAAAATGCAGTCAGAGGAGAACAGACAGAATTTTCAAGAGAAACAAAAGGCAGAGAAGGCAAAGACCCAAATGAGGAAACTTGTTCAGTCAATAAAAGGAGATGAGAAATTCTTTAGATATACAGTAGATTATGTTATATTCCAAAAGGATTTGGAACCATGGTGGTTCTGGATAATGGTTATTTACAGAAAATGGAAGTTACTCATATGTTTAAAAAAAAAAAGGGAAATCGAGAAACAATGAGAGCACAAAGGACTTTATAATGCACAATATACTGGTAAAAGCCTGTTTGGTATTTCAGTTCCGTCCATCTAGTTTAGGCATTATCTCGGAGTCTGAGGTGATGAATACTGTGATACTCATGAACTGAGCCAGAAGAATAATCACATTTATTTTGTCTTCTGAATGAAAAAAAACTTGTCCTTCTCCATTAACATACTGTAGATACAAGCACACCCTCACTGTGACCCTGGCAGGACTGCTCGTACAGCACATTCTTCAAATCAGAATTCTGAGGCCCACTTAATGTTTTGTGTTTAGCCATTCCCATTACAGAGTCACTGTCTGCAGAAAACCTTAGTATCTCTACTTTCTGTGCCTTTTAAATTATAGATTGCTGTGTGCCTAGCTCCTTGCTCTTCTTGAAGTTGTCTAGGATCAAGATTTCATGCTGTACAGATAACATACACCTCTTCTTTTACACTTCTGAACTTGATTTTCCAATGCTTTTCTTTGAAGGTTGCATGTTCTTGGATAGCAAGCTCACCATGGCCTTTACCTGGACCCTAGCATTGATCTCTATGCGTAAAGGTCTTTTTTTTTTTTTGGCCTGCTGTTTTCACCACTGCCAAAGATGTGTAGAACAATGCTGCTGATCAGCCATGGCTGCATCTGTAAATGACTGGCTTGTAAACAAGGCAAGATGAAACTGAGAGGCCGGATGTGATGTCTTTCAAGTGCCAAATCTCAGATAATAGACATTTTTCCCCAAAAGAGAACATGGGCTGAAGCCTATGATTTACATATAATGGGAGATTTCAAATAATGGAATTTTATACATAAGGTACTCTACTGTTTAACTAAGCCAAAAAAAGCAAAGGGAAAATAAGTAAAATAAAGGGAGGAAAAAAAAAAGGTATTTGTGAAATGGACTGGCAAAATGCAGAAATCTTAAATAAGTTTTTGCTCAATATTTACGAAAGGGAATGGACCTAATATGGGAAATGGAATTGATAAATGTGTTGTGATTACAAACCCATTACAGGGAAGAGGAACTTTAAAGTACTTAATTTGGGATTGGGTCCTAATGATGTACATTTCGGGATCCTAAATAGCTCAATAAAGTGACTGAATGTAAATGTGCTTGGGTCATACACCGAACATGGTGGTAAGGGCAGGTAAGGAGTTACAGGCAGAAGAAATGAGGGCGGGGTTTTGTGTGTTTGCTCAGTCATATGGAACTTTAGAGAGCCAAAGAGTGGAGAATACAAGCTGATGTGCAGAGAGTGGCAGTATGTTAATGCATAGGCATAAGAAATGCCATGCTCGATCAGACCAAAGTCCATCAAACCCAGTATCTTGCCTCCTCCGAAAGTGGCCAGTCTGGATCGCCCAGCAGATTCCATAAAGTAGACCTTTCACCTGTTACTCACTCCTAGGGATAGTAATAACTTTCTTTAGTCTGTCTGGCTAATAAAGTGTGTTAGACTTTTCCTCCAGGAACTTGTACAAATCTTTTCTACCCCACTATGCTAATCGCCTTGCTCACGTCCTCTGGCAACAGATTCCACAGCTTGATAGTGCTCGGAATTAAAAAGTACTTTCTATGGTTTGTTTTAAAGCTGCTGGTTGTTAGTTTCATGGAGTATCCCCTTGTTTTAGTATTATTTGAAAGGGTAAATAACCATTCTGATTCACCCATACCACCCCACTCATGATTTTATAAACTATCATGTCCTCTCTCTGCAGTCTTTTCTAAGCTGAAAAGTGCTAATCTGTGTAGCCATCATCGTAAGGGAACTGTTTCATGCTTTTTATTATTTTTGTCGCTTTGCACATTTTCTAGTGCTAGTACATCTTTTTAGAGATGGGACGACCAGAACTATACACAATACTCAGTGTGGTCGCACTATGGATCGATACAGAGGCAGTATAATATTTTCTGTTGTATTCTCCAGAAGGCTAGTGTAACATACACAAATCAGCCATGGCTATCACCTTGACATCAACAGACACAGGATAGGCAGATGTTTCGAACAACAGTTTCACTAGTTTTGAGAGTTATTAAGTTTATTATAAAGTTTGTTATTAAGACATGGAAGGGGTATGAGTTTTGGATTAAGTATGGGACTTGCAAGAAGGAAAGAGGAAAGCAATGATGTCTGGACTAGCTTACAAATGAAAGTGAAGGAGGCCAGCACTGTAACATAATATAGACATGCTTGGGACAGATCTAGAGAGCAGTAGTAGGAACAGGGTTGAGAGGTCAGGTGAAAAAATAAAAGGTGGAGGGAGCTGGTGTTGGTTTAAGTACAGTAATTTGTGATCATCTACTGAAAAGGGTTAGAGAACCAGCGAAGACAACAACTGGGCAGACTGGATGGGCCATTTGGTGGTCCTCTGCTGTCACCTACAATGTTACTTTGCCTATAATTGTGGATAAAGAACAGGTTAATGGGACTTGACTTTAATAGACATCTGAAGAACAAACATGCAGACTTGGAAATGCAGTCCAGATGTATTCCATGCTTTAAGAAAGGTGGAAGGAAGGCTAAACGATTACCAGCATGGTTAAAAGGTGAAGTGAAAGTGGCTATTTTAGACAAAACTTAATCCTTCAAAAATGGAAGAAGGAGCCATCTGAAAATGGGAGAAAGCAATAGCATTGTCAAGTTAAATGGAAAACATTGATAAGACAGGCTAAGAGAGAATTTGAAATTAAGTTGGCCGTAGAGGCAAAAACTCATAATAAAAACATTTTAGAATATATCTGAAGCAGGAAACCTGCAAGGGAGTTGGATGAACCATTAACAGAGGGGTTAAAGGAGCTCTTAGGGAAGATAAGGCCATTGCAGAAAGACTAAATTAATTATTTGCTTCAGTGTTTACTAATGAGGATGTTGGGAAGATAACGGTGTTGCGTCCATCGCTGCTCGACACCCTCACTCCGGCCTCCTTACCACTGTGGTGACTCCCTCCGGGCCTGATGGACGGTTTGCTGCCGCGGCGTCTTCTTGCCGTCTTCTTCCGGCATCCCCGGAGCGGCACGACGCTGTGGATCCACCATGTTCCTGATAACGTAGGGCGCGCACGGGTGCACGCTCCGAATAATGTACCAGCAAGGGCGCGAACCTCAGGGGCGTCCCCCTGAACTGACATCATCCGCTTCCAATATAAAAGGTCTCAGTATTTGCTAACGAATTGAGTTAGCAAGGATTCGTCCAAGCTACTCTACCTTCTCGGACTTACCAGGGGTACCCGCTGCTCGGGGGGCCTCACTTTCTTTTCTCTATTTCAGATTGCCGATTGGAACCGGTACTCGCTCCTCGAGGGCCCATGTTCCTGAACACTCTGAAGATTCTCTACTGCCTGGAAGCTATCACAGATACAGACAATTGTGAGTTACCATCGCTCTCTCAGAGCTTTCCCTGGAACCAGGATCTTGTTCCTTGAGGGCCTAACCCTTTCCAGCTACTGGGCTTTCTAAAGACCTTATGTGAGATCTGTCATCCAGTTCTGGCTATGAACACAGTATACCCAGTCTACTCACTATCTATAGTTTCTCTACAGCTCAGCAACCCTGGGATCGCTGTTCCAGTACCTGAGGGACTTCAGTCCTGCCGGGCATATCAGCTCACTACTGCCACCTCTGGTGGTTCTGCTAACCTGTCTAATAAGAGTTATCTGTGTCTGCCTCCGTACTCAAGCCTAGCCGGTGGTCCCTCTCAGGATATCCTCCTGGGGGCACAGTCATCTGCCATCGCCCCAAGGATTCACCTATCTACATTCCTCTACAGCTGAGTGTCCTCTCCAAGCACTCCGCTGGTAACAGATGGCTACTCCTTCCCCCCCAGGAGTCTTCAGCAGCAGATTCATTACAGTTTGTTACTACTCCCTCTACAGGAGCTGAGCATATCAGTTTACTAACTTTCCTTCCTCAGGAGTAGATTATAACAGATTGCTAACTCCGTACGGAGATTCATAACAGATAACTCCTCCCTCTTGAGGTGTCATTCACAACCAGCTTGCTCACTCCTCCCCTTCATAGGAAATTTCAGATCTTTTAGTTAAAATTTGTAACCTATCATTAAAATCATCCATTGTACCTGAAGACTGGAGGGTAGCCAATGTAACCCCACTATTTAAAAAGGGCACCGGGGTGATCCAGGAAACTATTGATTGGTGAGCCTGACTTCAGTGATGGGGAAAATAGTGGAAACTATTCTAACTATCAAAATCACAGAGCATATAGAAATATATGGTTTAATGGAACACAGCCAACATGGATTTACCCAAGGGAAGTCTTGCCTCACAAATCTGCTTCATTTTTTTGAAGGAGTTAATAAACGTGAATAAAGGTGAATCGGATTTTCAGAAGGCGTTTGACAAAGTCCTTCATGAGGGGCTTCTAAGAAAACTAAAAAGTCATGGCATAGGAGGTGATGTCCTTTCGTGGATTATAAACCGGTTAAAAGACAGGAAACAGAATAGGATTAAATGGTCAATTTTCTCAGTGAAAAAGGGTAAACAGTGGAGAGCCTCAGGGATCTGTATTTGGTCTGGTGCTTTTCAATATATTTATAAATGATCTGGAAAGGGATATGATGAGTGAGGCAATCAGATTTGCAGATGATATAAAATTATTCAAAGTAGTTAAATCACATGCGGTTGTGATAAATTGCAGAATTACCTTGCTAGATTGGAAGATTGGGTATCCAAATGGCAGATGAAATTTAATGTGGACAAGTGTAAGGTGATACATATAGGGAAAAATAATCCATGCTGTGATTACATGACGTTAGGTTCCATATTAGGAGCTACCATCCAGGAAAAAGATCTAGGCATCATAGTGGATAATACTTTGAAATTGTCAGCTCAGTGTGCTGTGACAGTCAAAAAAGCAAATAATGTTAGGAATTATTAGAAAGGGTATTGTAAATATAATGGAAAGTGTCATAATGCCTCTGTATCGCTCTATAGTAAGACCACACCTTGAGTACAATTCTGGTCACCGCAACTCAAAAAAGATATAGTTGCACTGGAGAAGGTACAGAGAAGGATGACCAAAATGATAAAGGGCCTAGAACGGTTCCCCTATGAGGAAAGGCGAAAAAGGTTAGGGCTGTTTGTTGGAGAAGAGACGGTTGAGGGGGAGGATATGATAAAGGTCTTTAAAATCATAAGAGGTCTTGAAAGAGTAAATGTGAATCTGTTATTTACTCTTTTGGATAATAGGTGGACTGGAGGCTTTCCATGAAGTTAGCAAGTAGCACATTTAAAACAAATTAGAGAACATTCTTTTTCACTCAATGCAGAATTAAATTCTGGAATTTGTTGCCAGAGGATGTGGTTGCAGTAGTTAGTGTAGCTGGGTTTAAAAAAGGTTGGGTTAAGTTCCTTGAGGTGAAGTCCATTAACTGCTATTAATTAAGTTGACTTAGGGAATAGTCACTGCTATTACTGGCATTAGTAGCACGGGAACTACTTAATGTTTGGGTACTTGCCAGGTACTTATAACATGGATTGGAACTGTTGGAAACAGGATGCTGGGCTTGATGGACCTTCTGTCTGACCCAGTATGGCAACTTCTTATGTTCTTACTTGAATGGTACTAGTTCCTAATGAATGCATACAAAAATATGTAACACATGCAAATTAATTCTCTAGACCTTTATTTTAGTTCTGACCTGCACAAAGATCTCAATCAAAAACTGTATAATTTCTGAATTCCTGAACCTATTCTGCGTTTGTTAGATTTTATTGAATAATTTGTCTGACTTGAACTATACATTTTCATTCACAGTACTGTATTGATGACTAGCAACATGTCTCATTTATATTTTCAGTTAACTTATGATTTATTTAATCTTAGAAAAGTGGCTAATTTCTAATTGATGTTTTTTTTGTTTTTGTTTTTTTTGTTAAACAGCAACTTGAACTAGTGGAACCTAGTGGTTGGATTCATGTCCCTTTAACGGACTCTCATAAGAAGCCCATTCGCACGTTTATGATTCAGATTGCGGTTTTAGCCAATCACCAAAATGGAAGAGATACTCACATGAGGCAGATTAAAGTCTACACCCCAGTGGAAGAGAGCTCTATTGGGAAGTTTCCTAGGTGCACAACAATTGATTTTATGATGTATCGCTCCATCCGGTAAATCGCCTTCTCAAGCAAACTGACCTACAAGGAGAGGATTTGGGGCTTTGACTGGGGGAAGGAGAGGGAGCAAACACATTTTTTTAAATAAAGATTTTATAGAAAAATATCTAATCTGAAATAGTTTTGTGACTCGAAGCTTGTTTAGCTTCAAGATGATTTCATATGGATTGTAGCTACATGTTTTATTGTTAACTGTATAGTTAATTTAATTTTCTGTTACATTGCCAAGAATGTGTCACTAACACTTTTCTTTTTTTTTAGCCAACTTATTTTATTTTTGTATATTTTGCACTCTTTTGGTGTGTGTATTTTTCATTTTTTATTCTGGTTATGTCCCGTAATTTTTAATTTCTTTCCCCAGCCATCTACTCTTTGGCTGTTGATGTTATATATATATATGCTTTTTGTTCAGTCCAGTTCTCAAGGGACAGTTGTCTGTGACTAAAATCACTATCACAAACAAGTGATACCATTTGTGAAGAATCTGAACAGAAATGCAGTAGGCTGATAGGGGATGGAGACCGAATTACCCTTTCCAGGACAATGGTCTGGAATATCACAGAGGTGATATAATTTGACTCTGGTTAAGGGGTGGAGCTTGCTACGGTGATCCCTGCTCCCTCATAGGAGGCTTGCCTTCCAGTCTTTGGCCAGCAAAGAAACCTGGATTTCCTGGGTCAGTAGTCCAAGGGAAACTATGCAAATAGAAAGTGTGGGTAAACTTCAAAAAGTGGTGCCATGAGCGGTCATGAATTCCCGAGAAATACCATAGAGGGCAGAATGTATTCCATATGTATTGTTATATTTGTCTTTGCTTCTGTCTTATAACATTTTCTCAGAATGTACTGTTTCCTAATGCATAATACTATTTGGAAAAGGTAACAACACTTCATATAGAATGTTAGTGGTTACACGTATTACAGCTAGTATTTTCTATTCTACACATGAGAGGAACTGATTCATGGGCTCTGTTGCAAATGTCATGTTGGGGTGGTGATAATTTATTCTGTTAACTCATCTTTAAGTGTGCCTCTCAGCTCTGTGTAATTGAAAGTTAAGATACTATAGAGAGGAAAGTGAATTGTATTCCTTACGGCCTCATTATCGACTGGTCCAGTGCAAGCATTACATCATTGTAGTGTAACAATAGCAATCCAAAGAATGTGCAGACATCATTCCTCAGAATTTGTTCCAGGAGCCAACAGCAAACCCATAAAACCTCATCAAATATTAAGAATTCAAATAAAAAAAATCACCATACAGCTGTGTGGGTTCATAGCCAAGAAGGATTTCACAAAGAAAGACATGAGATGAATTGTAATGAAGGACTACTGCACAGAGCTAGCCTGAAAACTATACAAAAACCATTGAGCTTTGAGTAACTAGTACTTTGGATATACATGATAGAATTTTTTTTACATATAAGGGTAGAATAGGTTGTTGTGTGTAGTATATAAAATATAGTGTGCTGAGTATGATATGCTCAAAGCTACATTCAGCAGCATCTGTAGTTGTCATTCTGTAGGTTAGCTTTCTCCAAATTTGGCCCTCAGTCCTCTTTTATAAATGGTGGTGCGTATTAAAAAAAACAAAACTTTATTCTGCTCATATCAGGGACAGAATAAACTGGGAAAGACCTTGTCGCAGCCTGGCTTTTATATTTAAAGAGAGACAATATGGACATGTGACAAACTTTACAGAAGAGTTTTAAGGAGCCACCACCACTTTTACAATAGCTTCCTAGTGTTACTAGTATATCAAATATTGTCATAGTATAACTTACAGGGAAAGTAATGAAAATGAATTATTACAAATGGATTTTATTTTTCTAAATATGAAAATTAAAGACAATTGCAGCTTCTTGAGTTTTTAATTTTTCATTGTGCACAATTTAGAATATTATGAACTCAGTTCAGACATCCTTGTAGTGGTATACTGGAAAAGATTAAGGTATAATTTTTCTTTCCTCTTCAGCCAGCCAGACCAGTCCAAGTGCATGGGCTATGTCACCAACCAAAGATAGAAGCAGAAATTAACAGGCTTACTGATGTAACTTTCCATAGGCTCCAGTGTGGACCTCAGCCTGCCAGTATTCTCTGTCTCCAGCAGATGGTAGGAGAGCATGTCCCGTGCCCGAGACTTCAGAAGATGCCATTTTGACTAATATTCGGAAGCCAGTGAGGGTTTTCTGTTGCACAGTTCAGTCAAGGATTTTTTGGTTGTTTTGGAATGGCATTCTCCTGAAGCCAGTTTTAAAGGGGTTTGCTTACCAAAAGAAAAAAGCAAGACTATATCCCCTTTTCTCTCAAGAAGCAAGGAACACATTTTCTTGAGGAGGATGCACTGGCTTGTGCGGTTATATTGAGAATCATGATTTCTGTAGAGAGTGGCGTGACACTCTAAGATGCACAGGATGGAAAAGAATAGAGGCTGTTCTCAAGCAGGCCTTTGAGATGGCTAATATGCCTCTTCTGGTGGCAATGTGTAACTGTTGTAACTAAAGCTGGTTTGCACTTGTTTTCATTGTATATGGGAGATTTTGCAAGAAAGCAACACTTCAAACCTGGAGAAGGCAGCATATCCTAAAGTGGAGGGGGCAGCCTTGGGTGGAATCATCTTTGATTAGTTCATATCTTGGCTAGGAGCATGGCTTCTAGTACAGCAGCCAGGCATTTGTGTGGCTGCGGAGTTGGTCTGCAGATTCAGCTTCTATGAATCAGCAGACCAAGTGTCTCTTCAAGGGCAAGTTTCTATTCAATGAGGACCTAGAAAAGAGAATCTAAAGTTCCCAAACTCGCAGAGGATGAACAGCATAGATTATCCAGTAGGTTGCTTTCTAGAAAGCCTTCAGAATGCCAAAGGTCTGGGACAAAAGGTGTTTTGGGTTGCACTCCACTAGACATTCCAGCAGTAGTTTTGGTGCCTTTTGGCACAATAGGATCGATGTCATTCCATCTAATAAGTGAGTTTAAAAAAAAAAGAGACCATTCAACCTATTTTGGATCTGATTAAAGCCAATAAAGTTTCGAGGGTTCCTCACTTCAGAATGGGGGCCTCTATATTAGTTATGAAGACCTCTTGATCTATTTATAGTACATCCACTGGATGGATCAGAGATTAAATTCCTGCCTCTCATCTTAGCATGCCTCTGGTTCAAGACCAGGTCTTGACCATGGTGAAGCTAGAAATTTTTGTAGCATCCATGGGTTTAAACAGAAACAAAGATGGGGTGTAAATACCTTACTGGCTATACCTAATGTCCGGTATTTGCGAATTAGGCATCTGCCATAACTTTGGCTATGCGTTAACTTAATTTATATACAGTTTTTAATATGTTAGTTTCATTTTTTTGTAATGCAGATGTCAGTTTTAAAGTTATTCAAATAGCTTTTGTGCTACATTGAAGCACCCTCTCTCTAAATTGTATATCAAATGATATACAATATATACAAAGGAGAACACTTATCTTAGATTTGAAGAAAGCTGTTACTTCTTTAGACAATGTTTATTCCCTGCCCGTTTCCAACTCCAATTGCCCGACACTGCCAGTGTTTCGACAAAGAATGTCTGCTTCGGGGGCTAGAGAGAGTTTAAAAGATTACAAATAAATTAAGTACTTTTTTGTTACCAACACACGATTATAGATAAAGATATATCTTTATAATTCAAGACTTACTGTTCTGTAGCGTTCTTCCTTCAAATGGCCGCCATTTTTTCAGCATCTGATGGCATCTGTTCATCTACATAGTCTTTTAAAGGAGCATGGGCCAATCACCGTGATACATCCAGGTAATTACCCTAAACTTTATTGGGTTTTGCAATTAAGTTTATTTTCCCCTTTCTTTCCCTTTTGCTTATTTTGAAAAATCCTTAATTGAATAATTCATGTGTAATCTAATCAGTTTATGAGAAAAGATGAATGAAGATGTGAAATTTAATGAAATATAGATCAGTCTATTTCTTTGAGACCATGTGGGATAATGGTGTTCCAGTTGAAAATGAAACGTTCCAGGAGAAGTAGAGGTGGATCATTGTGATTGTACCAAACTGGCTGCCTAGACCTCTTCAAAGGTATGTGATGTACCTCTGTGGGTTCCTCTGTTCTTTGGCATCGTAAACAATTTAGATGTTCTTGAATCCGTGTCATAAACATGCATGTTGTCTTTCCAATATAGATTAAACCACAGGGCTGCAAAAGAGCATATAACACCCCCTCCGTGGTGCATGTAAGATGTTGGTGAAATTTGGAAGGTTTACGGTGTGGCAATATGAGTCTTTTGAGCCCTTTAAAGAAGTTTTTTTGGTTTTTTTTTTGCATCAGGGCCCTAACAACCGCAAAAAAAAGCCATAACACATGCATTATTTATCAAGGTGTGAATGCAAATTTTGAAAAATTATTCAGAGGGGAGGAGTTTGGGCGGTAGTGTAACGCACATTATCGCACAGTTTTAAAGCTGGAAATAACTACACCTTTTTTCCCTGTCACATGGTAGGAGCACAAGATGGCGTTGGCCATCCAGTGCTCCTACCATGTGACAGGGTCAAGCCAATGGCACGGATACCCTGTCACATGGTAAGGGCAAAGGGCCATCGGCGCCATTTTGATTAGTGGCAGCCAACGGCCTGGGAGCGGGAGGATGGCCCGGAGCGGGAGATCGCTCCCGGGACCCCCACTGGACCACCAGGTACCTGTAAAATGTTTTTTTGGGGGGGTCAGGAGGGTGGGGGAAGCTAAAGGGTTAGTTTTAAAGGATCGGGTGGGTTTTTTGTTTATCGGCTCGGGCGTAGCCGATAAACAAAACCGCGATCGGGCCCGATGCAAAAAAAACCCCCACATGTGAATCTGAACCGGAATTCGAACCGATTCCGGTTCCAATTCACATCTCTAGTAACTGTGTTGTTTGTACGTATGTGCATATTAAACTGCCCCCTCTTATAGTGCTAGAAACAGTTAAAAAATCTGTGGCCCTCCACAGAAGCACTCAATCTCTCCCCCCCCCCCCCCCCCCCCCCCTCTCCCCAAAATGTGATAAATCCCATTTTGGCCCTAGCGCACAGCTATTGCAAGCATAACGCTCAGAAAAAAGTTGTAATTATTTCCGGTGTTAAATCCCACGATAGTGAGCATTAGGTTATCGCATGCAACACTAAAAAGCCCTCATTTCCATTTACTCCTCCCACTTGAATAAATGTTTCAAATTTGCATATGCATTTTGTGATGCTGTCTTGCTTATTTGGATAACTTTAAAACAGCTATTTGGCTGACCTGAGGTTCTGAATAGCTTTATCCGACCAGCAATGAATATCAGCACTAACTAGATAAAGTTTAGCCATGTCTTAGGAGTACCTCTAACCTCACCTCTTTTTATCCAGGTAAACAATTAGCAGGGGCTAGGTGAGGGTGGAGGGTATAGAATTTCATGCAGCAAGGTTTCTCCAGCTAACTTCAAAATTGAGCCAAACAAACCCATTGCCTATTAACCTCAGTGCTTCTGGCAAAAACTAAATTCTTTGCAGCAGCTGAAAGAACCTCCTGAGGTAGTATCAGCATAGCCTCGAAACAGTGCTGTGGTGGGCTACATATTAAGTCACAGCAAGAGAAGGGATGTGCATGTTTTTATAATTCATAAAAATTTGAAAACGTTAAAAGGTAAAACTGAAAGTTTTGAGGACCTATGATTATAATGTTGTACATACCAGAAGTACTTGTACTCGTGCATTCATCTACAACTGTCCCTTAATGTTTTGTTTTGTTTTTTTATAATTAACTGTTTATTCATAGAATATCAAAAGAATGGTTCACAACAAAAATTACTTAGAAAACATTCAAAATACAAGAACTGTATCATATCCACCTGAATATCTCTATCAGCTGTGAGATTATCAGTTATAACCTTTCCCCTCCCTCCCCACCATCCCACCCACCCCGGAGAAGAGAATAAAAGAACATAACAAATTGTGCAATAGCAATACGGATCAGACCACCCACAGGCGTACTGAGTAAGGGCTAAACACACCACTGAGAGCCGAGTAAGAGATCACCTCATAGCGGCACTTGCTGAAGTGTTAAGTGCCATTGCCGATAACACTTCCAGGAGTCTTTGAATCTGGCTAAACGTGCATACTTAATGGCAGTCAGCTTTTCCAAATAATAGACCCAGTGCAACCGTCGTAATACACTATCGAAAGGGGAGGCATCGGCGCTACGCCACTCCGTGGCCAAGGCACCCCTCGCCGCCAGGATGACTGCCTTAACAAAAGTACAATGGGACTTGGGCTGATTAGCCATGGGGAAATTCAGGAGCACAATCTGAGGCATCAAAGTCAGAGATGTGTTCAACACATCACACACCCACTTCCTCACCTGCTGCCACAGGGGGTGCAGGACCAGACACTTCCACCACATATGAATATAATCGCCCAACTGCCCACATTGCCTCCAGCACTGATCACTAATATTAGGAAACATTCTGCTCAACTTTACAGGCATAAAGTACCACCTAAATAACACCTTATAGCTGTTTTCCAGCAAAGAGGCGGATATGGTACTATGTCCAGTCCGCATGAAACACATATCCCAGTCTTCAGCAGTGGGACCAGGTTCCAGATCTTTTCCCCGGGCAAGTATAAATTTAGCCGTATAATCTCGAATCGTATTAATGGTAGCATATAGTTTGGAGATAACCCCTTTTACTTTATGTGCTTTTTCACAAATACCTTCAAATACCCTTGAATCATATCCCCCAGCACAGATTTAGAATGCAAAAAATGTTGCAACTGGGCATATGCAAAATAATCTGTGGATTTCAGTTGAAATTGGGTCTTAAGATCGTCAAAGGGGAGCATGGATTCCCCACGCCAGACCTTGGCCTAAAGTAGTTAGACCTTTCTTAGCCCAATGAAGGAACACCTTCCCATCCCTTCTGGCAGGGAAGGCCTCGCAGCAGTGAATGGCCGTGGATAAAACATACTGCCTAGGGCCCACAATGCGAGAGCGCCAAGCTCTCCATAATGTCAGAGTATGTGCCGTGCAAGGGGAGATCACTTCTATAGAAGGCGGTGGTGTACCAGAAAACCAGAACTGATCCCGCAAATATGAATCATTCATCATTCCCTCTTCAATTGTTACCTATTGTTTACAAGTGTCTTTGTTGTGGAATTCCACAATCGCCTTCAACTGGGCTACAACATAATATTTAAGGAGGTTAGGAACACCTAGTCCCCCATTAGCTTTAGGTTGATAAAGGACAGCTCAGGAGACCCTTGGAGGTTTCTTCTTCCAAATAAACAAGAAAACTTTTCTTTGCAAGGTTCAAAGAGATCTTGAGGGCACTGGGCATGGCAACGTCTGAAAGAGGCACCCAATTTTCGGAAGTATGGACATCTTTACTACAGCAATCCGCCCGAGCCAGGACACAGTCAACCGGTCCCATTGGGCTAACTCCCTGTCCAGTTTTGCAAACAGAGTTGGGTAATTTAAATGAAACAACTGCCCATACTCAGAGCCAAGCTGCACACCTAAGTATTTTATAGCTTTAGAAGCCCACTGGAATGGGAAAAGTCCTTTAAGCCTCTGGACGGAGTCTTTGCAAAGAAAAATAGGCATCAGCTCAGATTTATCTATGTTAATTTTAAATCCGGATAACTTCCCATAATCCATTATATCTTGTACCACAGAAGCAAGAGATTGATCAGGATTTTTTAGGGTGAATAAAATGTCGTCAGCATATAACGATACCTTATGTTGCAACCCTCCTAGAAAAATACCTCTGATAGCCTTGTTCTGCCGGATTCTTTCATCTAGTGGTTCTACTCAAATGGCGACCGGGGGGGGGGGGCGACAAGGGGCACCCCTGCCTCGTGCCCCGTTGGACCTCAAATTCAGGCAAATAACCCACATTTCATTTTAAGGGAGGCCAATGGTGACATATAGAGTGCCCGGACCCAGCTAAGAAAATGCACATCGAC
The DNA here is from genome assembly GCF_901001135.1 of Rhinatrema bivittatum. Taxonomy (NCBI): domain Eukaryota; kingdom Metazoa; phylum Chordata; class Amphibia; order Gymnophiona; family Rhinatrematidae; genus Rhinatrema; species Rhinatrema bivittatum. Next base: position 45,732,020 of record NC_042615.1, on the reverse strand, counting down.
CCCCATCTTAAGCAATACTTTAAAGAGGAAGGACCAGTGTACCCAGTCGAATGCTTTCTCCGCATTGACTCCAAATAAAATGGAGGGGCGTTTAAGCCTGCGAGCAATATATATAAGGCTGATGATCTTTCGAGCATTATCTCCAGCCATACAGCCAGGCATAAGCCCGCCTTCGTCGGCGTGCACCAAAAGTGGAATAATGAGGTTCAAACGCTTAGTTAACACTTTGACCAACAATTTCAGGTCCACGTTTATCAGAGAGATGGGTCTAAGTGAGCTGCATTGAGTGGAGTCTTTTCCAGGTTTAGGGATTATAGTGATACCCGCCCTATTGGAGGAGGGTAGAAGCCTCTTACCTGTCCTGAGGTAATTAAACAAGTCTACCAACAGACCAACCAAGAGATCCTTAAACTTCTTGTAGAACAAGGGGGTGTACCCATCGAGACCCGGGGCCTTCCCAGCTTTCAATTCTGCTTTAGCCTCCAATATTTCGGCAGCTGTGATGGGGTCCCCAAAACAGCCCGCCAACCCGGGATCTAAACATGGAAGGGGAACCTCCTCCAAGAAGGTCTCTATGTTCTCGTCCGTAATAGTGGGGTCCCTAGCATACAGATCAGCATAGAACTGATTATTAAACCGACCTCTCACTAATTCTTCATTGCATAGCAAGGACCCATCTTGGTCCTGAATCTGAGTAATCTGAGAAAATTTAGCCTTTAAGGCATGGGCTAGGAGTTTGCTTGCTTTATTCCCATGTTCGTAGTGTGACTGCTTCACTAGGCCCAGTTTTATATGCAAGATCGTCAAGATCTAAAGACTGTAACAACCAACAAGGTCTGAATTACATAGTCTGGGTAAGCAAATAATTATGGGTGTAGCTTGCTTTTTATGGCAGTTACTACCCCGAATCAATTAAGCCTGATACTTAATTTGGAGTACATATCCAGCGCAACTCACTGCTTCAACGGCAGGGGGGAAATAAAGAAAAGAAGATTTATATTCAGACATCAACCAGCAAGGACTGAATGGCACAGGCTGGGTAAACAAATAAGCATGGGTGTAGCTTGCTTATTGCGGCAGTTACTACCCCTAACCACTTAAGCTAGATACTTCACTTAGATGCAGCTCCAGCACTGCTCTCTACATCAATGGCGGGGGTGGAAGATAACTAGAACCAAAAAGTTACTAATAAGGGCCAAGAGTAACTGATAAGTATGAGGAAAAAAAAATGTGAAAGCTTGCTGGGCAGACTGGATGGGCCGTTTGGTCTTCTTCTGCCGTCATTTCTATGTTTCTGTGTTTCTATGTTTCTATCTATGATCAGACCAGGAAATACATCCCACCCCAGAATCAAAAGTGGCTCTTTGAAAGGATTTATCAATGAGAAAAAAGTAAATCCTGGTATATAAATCATGAAGGGATAGAGTAGAAAGTGTAGTCCTTATCGGCAGGATGTACATCAATCAAGTTCCAGCAGCCCATAAATTGACATAAGGCTTCCCTATGCGCCGCCGGGCAGTGTGCTCCAACCTTGGAACAATCTACTAATGGATTAAGAACCAAATTAAAATTGCTCCCCATAACTATTTTCCCGCTAGGAGAATTCAGTAAAGCTGAATCTAGCTCCTGGAAAAGCTCTCTGCATAGCAGAGAGCTTTTCCAGGAGCTAGATTCAGCTTTTCCAGGAGCTAGATTCAGCTTTTATTAAATAAATAAATAAATAAATAAATAAATAAATTCAGCTTTTATTAAATAAATAAATAAATAAATAAATAAATAAATAAATAAATAAATTTGGACAATGCACATTAACCAATACTAATAGTTCCTCACTCAAACACACATGCACTATAAAGGAAGCAGCCGTGGGGATCGCGATAAACAGATTACACTTGTGCTCCCAAATCCTTAGAAATGAGAATGCCGACCCTATAATATTTATGAGGAGTATTAGCAGCTAATATGATTGGATCATATTGCGGGGCAAAAAGTAATCTCTCATCCCGTTTGCAGAGATGGGTCTCCTGTATAAATGCTACCGACGCCTTAAGAGAGAGCAATTCCCTAACTAGGGCCGATCATTTATATGGAGAATTTAGCCCTTTGACATTGAGGGACACAAACTTAACCCCAGCCATAGCGAAACATCAATCACCCCCCAGAAATGCTAAAAAAAAAAAACAGGAGCATGAAAAACAATATAAGATTAAAGATGACAGCAGACACGCCAGATAACCAGGCCAGTGGTCATTTGTGGTCTGAAAAGCCTGCGCACATTGAGAGAAATTTACCTCTTCCCCATCCCCACTATTCCAGTGGCGATCCTTGGGGGGAGTGCCAACCCAGCACCCGCCCACCCCCAATCACTAACAAAACCAAAGAGTTCAATAAAGTCATTCCAATTCCATTCAAGCACAAGTGTGCAAATCTCGAGTCCTTTAGGCAATACATGCAAAAAGGAGAAAAGAAAAAACAACCACAGCCCTTCAGGGCCCAGTATCCACTGTTCAGGCGACACCCTCCAGGCTCATAATAGGATCAGTCGACCGCCTCTTCAGTCTGGAGCCTCACTTGCCTGTCCGCTGCTATTTTGACCTGCCGGTTGATGCCACCAGTGGACGTCCTCCCTCAGGAGCAGGTGTTGTAACAAAGCCCAGGGGTTCCAGGAAAGGTTGAGCTTGTGCCTCTGTAGTTATTCTAGAAGTGATCCCACTAATAGTAAATGAGAGTCCACAGGGGAAGAGCCAGCAGTAGTGAATGTTCTCCTTCTGCAAAAAAGATGTCACAGTCTGAAGATCTCGTTGCTTTTTCAAAGTAATTGGGGATAGGTCGCTAAACTAGGCTGTCATGCCCTTCCCAAGAAATATTCCCCATTGTCCGAGCTTGCTGCATAATCCTTTCTTTCAAGGCATAGCTGTGGATGCAGGTGATAATATCTCAAGGGATATTCTTCTAAGGGGCTCCAAGAGAGTGGTGCGCTCTATCAAAAACAATGTCCACATCGTCTTGCGGGTCTTCCTCCTCTCTTGCATTTAAAATAGCCCTGCAGATCTTGCGCACCACAAGCCTCACATCGTCAAAGCCTTTAGACTCAGGGATGCCACAAAATCGGATATTGGATCTCCGTGAGCAGTTTTCCAAATCCTCCACCTTTAGGGCGAGCTCATCATTACTTTTCTGCAGTTCTGCCATGTCAGCTTTCAGAGAGGAGATATCCGCATTTTGATCTTCCACCAGCTCTTCCGCGTCTTCCACATGCTTCCCGAGCACCAGCAGTTCCGTTTTGAAATCAGTAAGGGCCCCTTGCATATCGGTCCGTAAGGACTGAATGTCTTTTTGGATCTCTTGGAACCATAATTGAAAATCGGCCTTAGTAGGGCTGCAATCAGCTCCGGCGGGACCCGCCTCCTACGTAGGAGTATCATTGGCATCCGCCATCTTGTCCTCACCTGGGTCTGCCGAGTCCCTCAGGGCCGCGAAATACGAGCTGGGCACATTGTAAGAGAAAACTTTTAAATCAATAGTTTTCCTCCGCGCAGTCATACAATGCTGTTTTGCCGTGACTCAAGGAGCTTGGGACCCAGAAATTGCCTTTTTAGTGGTTATAAGTGGGGGCTAGCTGGGAGCTGTAGATTCACACATCTAGCAACATCGGGTGACATCACTCCCCCCCCCCCCCCCCCCGTCCCTTAATGTTTTATTGAAAACTGCCAAATTGTATCAAGTATTTAAAGTATAGAGTGAATGTATTTTTATGTTTGAAGAACCTTATTAGACTAACATAATGTTTGTCCAGTAATGATGATGTAAATCAGCTGTTGCAGTTCTAAAATTTAGAAACATGCATAATACACATAAACAGACCGGTTAGCCTGACTTCAGTGCCAGGAAAAATAGTGGAAAGTGTTCTAAACATCAAAATCACAGAACCATATAGAAAGACATGGTTTTAATGGAACAAAGTCAGCATGGCTTTACCCAAGGCAAGTCTTGCCTCACAAATCTGCTCCACTTTTTTGAAGGAGTTAATAAACATGTGGATAAAGGTAAACCGGTAGAGGTAGTATACTTGGATTTTCAGAAGGCGTTTGACAAAGTTCCTCATGAGAGGCTTCTAGGAAAAGTAAAAAGTCATGGGATAGGTGGCGATGTCCTTTTGTGGATTGCAAACTGGCTAAAAGACAGGAAACAGAGAGTAGGATTAAATGGACAATTTTCTCAGTGGAAGGGAGTGGGCAGTGGAGTGCCTCAGGGATCTGTATTGGGACCCTTACTTTTCAATATATTTATAAATGACCTGGAAAGAAATACGACAAGTGCGATAATCAAATTTGCAGATGATACAAAATTGTTCAGAGTAGTTAAATCACAAGTAGATTGTGATAAATTGCAGGAAGACCTTGTGAGACTGGAAAATTGGGCATTAAAATGGCAGATGAAATTTAATGTGGATAAGTGCAAAGTGATGCATATAGGGAAAAATAACCCATGCTATAGTTACACAATGTTAGGTTCCATATTAGGTGCTACAACCCAAGAAAGAGATCGAGGCGTCATAGTGGATAACACATTGAAATTGTCGGTTCAGTGTGCTGCGGCAGTCAAAAAAGCAAACAGAATGTTGGGAATTATTAGAAAGGGAATGGTGAATAAAACGGAAAATGTCATAATGCCTCTGTATCGCTCCATGGTGAGACCGCACCTTGAATACTGTGTACAATTCTGGTCGCCACATCTCAAAAAAGATATAATTGCGATGGAGAAGGTACAGAGAAGGGCTACCAAAATAAGGGGAATGGAATAGCTCCCCTATGAAGAGAGACTAAAGAGGTTAGGACTTTTCAGCTTGGAGAAGAGACTGCTGAGGGGGGATATGATAGAGGTGTTTAAAATCATGAGAGGTCTAGAACGGGTAGATGTGAATCGGTTATTTACTCTTTCGGATAATAGAAAGACTAGGGGGCACTCCATGAAGTTAGCATGTGGCACATTTAAAACTAATTGGAGAAAGTTCTTTTTTACTCAACGTACAATTAAACTCTGGAATTTGTTGCCAGAGGATGTGGTTAGTGCAGTTAGTATAGCTGTGTTTAAAAAAGGATTGAATAAGTTCTTGGAGGAGAAGTCCATTACCTGCTATTAATTAAGTTGACTTAGAAAATAGCCACTGCTATTACTAGCAATGGTAACATGGAATAGACTTAGTTTTTGGGTACTTGCCAGGTTCTTATGGCCTGGATTGGCCACTGTTGGAAACAGGATGCTGGGCTTGATTCACCCTTGGTCTCACTCAGTATGGCATGTTCTTATGTACTTCCTTGCATATCTACTTCAATGCTCATTCTATAATAAGCCAACTCCTTCAGCATGTCTCAAAAAAGAAACCACCTGAAAATCAGATGATTACATGGTTTTCATTGTTTAATAAAATGAAACAGATTGGATAGGCCAATTGGCCTTTACCTGCCTTCATTAACTATATTACAATGCTAGGTGACTGCAAGCATTATCCTGAATTAGTTGGTTTGAGATCCTGTACAAATGAAAGTTATTACATAAATGAAGTATCTACTGTATATAGCAGACAATAAATGGGGAGGTCCATCATCTTATATTAGGAATTAAGTACCCTTCGTGACAGTCCACTATCTAGTAGTCTCATACAACAGAACATTTCCAAAATGCATATTTATTCTATAAAGAGAATGTCATCAATGAATCTTTTCCACATTACGTGTTCCACATAAGTAGACAGTGCTTTATGACTCCGAATATATTACATGGAGTTTGTGTATTTCTTTCAACCATGATAAAATGAACAGCTGAAGTGATGATGATTTAAAAATGGTGGAGAGTCACAGGAAATGTCTGTTCCTGGCCTTCAGTAGGCTGTTGCATTGATTTTAGTAAAGCAGGATCATATGAAGAGCAGTGGCATTTTCAACTGTACGATTTTCATGGATCATGATATCTTAGATGTGGGATAATATAGAGGCCAGCCCTAGTTCTCAAGATCCAGAAACAGGTCTGCTAAATTGTATCAAGTTTTTAAAGCACAGAGTAAATGTATTTTTAAGATGGAGGTTCCTTATTAGATCAACATAATGTTTGCCCAAAGATGATGATGTGTATCAGCTCTTAATGTACACAATGAATATGCATGAGATTCAATGGAGGCAGTAAATGCAAATGTAACTCATGTATATTCATTGCGGACAGACTGAAAACTCGGCCTATTCCTGGCTCTTTAGGACCAGAGTTGGCCTCCCAGAGTCCTGAGCAGGGGTAGGCAACTTTATTCCAGGAGTGCCTCAAACAGCTTTAGTTTTCAGGATCTCCACACTGAATATGTATGAAATATATTTGCATGCACGGCCTCATTTGTAAGCACAAACATCTCTTGCATATTCAGTGTGGAGATCCTGAAAACTAAAGCTGTTTGAGGCACTCCTGGAATGTGCTTACAAATGAGGCCGTGCATGCAAATATATTTCATACATATTCAGTGTGGAGATCCTGAACACCAGATGCCTTTGTGGTACTCCCAGAACAGAGCTGCCTACCTCTGGGATGTTGATAGTGGCACTACAGTAGAGGGAATGGAATGGAAGTGTAGAAGGGGAAGAGACGAGCACTGTGCAAAGAGGGAAAGCAAGAAAAGAAGCAGTACTGGAGGGAATGACTGGTGAGCCAGAAGAGGAGGTTGAAAAATGTCAAAAGCTGTTCATTTCAGAAAGCAAAACAAGTGGGAGAAATCACCCCCCCCCCCCCCCCCAAGCATGAGCTTCTTCTGAAAGCAATGGAGTTAAGTGGGGACAATGAGCAGGTACGATGGGCTTACTTTATCTAGAAGCAGGATTAACTGTTTTTAATTGGAAGCCTCCTTCCTGGAGCTGCACAAATGCTAGCCAAGAATTTTGTAGCATAACTCCAACTTTAGTGACTGAGGGGGAAGGTAAAGTTGAAGGGACTATGAAGTCTCTATAGAGCAGTGGTTCTCAACCTTTCTAATGCCGTGACCCCGAAATACAGTTCCTCATGTTGCGGTGACCCCTTGCCCCGCCCTCGCAGGGCAAGGGCGGGGTGAGGGTGGGGCTTTGGTCATATGGGGGCGGGGTTATGGATGGGGTTGGATTTTAGTGCATACTTATTTATTATGACATTTATAAACAGACCCACCATTCCTCATAAAACAATAAAATTAAGAAACATAAAGCATCAGTTATAATAGTAAAACCATACTAATAAAAGAATATTTTAAAATTACTGATAAATAGAATTTCTATTAATTAAAATCATATACATTTTTATAATTTCCCACACACCAATAATATTTCAAAACAGCACATATATCAAATAACACACAATAATTAAAACTAATAAGGATTTTAAAAAGCCCCTGCTGTCCATACATGGGAGCTCTTGATTTCCAGTCACCCTGATATTGTCGAGGATTAGGAGGTTATCCTCTCTCTCTCACACATACACTCACATGTCCATTCTCTCTCACACATACACTGTCACATACTTACACATTCATGCTCTTATACCCACCATAACCTCTCACTCTCACAGACACTGATACACTCTCAGGGTGTAAGACACTCTCTCCCCCCCCCCCCCCCCCCCCCCACTCACACACACACACACACACTCTTACTCCCCTGGATTTTCTCATACACACTCATGCTCTCACTCTTACTGGCTCCCTCACAACCTCAGAGCCTCTCAGATAAAACTCTATGCAGCAGAAATAATGCTGAATGTTGAGAATTGTGTTATGCAGACTAATCTGGAAAATGCACTAATTTCTACATGAGTCATAATGAATCAGTCCTCAGCTGCAGGCATCAATTGATTATCCTGGCTCCCTTTATGTTTGCCAAATACAGTTCATGTGTAACAGCAATCCTAATTCTCCACCAGATCAAGCTGATTTCACTTCCCACTTCATACTTTGTCACCTTCAGCTGAGTCAAACAATTAATCTAATTACTGCCACTGCTGCCACGTGGCTATTGGGGAGACACTGATTGCTGCTATTGGCACTGAAGCCCATTCTGCTGCCTCCTCTGTGCAGGCCCCGTGGGTTTCCACTTCCTCCATGTTGATCTCGTACATTGTGAGATCCGCCATGCAGAAAAAACTGAATTGGAAACTGCAACAAGCCAGAGTCTCTGTATGCAGTGTAACAAAGGAAAAAAGAAACATCACCCATCCTTATAAAACAAATCAAGAAATATAAAATCATCAGCAGTAAAACTGTACTAACAAAAAGAACATATTTCGAAACAGCTGATGAGTGGAATATCCAATAATTAAAAACTCATATAAAACATTTCCAGATACCAACAAAATATTTAAAAATAGCAGACACAAAGACCCAGTAATGAAAAATAATAAGGATACAAAAATTTTTTTGCTCTGCATACCTGGGAACATTTGATATCCAGGTGTCCTGAGATTGTTCTGAATTAGCAGGAGGTGGGGTGGTTTGCTTGGAACTTTCTCCTCTCTCAGTCACATACCAGCGCTCTCTCTCACACTGGCTCTCAATGACACACCTATACACACATGCTCTCAGTACTCACATATACACATGTTTTTTCTCTCATATAGGCTCTTAATTACACATTTACACACATGCTGTCTATCTTTTCACGCTTACACACACACACAGGCTTTCAATCACATAAATACATGCTGTCTTTTTCTCTCACACACAGACTCTCATTCACATGCTTACAAACATGTCCTCTCTTTCTCTCATTTACACACAGGCTCTCAATCACATACTCACATGCTCCCTCACCTAAATCAGCTCTCAATCACACACAGACACACATGATCTCTCTCTCTCATTTAAACACATGCTCTCAATCACATACTCACATGCTCCATCACCTAAACCAGCTCTCAATCACACACAGACACACATGATCTCTCTCTCTCATTTAAACACATGCTCTCAATCACATACTCACATGCTCCATCACCTAAACCAGCTGTCAATCAGACACAGACACACATGATCTCTCTCTTACTTATACACACAGGCTCTTAATCATACATACACATGATTTCTCTCACACACAAATGAGTCAGCAGCACCGGCGCCTGCGGCACCGGCACCTGCGCGGAAGAAGAGACCACACTAGCGTGGTCTCTTCTTCCCGCGCAGGCACCCGATGCTCTCCACTTCCTCTTCCGGACCGCGCGGGGGGGGGGGGGCGGGAAGAAGAGAGCACGCCCGGTGCCGCTGACTCCAGCTGTCCTGCCGCGTTCCGCCCGGGCTGACAGCAAAGGACTCACATGCTTGAAAGCGCGGCTCTCTTAATTTTACCGGGGCAGTGCCGCCCCCGGGAAGCTGGCGCCCTAGGCGACCGCCTAGTTCGCCTAGTGCTTCTGCCGGCCCTGTTTAGGCGACCCCTGCGTTTTGGTCGTTCGACCCCCGCCGGGGTCGCGACCCACAGGTTGAGAACCGCTGCTATAGAGGGACATGCCTTAAGAGAAGGCATGGGGTAACCTGCATGGAGCGGCATTTGTTACCCTTAACAGAAGGCGTGGGGATAACCTGCATGGAGCAGCATTTGTTACCCTTAACAGAAGGCGTGGGGATAACCTGCATGGAGCGGCATTTGTTACCCTTAAGAGAAGGCGTGGGGTAACCTGCATGGAGCAGCATTTGTTACCCTTAACAGAAGGCGTGGGGATAACCTGCATGGAGCGGCATTTGTTACCCTTAACAGAAGGCGTGGGGATAACCTGCATGGAGCGGTATTTGTTACCCTTAAGAGAAGGCGTGGGGGTAACCTGCATGGAGCGGCATTTGTTACCGTTAAGAGAAGGCGTGGGGGTAACCTGCATGGAGCGGCATTTGTTACCCTTAAGAGAAGGCGTGGGGGTAACCTGCATGGAGCAGCATTTGTTACCCTTAAGAGAAGGCGTGGGGGTAACCTGCATGGAGCGGCATTTGTTACCCTTAAGAGAAGGCGTGGGGGTAACCTGCATGGAGCGGCATTTGTTACCCTTAAGAGAAGGCGTGGGGGTAACCTGCATGGAGCGGCATTTGTTACCCTTAAGAGAAGGCGTGGGGGTAACCTGCATGGAGCGGCATTTGTTACCCTTAAGAGAAGGCGTGGGGGTAACCTGCATGGAGCGGCATTTGTTACCCTTAAGAGAAGGCGTAGGGTAACCCGCATGGAGCGGCATTTGTTACCCTTAAGAGAAGGCGTGGGGGTAATCCGCATGGAGCGGCATTTGTTACCCTTAAGAGAAGGCTTGGTGTAACCTGCATGGATTGGCAGTCACTACCCTAAACAACTTGCTGGGCTGACTGGATGAGCCACGTGGATCTTCTTCTTCCATCAGTTAATATCTTACTGTGTGTATCCTGGATTGTTTTCTGTGGCCCAATACAATGCATATTTTGTTTGTTATTGAAAAAGATAATTGCAACTAAAATAGACAGTCCAGTTCAAACAAGAAGTTGTCAAATTATTACATCCTGTTACTCTGGTTTCGCAGGCAGCCAAGAATAATCCACAGACCAAGATTTGGTGCAGAAATGTGTAAATATATCCACATTTCACATCTTTACAAGGTGGACCAGGAGCTATATCGAGGCTGGGTCCTTTATTCACTACCCCGGTCTAGAGGGAACAAAAACCTAAAGGTATGAAAACAGCAGTAATCGCTAACTAATTTTCTCATGAGTACCATTGGCTTTTAAAATCTCAGCTCCGAGATGTCTACCTAGCAGGTTTCAGAAAACAGGACTCTGCTCAGCTAAGTCACCCAGTAAAATGAAATAAAGCATCAGAACCTGCATCTTTGGCAGTAGCGCCAACAGCCCATGCCCATCTCTTCTGCCAACTGTCTTCCCCAATATGCTCCTCCGAGGCAGGCTGACGGAGGCCGCCCGCTCCACCCGTGGCACAGCTAATTAGATCTGAGTGCTTGCAGCTGCTTTCAGGAGCGGGTAACCTGAGCCATGTTTAGGCTTTGACTAACCCACCCACCCTCTATCACTCTCACTAACTTTTACAGCTACAAAGCACAGTCACTTAGTGTTTCACTTTCCAGTGAAGAAGAATTTATTTCTCTTTCAATTTCATGAAACGTCCTTGAACCTATACAAGCATGCCATCAGTTTTGCAATGTAGGAGGCCTGCCCGGGTGGTGAAAGAAATTATTCTTCTCTGGAAGTAGCTAATGCATAGGAGTGCACTTCTTGTTGGAGTTCAAGGGACAGAAAAACATATTTGTTAAAAACCCAACCATCTTGGTTTTCATCCTGTAATCCGAAAAACAAAATTTGGGCAAATAAATCCTGTACAAATGTAACTTTGGCTATATTCTGTGACTTACCTCTTCTGCTTTTGAGTAAGGCTGCCATTATCATTTTTAATAATACTTTTCAAATATTTTATTTACTGGAGTAGCTCTGTTTTGAGCCCGTAGAAGATTACAAGCAAATCACAAAGACTACAAAGATAGGGAAGCAGATTTAAAAATAAATAAATAAAAAGCCTTTGAGGTTTGAATTGAACCCTTTATTCTATAGTGACATGCCAGTATTACTATTCCAATTCCAAACAGAATCAAAGTCATTACGTGAAAGCCACATTATGATTTTGTTACCCTTAAAGAATGTTTTGTCTAATAGAGCTGCTGCTATATGTGTCTCTTGGCGTCATTAAAGGTAATAGGAAGTACCTGTATATTTTTAATATGCATCACTACTTAGTTGTAGGAAAGAGGCTTGGATTCTTCTTTGTCCTCATTAGTTCAAATAAATTCATATACTTTATGGGAACAATATTCAAAACTTTCTTTGTGGGTGAACATGTTTAACAGCCCCTTTGAAAATCCACCTGCTCTCATCCCCCTTCCCATACTACAGTTGTTCTGGCCCTATTAAAAAAACAAAACAAAACAAAAAACCCAAAACAAAACTGCAAGACTCAATCATGGACCTGGCTCTCAATTTGTGAATTAAGAAACAAATAGTATAGCTTTCTGTAGATACAGAGGTACAAGTTACAAGTTCTTCCAGATAACGTTCCTAGCCAGCCAGCAGCTTAATTGGAGCTCTTTGTATTTAATCCAAATATTTTAAATTTGCACTGAGCTATATGTGGGTACTTTAATTGAATATAGCAGAGCTCAATGCGCCCTTGTGGTTTATCTATTAAAGGAGCTGAAACTCTATAGTGAAAGAGGGATTTTGCTCAGAAATGGGACTGCATTTTGAATATGTGTAATTTTAATTTGATGACACTTATCATAGACCCTGCTGCATCCACTATACAGGATTTATGAACTTAAGTAACAGAATTGGAAGATCAATTAAAGGAGAATTTATGTAAAGAGTTGTGTGATGCAAAATTATTTTCTATTTATGTATTTATGTATTTAAAATATTTGTTGCCCGCTTTCATGATCCAGGCCATGATACAATAAAACGCACATAGGTTAAAAAAAAAAACAACACATAGGAAACAAACGTTTTACTAAAACAAACAAAACTTCATTGCAGAAGCAAAACAAGATTGGCTAAGAGATGTTGAAGGCCAGCGTAAATAAATGCATCTTGAGGGATTCTTTTTAAAGAACTTTGGGTCTTTAATGCGCCTCGGATCTGGAGGGAGAGAGTTCCAGAGAGTAGGATCAGCCCTGGAGAAAGCTCCTTCTCTAGTTTCAAGACGAGTGAGCCTTGCTGAGGGTATGTTGAGTAGATCTTGACCAGAAGATTGCAAGGAGCGGGATGGTGTATAAAGCTTCAACGTGCTGGAAATCCAAGGAGAAAAAAATGTTATTTAACATGCTATGAACAGTAATTGCAAGTTAAATTTATGGTGTTTCAACAGATTGTCTACCTTCAGAGAGACATTAAAAACTTTAACTATAATAAGTTCCACAGCGATGAGCAAGACTAATGCTTTGGGTTTTATGTATCCATTGGTAATGAGCAGGTGGTGAGACAGAACCACAGGAAGACTGTTTTAGAAGGGACTAAAGGTTCATTAAAAACACAAATCCCTTTCAACACTCTTATTTTAGGGCAAGCTCCAAGCTTCTGCAGGGTAACCTTGCCCATAATTTTTCAACTTAGGGCAATTACCAGGTTGCAACAGACCAGGGGTCATCAGTGATTAATTTATCATCTAAGTCTTTACTGTCAGCACAGGTGATGTTTGTTGACCACATCATTTGTACCATTTCCAATGTATAATCCATTTGCAACATGTTAGCATTTTCTAATTCATTCACCTGTTAAGAACCAAGTTATTTTCCTCTGCTACTGCATCCATAGAGGTAGATTTTAAAAGGGTTGTGCATGGCAAAACTGGGAGATACATGTGTGACTCGCTCGCACGGACGCCGTGTGGATTTTAAAAGACCTGCGGCCACGCACCTATCTCCTGGTATGTGGATAAAAAAGGTTTGCCAATAAAGGGGTGGGATGTGGGCGTGTTCTGGGTGGGCTGGGACTGCACCATGCAGTCAGTTACGCCAGGGGTCCCCAACCACCGGTCCGCGGACCGGGCCGTGGGAGTTTTTTGCCGGTCCGCGGCGCTGCAGCCCCGCTGCTCTTCCTTCCCTGCTGCCGTTGCTGCTGGGCTATCAGCACGTTCAAGCCCAGCGGGAACGGCAGCGGTGCAAAAAAGAAAAAAAGCTCTGGCATCCGCGGCTGGCCTTTTCTTCTTCCCGCCCCCCCCCCTCCCTCTGACCCGGAACAGGAAGTGATACGCGGTGCGCGGAAAGGAGAAAGAGCCGTGCCGCATGAAAAAATAGCAGCGGCGACAGCAGCATCGGCCCCCAAGCAATCGAAGCAGCTGATAATAGGTAAAGGAGACAGCAACGTGAGCCTCCCGCGGCCGATGGGATTCTTCTTTCTTGGCCTGCGGGGGCTGGAGGAGGAGGTGGTGCAGCTACCGTTTGTGCTCGGGGGGGGGGGGGAGGGGAGAGGAAGTGAGTGAGAGAAAGAGAGAGAAGCAGGCAGCCAGCATGTGTGATTGACTGGTCAGAGAGCTGATGTGTGTATGTGAGAGACAATGAAAGTGATTGCTCAGGGAGATGACTGATGTGTATGTGAGAGTGTGAGACATTAGTCAGGGAGGTGACTGATGTGTGTGTGTGTGAGAGAGAAAAAGCATGGAAGTGAGAAGTCTGGGTATGTGAGAAAGCATGGGAGTAAGAAGCCTGGTGTTGTGGGGGTGAAAGAAAGCATGGGAGTGAGAAACCTGGGTGAGTGTGCATGCATGAGAGAGAGAGACTGCTTGGTAAGGTGACGGTGTGTGTGAGAGAAAAAGACTGGTGTGTGTGTGAATGTGAGAGAATGTGATTCAGGGAATGAGAAGCCTGTGCACGTGGAGAGTGAGCATGGAAATGAGAGAGACTGGTGTGTGTGTAACAGAGAGAAAGTGATTATGGGAATGAGAAGTCTGTGCATGTGAAGAGAAGTGAGCATGGGCGTGAGAAACCTGGGTGTGTGTGAGACACAGCATAGGAGGGAGAAGCCTGTATATCTGAAAGAGAACATGGGAGTGGGAAGCCTGTGTGTGTGTGTATGCATGAGCGAGATCAGGTGACTGGTGTGTGTGTGTGAGAGAGAGAGAAATAAAGTGATTATGGGAATGAGAAGCCTGTGCATGTGAAGAGTGAGCATGGGAGTGAGAAACCTGGGTGTGTGTGAGACACATCATGGGAGGGAGAAGCCTGTATATCTGAAAGAGAACATGGGAGTGAGAGACTGGTGAATGTGTGTGTGTGTGAGAGAGAGAGACAGAGAAAGTGATTATGAGAGTGAGAAGCCCATATATGTAAGTAGAACACGGGAGTGGGAAGCCTCTGTGTGTGTGTATGGCATGAGAGAAACTGTTCAGGAAGGTGACTGGTGTGTGTGTGCCAAAGACTGTTTGGGAGATGATTGGTGTGTGAGAGACAGAAACTGGTCATGGGGGCATGACTGGTATGGTGGTGTGTGAGTCATGGGCACTAAGGAAGAGGACCATAAGTATAGAGCTTAGCTTCTACTGCTGCTTCTGGTGTGTGCCACGGCCTGCAGGGAAGGGGAGTAGGACAGCTGCTGGAGGGGGTAAGTAAAAGTGGCTTTTTAAGTTTATTTTTCTTGACTGCCATTTTAATTGTGTGATGTCTGCTTTTTTGAAATATTTTATTGGTGTTTGGAGAATGTTTAATAGTTTTTATGAGTTTCTAATTGTTGGATGTTATTCTGTTCATAGCTGTTTTGAAACATTTATTCTGCTTATTAGTATAGTTTTACAATTATTTCTGTGTGGGGATCTATAGCTGCTTGCTAGTTCTGTTTTCCTAATAAGAGGTGTATTGGTTTTTAGGACCTGATTTAATATTTGTAGTGTTGCCTTTTCATAGATAGGGTTGCTCCTGTTTGAGTGTATTCCATAATACAGGTGTAACTGTGTGCAGATTAGTTTATGTGCATTACTACAGATCCTGGGAGTATGTTAGGTCGGTTCTGTGTCTGTTACCGAGATGAAATATTTTGCTAGCATGTAAGCGTTTGTATCGGTCTTATTTGTTGTGTTTTCTCAAGAGGACATGCATTGGTGGTAAACTGCTGTCTTTTCATAAGTAGGGCTATTGAGCCTGGAAGTAGAAAGAGTTTGAGTTACTGTTACTGAGATGTCACCAGAACCAGAATATCTTTTTTGTAGGGTGAGTTGTATGGGGAATGTCATAATTCTGCTTTACATCCATTATTGTGGGTCAGGGGGGTTCCCATGGATACAAACTGTACTTTTACATCTAGCCCCATGACGATTATGGGTCAGTGTGCCATGGTGAGTTGAGTCACATTCACATTATAAATGTCATAATTAAATGATAAGTGTGCACTAAAATCCAAACCCCTCCATAACCCCGTCCTCATATGACCAAAGCCCCGTCCCTGCCCCGCCCTGCCGGGCCATGGAAAAATGGTCTTGCTTGAAGCCGGTCCCTGGTGCAAAAAAGGTTGGGGACCACTGAGTTACGCACACTAACACACACCGGGATCTTACAACTGTGTAACTTGCTTCTGCTATGGACTGTGTGTAAGTAGATACATTTAAAAAAAAAAAAAAAAAGGATAGTTAGCGGGGTTTTAAGGGTCGGGGTTAGTAGGGTAAAAGGGAGGGTACATAGGTAGGGGGTTTAGGAAGTCCTCTCTTTTTTACTGGGGTGAACTGGGAAATAAGCCTAATGCATCACACATCTACTAAAATCCTCCCCCCCCCCCCTCCCCACTTATGAACTCGAGATGGCATTTCGATATAAAATTGTGCTCGCATGTATGCTCGGGTAGCTGATTTTATAACATGCATGCATAAATGTGCGACTGTTATAAAATTGGTGCATCCATGTGTGCACGCCGATAAACGCGTACATGTGCGCACGAGATTCACGTTGAAAGTTAGCACTATAGAGTCTAACCTATCATTAAAACCCAGTCATTAAAACTTTACTTCAATTAGTTATATGAGATTTGGATGGGTTGGGTAATGTCCCCAAGAAGACATCTGTTAAATTTTCAACTCAAGAAAGGGCAGCCTTCAATAGTTATCAAGTTGGCAGGCAAGGGAGGGGCAGTGGTAGTCTGGAAAAAAAATGATTATGTTAGTGAGATAAAAAGACAGAACTCTCCTGGGAGACCTTTTGTTTCAATTAAGGAATTTGGCCTCTTGGAGCCATTATCTGAGTATGTTGATACATTTTTGGAAATCTTTTGTCCATGCTTATGTGAAGGATTGATGGAGGTAATCACTGTTTTGGAATCCCTTAAGCTTGTTACATTTGATATTGAGACCTTTATATAGGAAAATCTCCCAAAGGAGGGGCACTAGACATTATTTGTAAAACCTTGCAGCAGAGAGTGCTTATAGAATGGCTATTCCCACAGTTCCTGGTAGATATCACAGAGGTTGCCCTGACACACAACTCTTTTATTTGATTTTTTTTTTTTAAACCAGCAAATTAGGAGCACTGCCATTGGAGAAACAATGGCACAGATATGGCTAACTCAGATCTAATATTTATGTGGATTTCATTCATCATAATTTATATATTTAAGACTCTCTTCCTTCTGGTCTTTTTAAGATTGCACTTTTTGTTTTTAAGGTTCACGGAGATTTTTAATTTTTATTATTATTTTTATTTCAATATTTTTTTTTTATTATTTTTATTTAATTTTATTCCCATTCCATCTCATTATGTTTTTATCTATTGTATTTTTATCCCCATCCATTTTGAACATTTTTTTTTTTACCTTTTTTTCCTTTTAAGAGATTACAACACCAAGTTGTTCAGCCTGGATTGTATGATTTTGTTGATTGTCTATTTATCCTTTAAAATTGAAGACACTGACCAACAATAGGTACTTTCAATTTGTTTTCTGACCCTCACCCACCTTCACTGCGTGCTAGTGTCCGTTGTGCACAGCACGTACATGTATTCCACTCCTTTATTATTTACTAAATAGTTTGAGTCTTAGTCCTTTGTATCTAGGATAATACACATACAAACCCATTCACACTTCTTTCCACACTCATACATGATTTTCTTACGTAACAATGCTATCTGCCTATGCAATCATGCATGTCCTCAATATATGTGCACATTATATGTTTATTGATTAACTATATATGTACAATTGTATCATTGTTGTCAGCAATTTGAGTACATATTTGTTTTATCTTTTTGGTTTTATTTACACCTATTTATGCGACACATGTATGTGTATTTTCATTTAAGTGTTAAGAGATATATATATATATTTCTTGCCCTCAACTGCCCCTGAGGCAGCTCCTGTGGGAGCGAAACTCGGCCAGAGTCGGGCTTATTCCAATAAAGGCTGCTTTATACCGATCAGCTTGTGTTTCTTTGCTTATCAAAGATTCATTGATGACATTCTCATTATACAATAAATATGCATTTTGGAAATGTTCTGTTGTATGAGACTACTAGATAGTGGACTGTCACGGACAACTCAGATAAGGAATCAGAACCCCTGGAGGAAGGGGAACTCCCTCCAGGGACAGAGCCCCACTGTACCATGAGGTGCTTCTTCACCCAGGACGAGCTTCCAGACATGGTCACACACAGCTTGAAAGATTGCTATCCCGGGCAGAAGTGCCTCGGGGGAACCTAAGATGAATCCCCTTCTAGAGGGACTCCGTCAGACCTCCCATCATTTCCCACTATTACAAGCCGTCCAGCAGCTAATTGACCTGGAATGGGATGCCCCGGAGACTACATTCAAAGGGGGGTGTGCTCTGGCAGCCATGTACCCTCTGGACACAGCTGCCAAAGATCTCCTGGCATGTACGAAAGTGGATGCCATGGTCTGCGTGGTTTTGAAGCGTCCTACTATCCCAGTGGAGGGAGGAGCAGCACTCAAGGATACTCAAGACAGACGTCTGGAATCCATCCTCAAACAGTCTTTTGACATCTCCGCTATGTCTCTACAGATCGCAGCCTGCTGTGCCGTGGTGACACTCGCCTGCTTATCACAGACCAGGAGCAACACTCCTTGGAAAGCCCTGGAACCAGCAGTATCGTTCCTCACGGATGCTGCTTCTGATCTGGTGCGCACCGCAGCTAGAGGAGTGTCATCAGCATTGGCAGCCAGAAGACAACTCTGGCTCCGAAGCTGGTCGGCCGACGCATCTTCCAAAACGAGACTCACAAGGATGCCCTTCAAGGGAGCCCTCCTGTTCAGAAGCGAACTAGAGAAACTAGCCAACAAATGGGGCGAATCCCCACTGCTGCGCTACCGGAGGACAGGAATAAGAGAAACCAGCGACTCTTCCCCTGAACTTCCAGGGGCAGAGGATCACAGCGCTTCAACCCATACAGAAGCACATATCAAGTGGCTTGCCCCGCAGACAGGAGCCAGTCCTTTCGGAACAAGCACAACAAAAAGGGAGCCAGCTCTGGCCCAGGCCCTAGCCGCACCCCACAATGAAAATCAGCCGACCCATCCAAAGGAAGAAGCCATAAGGGGCAGATTTGCCCTATTCTACCAAAGATGGGTTGAGATAACTTCGGACAAGTGGGTCCTAGCCATTTGAGAGGGATATTACCTGGATTTCTACCACTTCCCTCTGGACAAGTTTGTGGAATCCCCCTGCCATGACCCTTCCAAGAGGATGGCAGTGGAAGATACACTGACCAGATTGCTAGCCTTAGAGGCTATAACACCGGTGCCCACACAACAAATAAATACTGGACATTATTCCATCTATTTTATCGTTCCCAAGAAAGAAGGAACGTTCAGGCCCATCCTGGACCTCAAGTCGATCAACCGCCACCTGAGGATTCCTCGCTTCTGCATGGAAATCCTACGCTCGGTAATAAGGGCGATACAACTGGGAGAGTTCCTTACATCCCTGGATCTGTCGGAAGCCTACCTACACAATCCAATCCATCAAGAGCATCAGCGTTTTCTACACTTCACGATCCTGGACCATCACTAACAGTTCCGGGCACTACCATTCGGGTTAGCCACAGCACCCCGGACATTCACCAAGATCATGGTGGTAGTGGCAGCAACACTGAGGAAGGAAGGAATCCTCGTACACCCTTATCTAGACGATTGGCTGGATCAGGGCGAAATCCCCAGAGGAAAGCCACCAGGCGACCAACAGAGTCAAAACTCTACTGGAGAGCCTCGGGTGGGTGGTAAACACAAACAAGAGCTGTCTGCAGCCCTCCCAATCTCTCGAATACTTGGGGGTCCGGTTCGACACCAAACAAGACAAGGTCATCCTGACACAGACAAGGAGATCAAAACTGATGACCCAGTTGTGAACCCTGTTGAGCGAGCTTCACCCCACGGCATGGGACTACCTCCAAGTCCTCGGCCTCATGGCATCCACACTGGAAGTAGTGCCATGGGCAAGAGCTCACATGAGACCCCTATAGCGCTCACTACTATCACGATGGAATCCGCTGTCCCAGAACTACACCGTACATCTTCAGCTCCTGGACAAAGTTCAGACCCAACTATGATGTTGGCTACAAGAAGGCCATCTCAGCCAGGGAGTGAGACTATCCTCACCAACCTGGATCCTGCTCACCACGGACGCCAGCTTACGAGGATGGGGAGCACACTGCCAAGAGCTAAACTGCCCAGGGGCAACGGAACAAAGAAGAGTCGGGATGGAACATCGATCATCTAGAAGCCCGGGCAGTCAGACTAGCCTGCCTACGGTTCGGTCACAGAATCCGAGACAAATATGTCAGAGTAATGTCGGACAATGCCACAACAGTGGCCTACATCAACCATCAGGGAGGAACCAGAAGCCAACAGGTGTTTCTGGAAATAGACCCCCTAATGTCATGGGTAGAAGTGAACCTTCAAGAGATCTTGACCGTCCACCATGACGATCCTTTCCAATTTCGCTGTGACTTCTATAAATTCATCAGGCAATTACAACGCAAAGTTTATCTGTCACTCAGTCCGTTTGAGACTTCTCCGGCATCAATCATTTCCATAGTCAAAAATAAATCAAAGTGGAGCCCACCACCTCCGGGAGATGCAGCCATCATCACGTTCCAACAATTAGTTATGCGTGAGGTGGAACGAATTGAAAAACCAAAATCTCATAGTTATTATAACTTGACCAAAGAAGAACATCAGGCACTCCAACATCTACGCGACAGACAAGATATTGTCATTAAACCCGCGGACAAAGGGGGCGCAGTGGTTATTATGAGCTTCACATCATACATTGAGGAAATTCAGAGACAACTTTCAAATACATTGTTCTACCAGGAATTGCAAACGGATCCGACTGATGAAATATTAGCCGAAGTCACACAACTAGTAAATAGGGGACATGACTTGGGATTCCTGACCAACAGTGGGTGAGATTTTCTAATTAATAAACAGCCTACCATTCCAGTGATATACATTGTCCCCAAAATCCACAAAAATTTAGAAAAAACCCCCGGTAGACCAATTGTCTCTGCCAAACAATCAGTATTAGAACCAATCTCCATTTTCTTAGATAAACTTTTACAGTCGTATGTTTCTCAAGCGGACTCATATATTAAGGACACTTCTGAAATGTTGCAATTTTTATCTACAGTCACGTTATCTAGTGACAGTATACTTGTTACCATGGACATTGAATCCCTTTATACAGTCATTCCTCAGGGAGAACTGTTGACAGTAATTTCCACCGTATTAAAGAATCGAGTGCCCCCTCAACGCATTCCTACATCATTTGTGATTGAACTTTTACATCTAGCATTAAGTAAGAATTATTTCATGTTTCAGAATAAATTTTACCTACAAACTTGTGGCACCGCCATGGGAGCGGCCATGGCTCCAGATGTGGCCAACTTATTTGTCACTGCGTTTGAATCACAGTACATTCACCAAAATCAGTGGTCCGACAGATTAAACACTGGAAACGATATATAGATGACGTGTTCATAATATGGCAAGGATCCGCTGCGTCCCTCCTAGAGTTTCATTCTTGGTTGAATAATTTGAACTCATGTTTGAAATTTACAATAAATTATGACCAACATCAAGTGGCGTATTTAGACATCCTTATAACAAGAAGTGAAGACACCATCATTACCACCCTCTATCGGAAGCAGAATGAGCGCAATAATCTTCTCAGATTTGACAGCTTTCATCCGAACACTTTCAAGTCCAACCTCCCTGTGGGGCAATTCATGCGTATCCGACACTTGTGCACTGAAGAGGAAGAATTCAAACTACAGGCAGAACATTTGGCAAAACGATTTTTACAACGAGGGTATCCTACATCCTGTGTAAAAAAGGTGTACTCGAATCGTGACTATTTATTCCTTCCAAGGAGGTTGCCAGATTCAAACCCGCAGACTTTGGTTATGAGGCATTCATTGGCGTCCCCCTCTATTAGCAGAGCTATTAGAGCGCACTGGTCAATCCTGCAGGATCTTCATCCTATGTTCAAAGAGCCTATACGAATAGCCTATTCCAGAGGAAGGAACATTAAGGATCAAGTCGTGCACTCAAGCTTACGTGAGGCATCAATTCCTCACATTACAGTTAACAACTGTGCTAATTGCACGTTCCGCACCTTAAAATCATCACAGACTACAATATGCACCGCAACAGGACGTACACTGCCGCTACCTCAATCTTCGTGCAGAACCTCATACGTTATCTATGCCATATTCTGCCCTTGCTCACTAATTTATGTGGGCATGACAAAGCGTCCTATTCGCATCCGCCTAACAGAACACAAGTGCTGCTTAAAAACAGGAAGAACTGAGGAGCCATTGGTTACACATTTCATTGAACATAAACACACTTTTGCTGAAATTAAATGGACTGTCTTGGAAGTAATATCTCAACACTGGAGGCGAGGTGACAGAATACAACGTCTCCGTCAAAGCGAACAACGATGGATTTTTACATTAAACACAGTGCATCCCAATGGACTCAATAAAGAAATAGAATGGGTCCATTTCATGTAAACGTCACACACACAGCTGTAGTGGACTGATTTCATACAGCTGTCACATGCAAAATCACATATAATCAGCGAGACTCTCGCGGCAACTTTGCTCAGACGCCGGTAAGAGGAAACAGCGGCAAGGTTGGGTGAGTTCATTGTTGTTTTCCATTCAGCGTTACCCAGGTATGTGCCAAATATTTTAATTATATATGTGCTGCACGGTCTATTGAATAACAAAGATATCTGTCCTTTGCAGAAAGTAAAAGCAAATAACTGAGTAACGGGGCAACTACATCCGTCAAATATAGAAGCGGAGTGTATTTGTTTCAGTCCCTGAAGTAGCGATGCGAAACGCGCGTTGGACTGGACTTTAAATTCCCTTGATACCTTGAGTTATCCCAAGGAAGGTATTCACCCCGATACAGAATTTTACAAAAATTCAAAAAAACAAAAAAACGCGACCTGAAGTGGCAAAATCTTAAGCAAAAATATGCTGGTATGCCTGCAGGTGTTATGATGGCTCCATAAGCAATAGCTCATTAAGAAAAATTACAATCACATGACGTCTTTCTAGTGAGAATTGTACTCGTGTTTGAATACATAACTGTTTATAGTGTGTGGTAATTGAAATCTCCCATTATTACTTTACTACCAATTTGGTTAGCTTCCCTAATTTCTCTTAGCATTTCACTGTCTGCCTCAATGTTTTGGCCAGGTGGATGGTAGTATACTCCTATCACTATACTCTTCCCCAATACACAAGGGATTTTTACCCATAAAGATTTGATTGTGCATTTAGTCTCATGCAAGATCTTTATCCTGATGGACTCTATGCCATCCCGGACATAAAGCACCACCCTGCCATCAAAATGCTTCTCTCTGCATTGTATAGCACTATTCAATAGGTTATCCTCTTTCCACCATGTTTCTGAAATGCCAATTAAGTCTGTCATCATTCACTGCTATACACTCTTAATTCTCCCATCTTACTTCTTAGATTTCTGGCATTAGCATACAAACATTTCAAAGTGTGTTTTTGTTTGAAGTTAACATTCTGCTTTTCAGTTGTCAGGTATAAATTGGAATCTTTTAGCTCAGGTGATTTTTTAATTATAGACACTTGGACTACTTTTCTTATTATTGGAACCTCACTGTCGGGATGCCCTAACTAATTCTTTATTAGTATCCTTTGAAGATACCTCCCTCCAAACCATGCGCTGCTGCGCGACTGTCGGCTTTCCCATTAGAGTAGCTTTTAAACTAGAACAATCTCCTTTTTAAAGATTAGTGCCAGCAGCCTGGTTCCACCCTGGTTAAGATGGAGTCCATCCCTTTGGAAAAGACTCCCGCTTCCCCAAAAGGTTCCCCAGTTCCTTACAAAACTGAATCCCTTTTCCTTGCCCATCATCATCTCATCCACACACTGAGACTCTGGATCTCTGCCTGCCTTTGGGGACAACTGCGCATGGAACAGGGAGCATATCCGTGAATGCTACCCTGGAGTTTCTATCTAAGAGCCTAAATTTGGCTTCCAGAACCTCCCTCCCACATTTTTCTATATCATTGGTGCTCACATGTACCACGACAGTCGGCTTCTCCCCAGCACTGTCTAAAATCCTATCTAGGTGATGTGTGAAATCCACCACCTTCGCACCAGGTAGGCATGTTACCAGGTGATCCTCATGCCCACCAGCCACCCAGCTGTTTACATTCCTAATAATTGAATCACCAACTATGACGGCTGACCTAACCCTTCCCTCCTGGGCAGTAGCTCTAGGACACACATCCTTGGTGCGAGAGGACAATGCACCACCTGGAAAGCAAGTCCTTGCTACAGGATCATTTCCTGCTGCACCAGGTTGATGCTCTCCGATCATGAAATCTTCCTCCTCCAAGGCAGCACCAGGTTTGCCAGACTGGAGTTAGGACTTGGCTACTATGTCCCTGAAGGTCTCATCTTTATACCTCTCTGTCTGCCTCAGCTCCTCCTGGTCTGCCACTCTAGCCTCCAGCGATCGGACTCATTCTCTGAGAAACAGGAGCTATTTGCATTGGATGCACACATATAATTTCTCACTGGCGAGTAAAATATCATACATGTGACACTCGATGGAAAGGACTGGGAGGCCCCCCCTCTTGCTGCTGGACTGTTGCATTCATCTTAAATTTGTTCAGTTTCTTGATTGACTACCATTTTAATTATTGGGAAGTATGTGATGTGTCTGCTGTTTGAAATATTTTATTGGTGTTTGGTAAAGCTTTCAAAATTTGCATTAATCTTTAATTATTGGGTATTCTATTCATCAGCTGTTTTGAAATTATTTTATTTGTATGGTTTTATAATTATGATTAATGATCTTTATATTATTGATTTGTTTCACAAGGAATGGTGAAATTTTTGTTTTTCCATTGTTACACTGTATAGAGTCTGGCGTGATGCGTTTTACAGTTCAGTTTTTGTCTGCACATTTCTGTTTATACTTTATGTGGCTTTATTCTGTATTTGATGAGGGTCTGTCTCTGCTCTGTATGTGTGACCATGATGAGAGATTCTGCTTGCATATAGTGTCTGTATAGGGATCATTAGCAATCGGGTTTGTTTTGTTTCCTCAGTAGGTGGTGTATTGGTATTCTAGGACCCAGTGTAATATTTACCCTTGCTTTTTCACAGGTAGGGTTATTGTTGTTTGAATCCTTGGTGTTATTACTGTTATGTTACGATGGGATTGCAGTATAGATTTTGAGTGTCTTTTTTGCGGGGTTTTGTGTTAGTTAACAACGTGCCTGGCAGTGGACGGTGTTTGTGCTGCTGTTACTGTGAGGTGACACCAGAATTTGAAAATATCTTTTAGTATGATGAGCTGTAAGGGAAACATCCAAGCTCCATTGTTTGGGGGAATTTCAGTGGATGCACAGAGTTACAGAACTGGAGGTGCAGGATTTATATTGACATTCTGTCCCTTCCTATATATTCCAGACTTCACTCTCATAGCCATATAGAATTAGTTGAATGAGGCTATCAAATAATTTTATAGTGTGAAACTGGCCAGCTTTTTAAAATTACGCAGAAGACCCTTTGGACTTTTTTATTAACACTTTTTTTTAATAACCAATTTTAAAGCAGGATCCATGCTATAGAGGTGGGTGTGATGAAGAAATGTCATTTTGGCTCCCCCCCCCCCCCCCCGCCAAATTCTTCTGTCTAGCGACGCCACTGATTTTCTGTGACCTTAAGCATTAGTACAAGAAGGATTATGGGGGGGATGCTGGAGAGGCACACAAATGTATTAGCCCCCGGGTGCTGGAGACCCTTGGTGCACCACTGGGTGCGAGCCATATGGGGCCGCAAGCGGTGGCAAAGAGGAGTGGAGATTTGGCGGGCCGCGAGCAGTGGCCAACCCTCTCGTGACCCAGAAAAGCACACAGTGAGCGGGCGTGATTGAGAATGAGGTAGGAATCGGGGCCGAGACCGGGGGGGGCGGGGGCAAGGGAGAAGGCTCGCCGAGGGCGCCAAATCCCCTTGCACCGGCCCTGCTCTTTGGTAACAAACCTTTCTCCCTCCAAGCTTTGGAAACGGGGGAAAAAGTGTGACTGGATACCCTTGGATTATTATAAAGGGGAGAGATAGAGGAAATCTCCTCTTCTGCTACACCTAAAAATTTGAGTATCTGTTTTCAGATAGGCAGTGTATAATCAATAGGGGGCTACGTCTGCTTACCTGAAGGCTTTGTGGCAAAGCGGGGGGCAGAAAAGGAAGCACTGCCAAATAAATTATATCAGCCTACTCCCTTTCCAATGACATCCAAGAGGCATTTAATCCACAAATTCAGTTCTGAAGACAAACCAATCTGGCCACCCCATAATAAACCTGAAGGTTAGGTAGGGCCATCCCATCCTGCTGCTTGCTGAGCCCCAACTGACTAAGCTTAATCCTGGCCATCTTAAAGTTCCAAATGAACTTGCCCATCCAGCTTGCAAATCAGAGAAAATGTGTGCTGGTATAGAACAGGGGACATGCTGGGAAAGGTATAATAACTTGGGCAGCATGTTTATTTTTAACAAGTTGATTCTACCTACCCAGATTATAGGAAGATGTCCCCAAGTATGTAAATTTTGCTTAATCTTCCCTCGCCGATCGCCGGCCCTTCTATCCAGCAGCCCTCCAGCAGCTCACCTTCCTGCAAGGCCGCGAACTTCCGCTCTCTTCGGCCTCGACCTGGGCCACGAGCCCTTGCTTCCTGCAGGCCCCGACCCGAGCGAACATCCGGACCCGGAGACCTCGTGCCCTGCAGGCCTCGACCCGAGCCGCGAGCCCATGCCCCAGAACCGCCAGCACAAAACAAGAAACGCCCACGAAAACGTCGCGGCGGTGACGTCAGAGGCGCGACCGACCGGCGGGGTATTTAAACCGCCACCCTCCCTGGCGTCGCGCGCCGGGCGTCGCGCGCACGAAGGGGCGCCCCTTTGTTTCGCCCCTTCGATTCGCCCCGAGCAGTACCCCACCAGCACCGTACTAGTGCTCACCCTATGCCCACCCTGCACTCTACCTGCTAGCGCTCATCCTGCAACAACTTCCAGCGCTCACCAAACAACAATCCAGCGCTCACCAAACAACCATCCAGCGCCCACCAAACAACCATCCAGCGCTCACCAAACAACCATCCAGCGCTCACCAAACAACAATCCAGCGCTCAAACAACAATCCAGCGCTCACCAAACAACCATCCAGCGCTCACCAAACAACAATCCAGCGCTCAAACAACAATCCAGCGCTCACCAAACAACCATCCAGCGCTCACCAAACAACAATCCAGCGCTCAAACAACAATCCAGCGCTCACCAAACAACCATCCAGCGCTCACCAAACAACCATCCAGCGCTCACCAAACAACCATCCAGCGCTCAAAACAACAATCCAGCGCTCACCAAACAACCATCCAGCGCTCACCAAACAACAATCCAGCGCTCAAACAACAATCCAGCGCTCACCAAACAACCATCCAGCGCTCACCAAACAACAATCCAGCGCTCAAACAACAATCCAGCGCTCACCAAACAACAATCCAGCGCTCAAACAACAATCCAGCGCTCACCAAACAACAATCCAGCGCTCACCAAACAACCATCCAGCGCTCAAACAACAATCCAGCGCTCACCAAACAACCATCCAGCGCTCACCAAACAACCATCCAGCGCTCACCAAACAACAATCCAGCGCTCACCAAACAACAATCCAGCGCTCACCAAACAACCATCCAGCGCTCACCAAACAACCATCCAGCGCTCAAACAACAATCCAGCGCTCACCAAACAACCATCCAGCGCTCACCAAACAACCATCCAGCGCTCACCAAACAACCATCCAGCGCTCAAACAACCATCCAGCGCTCACCAAACAACCATCCAGCGCTCACCAAACAACCATCCAGCGCTCACCAAACAACCATCCAGCGCTCACCAAACAACCATCCAGCGCTCACCAAACAACTTTCCAGCGCTCACCAAACAATCCAGCGCTCACCAAACAACCATCCAGCGCTCACCTTGCAAACAACCATCCAGCGCTCACCTTGCAAACAACCATCCAGCGCTCACCAAACAACCATCCAGCGCTCACCAAACAACCATCCAGCGCTCACCAAACAACCATCCAGCGCTCACCAAACAACAATCCAGCGCTCACCAAACAACCATCCAGCGCTCACCAAACAACAATCCAGCGCTCACCAAACAACCATCCAGCGCTCACCAAACAACCATCCAGCGCTCAAACAACAATCCAGCGCTCACCAAACAACCATCCAGCGCTCACCAAACAACCATCCAGCGCTCAAACAACAATCCAGCGCTCACCAAACAACTTTCCAGCGCTCACCAAACAATCCAGCGCTCACCAAACAACCATCCAGCGCTCATCCTACAAACAACCATCCAGCGCTCACCAAACAACCATCCAGCGCTCACCCTACAAACAACCATTCTGCACTCATCCTACAAACAACCATCCTGCGCTCTTCCTGAACTCTTCCAGCAAGCAGCTAACCAGCGTTCATCCAGAGCCCTAACCTCCCAATTAATTTATCCTCTCATCCTAGCCTCCCCCCCATTGGCTTTCCATTTTAACCTCAGCGACATCTTACCTCAGCGACAGCCAGTTAACCATCCATTATGTCTCCAGCTCTTCCAATACCAACGTTGCAACACCGCCTCCTACCTAAAAGACCATCCACCAGACAAGCCATTCACAACAACTTAAAATCACTCACCCCTATTCTGATTGCACCAATCACCCAGCTTTTAGGCCTCACCCTCTTCTCACTCTCACTCTTCAATGCACAATCCCTAACAAAAAAATCCCTTATTTTCAACGATTATCTCACCGACGCCAAGCCTGATATTTGTGCTGTAACCGAAACATGGCTTAAGCCCACAGATACAGCTTTAATAAACCAACTCCCTACGCTGACCTACGACTTCTTCTCACTCCCGAGACTGAAAAAAAGAGGAGGTGGAATCCTTCTAGCTACTAAAAAAAGTCTTAATTTCACCCAACACCCATTCACTTCTAACACAAAACTGGAAGTCGGTTTCTTCACATCACAACATCTTCAAATCCTCCTTGTCTACGCCCCCCCCAGGGCTCCTAGAAGCAGACATCTCCCCAATCCTCGAAATCACCACCACACTCATCGACCTGGATTCTCCAACAATCATCTTAGGAGATTTCAATCTGCACATAGACAATCCTTCACCATCTAATAGCTGCGTAACCCTCCTCACAGCCCTTTCAGCAATGGGATTCCAACAATTAGTCAACGAACCCACTCACAAAGCGGGTCACACACTGGACTTGATCTTCAGCAACAAAGGCATTACGACTACATCAAATTTGAAGATCCAAAAAGTACCATGGTCGGACCACATGCTTATCTCTACCTTTTTCACTTTGAAAGAAACCACCACTCCTAATATCCCTTCACCTTCATTCCAATACAGGAGGCGATGCTCCCCAGATGATCTCAACAACTTGCTAGAGTCACAGCTCCCTCTATTAGATCTCACCGACCCGAACACTGCCATTCGCTCCTGGAATAATATAACAGAAAATATAGCAAACAAGCTCTGCCCTTCAACTATAAAAAAATCTCACACCAATGCCTCCAACAGACAACCTTGGTTCACCAATGAACTCAGAAAACTAAAACAAAGTTTAAGAAAGAAAGAAGCGACTTGGCGTAAAACTCCTTGTGACTTCACCATTTCATCATACAAATCCACGCTATACCAATACAAAGCCCTCACTTCAAAATCAAAAAAAGATTACTTTGCATCTAAGATTCACAACTTGGTCTTTGATTCTAAAGCCCTCTTCGCTTATGTATCCAGCCTCACTCAAACTATACCACGAGAAATCCCCAGCGACTTGACACAATCCAAAGCTGAAGAACTCGCCCAGTTTTTCCAAAATAAAATCAACAATCTTTTAACTCAACTGCCTTCCAATACAGCTGATGCCCTCCCGACATATAATCACCCGACTTACATAAACTCCAGCCTAAACACTTTTGAGCCCATCTCTTC
This sequence comes from Rhinatrema bivittatum, assembly GCF_901001135.1. NCBI lineage: Eukaryota > Metazoa > Chordata > Amphibia > Gymnophiona > Rhinatrematidae > Rhinatrema > Rhinatrema bivittatum. The sequence goes on along the minus strand of NC_042615.1, from coordinate 45,701,952 downwards.
CACTGAGATACAAACCATCCTGAGAAGAATGAAACCTTCGTCTCATCCTGCTGACCACATCCCCACCAAACTACTCCTATCTATTCCTGACTCAATAGCCACATCATTAACAAACATCATCAACTGCTCTCTAGCCCAAGGATCCTTCCCAGATGATCTCAAAATGGCCTCAATCTCACCACTCCTAAAGAAACCCAACCTTGACCCGAAGGACCCCAACAACTTCCGACCCATTGCTAACCTCCCATTCATCGCCAAGATCATGGAAAAACTAGTCAACTCTCAACTGTCAAACTACATCGAAGACAATAATCTCTTCTTTGCCCCTCAACACGGATTCCGAAAAAACCGAGGCACAGAATCTCTCCTTATCTCTTTGACAGACCATCTCCTACTGGGCCTCGACAAAGGAAACTCATTCCTTTTGATCTTGCTAGACCTATCCGCAGCGTTCGACACGGTCAACCACGCTATCCTCCTAAACCAGTTGTCATCCATAGGAATCAGAGGCACCGTCCTTTCCTGGTTTAAAACCTTTCTCAACAATAGAGGTTACAAAGTCAAACTCCAAACAAGGAATCCTCAAGATTTGACTCTACCATAGGAGTCCCACAAGGTTCTTCATTATCTCCGACTCTATTCAATATTTACCTTCTTCCTCTATGCCAACTTCTCACCGACCTCAATCTAAAGTTTTTTCTATACGCAGACGATATCCAAATCATCATCCCCATCAAAGACACATACTCTAATACTCTTGACTACTGGGAATCATGCCACCAAAAAATCAAACAACTACTCAACAGTCTACACCTCATCTTAAATTCCTCCAAGACTGAGATCCTTCTTATCTCACCTGAAAACAACACCAACAACAGTACTCTTCCCACCAATCTCCCTACCACACAAACTAGAGACCTAGGAGTGTTAATAGATAACCGGCTAAACTTCAAAGCACACATCAACAAAACAACCAAAGACTGTTTCTACAAACTCCAGGTCCTGAAAAGGATAAGACCTCTTTTCCACGCTCAAGACTTCAGAACGATCATCCAAGCAGTCATATTTTCGAAACTGGACTACTGCAACTCCCTATTGCTAGGTCTACCTTCATCATACTCCAAACCACTACAGATGGTTCAAAATTCAGCTGCCCGTATTCTGACAGGCGCAAGGAAAAGAGACCACATTTCACCCATCCTGAAAGAGCTTCATTGGTTACCCGTATACTTCCGCATCATGTATAAAGCCTTAACTATCACCTATAAAACTATACATCAACTCACCACTCTCGATCTCCAATTCCCTCTCCAAGTACATAATTCCACCAGACCTACCAGAGATGCATATAGAGGTTCCCTCCTGGTTCCCCCAGCGAAAACGACCAAACACATTACCGTAAGAGATCGTGCCACCTCCACAGCTGGCCCTCTACTGTGGAATTCCATTCCTACAGACCTCAGACAGGAGCCTTGCCTCCCAAATTTTAGGAAAAAACTTAAGACTTGGTTATTCAAGCAAGCCTTTCCGGACACAACTCAATGACACAATCCAATAACTCCTAAATCACCTTGCCGTTTGTTTATAACATTTATCTATTTTGTATACTACATTTAAATTATATATTGTTTAACCATTTTCTATCCTCTTTTCTATTTTTCCTACTCCAAGTTTGGCCACCTTGTTAAATGTAACTGTACCTTCTGTCACCACAGTTCTAGTTCTTTGTTCTTAAGTTCTATGTATTTTATTGCACCCCCATTCTATGTAAACCAGCAAGATATGTTTTCATGATTGCCGGTATATAAAAACTTTAAATAAATAAAATTAAATAAATGATAGTTTTTGGCATCTATTTTCATAGAGCCTACGAAAGTCTCTATGAAAATAGATGCCCAAGTATGTAAATCAGTCTCTCACCTTCCAAACGTTGGAGAAGCATTCAGGGACTGGTACTCTGGGATCAACTGGGTACATTTCAGATTTGTCAAGATTGATTTTTTACCCAGAAAGTGCACCATACCATTCAAGTAGAGCTAAGAGGTGTAGACCAAACACCTATGGAGCCAACAAATATATCAAGTCATCATCATCATATAATGATATCTTTTGCTCTCTGCCCCCAACCTGAGACCACTAATGTCAGTGTGCTGTCGAACAGCCATGGCTAGGGTTTCAATGGCTGGGTCAAAGAGCATAGGAAATAAAGGACAGCTTGGTCGTACACCTCAACTGATCTTAATGAAGGGAGACATTAATCAGCAACTAGCAACTGCGCCCCGGGTCTTTCATACATAGCTCTGATCCAACTTAAAAATCTCCCAGGTAGGCCAACATGTGTGAATACCTGGAAAAGAAAAGCCCAGCACAACCTATCAAAGGCTTTCTCAGCGTCTAGAGATATTATCAATGCCAATTTGACTCCTCTCTTAGCTATATGCAGTATATTAAAGAGTCTTCTAGCTGTTGAGGTTATGCCCTTCACAAAACCATTTTGATTGCCATGAACTAGATATGGCAAAACTGGTTCTAATTGCATCTGCAATATTTTAGCTAGCATTTTTATACTGGAGTTTAGCAAGGAGATGGCTCGGTAAGAGTCATATTCCCTCACATCCTTTCCCTATTTATGACTAAGTGTAATTGCAGCATCTGCAACATGCCCAGCCCTGAGCCCCCATCCTCTGTTACCTGAAAAAGAAGGAGAAGAAAGAGGGCAACTTCCGACAAGAACTTCTTATACAATTCCATATGGAACCCATCCAGGCCTGGGTGTTTCCCACCTGAGAGCTTCTTATCGGCTCCTTGAATTTTTAAAAGAGAAATCAGGGCATCAAGTACAGCTTTTTGAGTATCCTGCAGTTAGGGAAACCTCAGGCAAACAAGAAATTAACTTATGATATCCTCACTTGTCAGGGATGAAGCAGAGTAGAAGTTGGAAAAGTATTGAAAAAAAACCAAACGTTCAATTTGTAAATGGTCCATGTATTTTGTCCCTCAGCTTCTTAAGTTCCAAATAATAAGATCTACCTGTCCTTCGTTTAACTGTTCTTCCCAACAAGGCACTAGATTTGTCACTGTGTTCGTAGAATTTAAGTTTACGGTATTTTAACTTATGGCCAATCTTTCCAAGTTCTCTTATAAGTATGGGTGGAGCAGTCTTTCTTATGTCGCCCCTCTAAATTCCTAATTTTTCCCAGTAGAGTTTCTGCTTTCACTCTATGCCCTGTTTGAAGGTGGTTTGTTTAGCTAATAATCTTGCCTTATAAGAAAGCCTTAAATGTCTCCCACCGAAGAGTAGGTGCATAGTTCTCCTCTGGGTTAAACTAATTAAACTCAGAGAATTGTCTGTCACCTAACATTTATTTATTTATTTTTATTTGGAGCATTTTATATACCGAGGTTTAGCGATAGCCTTCACCCCGGTTTACATTAGAACATAATTTATACATAGAACATTTCATGGAACATGGAAACATTCAGCCTTCAGGTAAAGGAGTGGGGCTTAGGGGGCACTATATGAGTTAGGATCTGGACGGGGTGATGATCTGAAATAGCACAAAGACAGAATCATGCTTTCCTTGATTTTAGAGAAAAAACTGGGAGTGCACTATTCTACTATACAGAACATGTCTCGGGGAATTGTAAGTGTAATCTTTCTCTCCTGGGTGCTGCCTTCTCTAAATATCTATGAGTCATAATGTCCCAATAAAATCTGCAGTCCTAATTCAACCAGACAACCCCATTTTGACTTGCAATGTCTTATCTAGTCCCAGGTCAGGGCACACATTTTTTAACCCAAATGAAACTATTTGATCCATCAGCCTACTAAAGAAATCCTTTTGGTCGGTTTTCGGCATAGACGTTTACTAGTGGAAATTTAATAGAATATAAGGAACAATTGAGCGTTACAAATCTCCCATCTGGATCTGATTGTGACCTGGGTACCTGAAGGGGAAGGTTCTTATCAAACAGAATGCAAATCCCTCTACTCTGTGAACAAAAGGAAGAATGGTATACTGTCTCCACCCAACCAACCTTCAGCTTCTCATGCCTTCCTCCTGGTGAGTTGTGTTTCTTGCAGCAGCAGAATGTGTGCTCTGGATTTCCTAGCAAATTGTAATATACACTTTCTTTTAATAGGTGAGGAGATACCCCTAACATTCAAGGAGGTGCAATTTATTGAATTACTCATGTATCAAATTTAGAGTCTCGATCAGGAACAGGATATGTATTGTATGCTTCTAAAGTTTTAATTGCAAAGGGTTTGCAATGTGCCAATAATCAGGGCTAAATAAATGTCTGCACTAAGGCTTATATACCCTAAAATAACATAGAAAATAAACTTGGACCGGCATGTACAACCAGGAACTAGTATGCCTTTCTTCATCTCCATTCCCCACTCCTCACCCTTTTATCCCTTTCCCACCCCGACCAAAACTAAAACCCCCAGTCAACTTGAATCAACAGGCCAACCAACATTCTCCCCCAATTTAACCTTAACTGCCCTGCAACTGTGAAAGTCCATTTCCCCTCAGATGGAATAACCATCGGGACCTAAGGGGTGGACCCAGAAACATAACCTTCACCTCTGTTCTATCTAATAACCCCCCCAACTGCCATTCAGCCTTACCCACCCCCACCCTTTACCTCCCCTATTCCTACCCATACTCTCAGAACACATAAACATATCATTAAGGATTTTCCTCATTGAAAAAAGTAATGTTCCAATAGAAATAAAGCAGAGTTTACTACTAAACAGGTGTCATCCGTATGAGAGCCGGGCCAAATATCAGAAGGTCTTTGGAGCGATCTGAACTCAGCATATGTGTTCTGCTTGAAAGCTCTGATCATTTCACACACTTCTGCAGTCCTATAGAGAGACCTGAAACAGTAGCCCTCCATTACCGCAAGCTCTGATGCAACATACCACGGCGCAGGCAATCAAGCTATGATTCAGACGCACCACTTTTATCAGCACAGCGGCTCCCCTGCATCATGCTACTGCGCTAATTTCACACCTGGGAAATAAAGTAATCAGGTTCTGTGGCTCCGGATAGATTGCCCAAAAAAAACAAGTCCAGAATCAAAAAGGCCCATGCCAGCTGAAAACTGCCCACCCCACATAGGCCTAATTGCTGCCAAAGAAAACAAGTCCCTTTATAGAAAGTACTGTAATAGGGACAGCAGTAAAACAGAGAAGAAGAATAAGACAGAACCCATCTGCCAAACAAAAAAAAGGGAGGAAAACTTGCACTCTGCACAGTATGGAATTTTCAAATTTAGTAACTAAACAATCCGCTACCGCTGCATCACATTGGTTTCTTGCCTACCTGCACTTATGGCGTCGCCTCCTTGTTACTGGCCCACCATTTCTGAAGCCATGTTTCTGCATCTTTCACAGCACTGAGAACAATGGGCTTCCCATGATTGAACACCCGTAATCTCGCAGGGTACTGAAGGGCATAATTAAAATTTCTCTTTTGCAGCTCTTTTTTCACAGATGTGAAAGCCTACCACGTCCTTTGCAGATCCGAAGAGAAATCTGGAAAAACATTATACAGTTGCCCAGATTATATTTTTCATCTCTCTGACAGCGTTCAATATTTGTTGCTTATCTTGATACAATTTTATTATAACTGCTCTCGGGCTTCCTCTTTGCATCGGAGCCAGCGCCCAATGTCCTCTATTAAGCTTAAGAAAGCCTTTGTCATTTGGGATATGTAGTATGTCTGGGAGCCATTTTGAAAAAAACTTACAGGCATTGCTCCCATCCACTTTCTCAGGGACCCTGAGGACTCGAATATTACAACACCTAGACCAATTTTCCAGGTCATGAATCATTTCTTGTAGGTTGGCAACATTGTGTTCCATTTTATCGTTTAGTATCGGCAGAGATCTCAAGGTCTAAGAAACACGATTCGGCCTCATCAAAGCGCATCCCATTCTCCTGTATAGACTGAACTATTTGTGCTACTTTGTCCACATTGATTTCTATTTATTTATCTAACCTCTGTGATATTATTTCCATAAATTTCTCAAACAGCAAATTCAGGTAAAGCTGCTTGTTCAAAGACGCTCCCACCTCGATTTTCTTGTTGAAGTCTTTCTCCAAGGCTGAGTCTTCAAATCATGCCATTTTTTCCTCTAGATCACATTCAAGCAATTTTCTTTTAACTTTAGAGGCTTTATCTGCCCTCATTGAAGCCTTAAGATTGAGACATTTTAAAATTTTAAGGTAGCAAAACCGATAGGATAAAGTTATAACATAAATTTGAGTAGGAGCCCTGGTGAGATGCGACCTCTTAGATTAAAGCATAACCGGAAGTCTGCTTGGAGATTTTTTTATATCAGGCGGCATATCAAATTGAACAAATCAGTAAATAAATAAATAGGTGAAACCAAAATCACACAATCATTTTTATCGATAACTGAAAAGTTATACACTGGAAAAGGTGAATAGTCAACAAAAACACAAAAGCAATGCAATAAGGCTAGTCTTATGGGGCTTGATTCACCGAAATTCAGGACTTAGAAACATTTCCAACCAAAGATTTGTATCAACTTCAACAAAATAAAAATAATCATAGCCTCTGTTCAAAAGAATGGCTCTGGAGCTGGCCCGGTGGCCTAGAGGGTCCACTGTTTGTTTCCTGAATTGGGCCTTCCACACTCCCGGTTGGCCAGAGCTGGGGATGCTGGGGGAGGGAGGGGGGGATTGTTATGGACAACCCCTGGTGGCTGGATTTAGAGCCCATGAGACAGGGTTCTGGAAGGAGCCCTGGCACATGACTTTCACTCTTGGACCTTTGCCACAATGATCAGACTAGGAACAATGAGAGAATGGGCCTAATAATATGGGAGAAAAAATCCACAGGTACTTATGAACAAAGGTTTTAGTGCTAGATCCCAGCCCTGGTTTTGATTCAGCTGGCAGTCTAAAGAAACACGAGGAAACTGCTGAAACAAACAAACAAAAAAAAAAATACTGGGGTAGATTTTCGAAGGGGTACGCGCATACCCCCCGAAAACCTACCCCAAACCCCCCCTGCGTGCGCTGAGCCTATTTTGCATAGGCTCGGCGACGCGCACAAGCCCCGGGATGCGCGTAAATCCCGGGGCTTGCATGGAGGGGCGTGTTGGGGGGGGCGTGCCGAGAGTGACGTGGTGTTTCGGGGGCGTGTCGGGAGTGACGCAGCGTTTCGGGGGCATGTCCGGGGGCGTGGTTCTGGCCCGGGGGCGTTCCGGGGGTGTGACAGCGGCCCCTGGACCAGCCCCCGGACCGGAACATGGAGCACGGAAGCCGGCCTGGCGCGCGTAAATTTCGGGATAGAGGTAGGGGGGAGGTTTAGATAGGGCCGGGGGGGTGAGTTAGGTAGGGGAAGGGAGGGGAAGGTGAGGGGAGGGCGAAGGAAAGTTCCCTCCGAGGCCGCTCCGATTTCGGAGCGGCCTCGGAGGGAAAGGAGGCAGGCTGCGCGGCTCGGCGCACGCAGGCTGCCAATTTTGGGCAGCCTTGCGCGCGCCAACCCCGGATTTTAATGGATACGCGCGGCTACGCGCGTATCTATTGAAATCCCGCGTACTCTTGTTCGCGCCTGGTGCGCGAACAAAAGTACGCGTGTGCGCAGATTTATAAAATCTGCCCCCTAGTGAACAGAGTTTTGAGCTAGCAGCTCATCAGGACCGAGAGAAGAAGGTGCTACAGATTTCATAATGAATCACATGACTTTTTATCATTTATAAACTGCTGCTAGACATTTACATCACTGTACAGTTACACCTAAACCCAATGTCTTGGTAATCTCAAAAGTTCATGTGCTATAATGTCTTGGCCCAATAAAAGGTATCACAATCCACAAAAATTTTTGTTTTCTCCACAACCAATATGGCTACTCGAGCTCTGCACTACAAACATCTGTCCTGGAAGTGACCAGATTGCTCAAGATGCTCATCTGCACTCAGCACTCTGGGGTGCACGCAAAACTTTGAGACATGATGTGGTACTAATGAAAACTGCACACCATGCCATACATGGCTATGCCCTGGCTATATCAAAACACCATGCAGTATATGGGCAATACTGGCAGTAATCCAACATCACCTGAGCTGAAAGCAAAATGGAGGAATATAGACAGGAGCTCTGCAACCGGCATAGTCTACAGTGAGGGTTACAAAAATTCTGCAGCAATTCTGTGCAGCATTTATATATGGCAGTACCTTACTATGCACATAAAAGTCATTTTTTAACATGTAAAAATTTCACTTTTTAAATATCTGTCATCAAAACATAATAAAATATCCCTGCCAATATCCCCTCAGTGGTAACACGCTAGAGAACTATATAGATCTTCTCTAGAAATCACATGATCTTTGGCAGTCTCTTATCTTCGGCAGTCTATCATTAAAACCCAGCCTCTAGCCTATATTAGGCACCGCTCATGTTAATTATGTTATTACCCCCTTATATCTTAATCCAAGTTAATTCGACCTGTTCATTGTAAGACATTTTCTTGTCATTGTTGTTATTGTTTAAAATGTAAACCGAATTGATCAATAATTTTGTTATTGGAAAGTCGGTATAGAAAAATGCTAAATAAATAAATAAAATAAAATGTTTTCTCACCTTTGTTATTTGTGTTTGCATTACTTCTGCTAATGCAACCCCTTTATGTGTGTGTAATCACGTCAAACATTTATGTGTGCATTTTTCTGTAATATTTATTTATTCAATTATTTATAATGTCTTATGCCTTGTCAGTCTAAGCGAGTAACACAATCACATAAACACTGCTGGGGGAATCTCCCAGCACAAGAAATTTATTCCTTACCTGCTAATTTTCATTCCTGTAGTACTCCGGATCAATTTATGCCTCCCTTCCAGCAGATGGAGACAGAGAAAAACTTGTAGGGCGCCCTCTGTTAACCAGTTGCACCCCCTGCATCCCTTCAGTATTAAGAATATCAAAGCCAAAAAACTGATGAATGGATCAAAACAAACTCCAAACCGATGGAGTAACTATATACAAGATTGTATGTGCTTGCAGGAGACCGAAACTCGAGGAGTCGCGAAATCTTGCATTTTCTGAGTTGCAACCTTGAGCTGGCTATCTATATCTTCAAGAAAAATCATGAGAACCACCGGGTGGGTGTCTGGACTGATCTGGAATACTACAGGAACAAAAATTAGCAGGTAAGGAATAAATTTCTTTCCCTTGTATGTATCCAGATCAGTCCAGACCATGGGATGTACCAAAGCTTCCCTAAACAGGGTGGGCCCCGGATAGCCCTGCTCGAATAACTTGTCCGCCAAATGAGCCCAGACTGGGAGGTTGCAATTTCAAGCGATAATGACGCGCAAACGTGTGTAATGATTTCCACGTTGCTGCTCTGCATATCTCCTGAGAAGACACAGCTTGGCTTTCCACCCAGGAAGTCGCTTGTGAACGAAGTGAATGTGCCTTTACTCCAACTAGAGGATGCTTGCCAGCGCCAATGTATGCAGCCGATATCGCTTCCTTCACCCACCGAGCGATAGTGGTCTTAGAGGCCTTGTTTCCTCTCTTGGGGCCGCTCCAGAGAACAAACAGATGATCCAACAGACGGAAGTCGTTGGTGACCTCCAAATAGCGTAGAAGAATACACTTAACATCGAGCCGCCGGAGCTCTCTGGACTCGGCCTCCGGGAAAGCTGGCAGCTCCACCGACTGATTCAGATGGAAGACTGACACCACTTTAGGGAGAAAAAATGGCACTGTGGTCAAAGTCACTCCTGAATCCGTGAAATGGAGGTATGGCTCTCTGCAGGATAGTGCTTGAAGTTCCGAGATCCTGCGGGCCGAAGAGATAGCCACCAGAAAGATGGTCTTTAAGGTTAAATCCTTGAGGGTAGCCACCCTTATGGGATCAAAAGGAGGGTCACACAGAGCCCGAAGAACTAGGTTGAGATTCCATGAAGGACACAAGGCCCGAACGGGCGGCCTCAGGTGCTTAACTCCTCTCAAGAAGCTCACCACATCTGGATGTGAGGCCAGCGGAGCCCCGTCGCGATGCCCAACCAGGGAACCGAGGGCCGCCACTTGCACCCGTAGAGAATTGTATGCCAATCCCATCCCGAGGCCCTTTTGCAGGAAGGATAGGATTTGAGCCACTGAAGTGCGACGAGGAGCAACCGCCTCCTCCACACACCAGGCGTCAAAAACTTTCCACACACGAACATAAGAGAGGGAGGTGGATGTTTTCCTGGCTCGAAGGAGGGTACATAAGAACAGAAGAACATAAGAAATTGCCATGCTGGGTCAGACCAAGGGTCCATCAAGCCCAGCATCCTGTTTCCAACAGAGGCCAAACCAGGCCACAAGAACCTGGCAATTATCCAAACACTAAGAAGATCCCATGCTACTGATGCAATTAATAGCAGTGGCTATTCCCTAAGTAAACTTGATTAATAGCGATTAATAGACTTCTCCTCCAAGAACTTATCCAAACCTTTTTTGAACCCAGCTACACTAACTGCACTAACCACCTCCTCTGGCAACAAATTCCAGAGCTTTATTGTGTGTTGAGTGAAAAAGAATTTTCTCCGATTAGTCTTAAATGTGCTACTTGCTTACTTCATGGAATGCCCCCTAGTCCTTCTATTATTTGAAAGTGTAAATAACCGCGTCACATCTAATCGTTCAAGACCTCTCATGATCTTAAAGACCTCTATCATATCCCCCCTCACTGCCTCTCAAAAGCCAGGCCACAAGACAAAAGTGATCTACCTGGTCGAAAAATATTGGACTCTGCCGAAAAAGATGCTGAAGGTGACCCATACGAACTGGACCGTCCACCGCGAGGTTGATCAGATCTGTAAACCTTGGCTGTCGTGGCCACTCCGGAGCTACCAGGATCACTGCGCCGCGATGGACCTCTATCCGTCATAGGACCTTTCCTATTAGGGGCCATGGAGGAAATACATGCAGCAGAACGTTGAGAGGCCAAGGAAGAACCAGAGGATCCACCCCTTCCGCTCCGTGTTCCCGTCTGCGGCTGAAGAAGCGCGGAACTTTAGCATTCCGTTGAGTCGCCATTAAGTCGAGATGGGGAGCCCCCCATCTGCGGACTAGCAGCATCATTGCTTCCTTGGATAGCTCCCACTCTCCTGATCACCTCATCAGAGGCATGGACCAAGGTCATTGCTACATTCTTGCCCTTCTTGACATTTCCTCTGCGTTTGATACAATAAGCCACAACCACCTCCTCTCCCGCCTATCTGACATAGGTATCTCAGGTTCAGCCCTCCTATGGTTTAAATCCTACCTGTCTAATAGACAATTCTCAGTCAAAATAGGCAACGCCGAATCCACTCATTACGCCCTCTCCCAAGGAGTTCCTCAAGGTTCCTCACTCTCATCCACCCTATTCAATATTTACCTCACACCTCTCTGCCAGCTCCTATCTGACCTTGGCCTCAAATTCTACCTGTATGCCGATGACGTCCAGATCATTATACCAATTCATGACTCTATCTCCAAATCTCTTAAACTCTGGGAGAAATGCCTTGCATTCATCAACACCCTTCTCACAAATCTCCACCTCGCCTTAAACACCACCAAAACGGAACTGCTCTTCATATCCCAACACCAACTCCACAAACCTTCCCTTGCAAATGACCCGGCATTTAGTTCCATCTCCGCTCAGCACTTTGTACAAGACCTTGGTGTCCTGTTTGACCAGCAATTGAACCTAAAAAAATACATCAACACAATCATCAAGGAAGGTTTCTTTAAGCTCAATTTTATGAAAAAACTAAAACCCCTACTCCATACCCATGATTTCCGTACCATCATTCAGGCCACCCTCTCATCAAAAATGGATTTCTGCAACTCCCTTCTCCTAGGTCTCCCCTATTCCACCATTAAACAGCTTCAAATACTCCAGAATGCAATAGCGAGGACCATCACAAATGCTTGTAAATATGATCACATCACTCCCATCCTTAAAGACCTACATTGGCTCCCGATCCCTTCACGCATCCTCTATAAAACCCTTACTATTATTCACAAATCCATCTACAGACACAACTCCAACTAGCTTGATGAGCCATTCCGCCTCACACTTTCTAACCGCCCCACCAGAGCAACCAATAAAGGAACACTTCACGTGCCATCCCTCAAGGAGGCACACCTCACCTCCACAAGAGATCAAGCCCTCTCCATTGCCGGTCCCACCCTGACGGACACAAACCTGCTAAGACGGAATCCCCTTTGACAGCTCCTGAATGTGCTTCCGAAGAGTCCTGAGGTGCATCAATATCCAATTCAGAAAGGACATGGGGAATAAGATGCTCCAGCTCCTCTCTCTGAAATAGACTTAAGACTCTGGGATCATCCTCTTCCAGCTGTGCGCCAGAAACTGGATTATCTGGATCCTGATCCGGATCCGCTTGAGAAGGGTAAGACGGGCCAGGAGGGTGACTACCCAAACCCAGGAAGTCCCCTCCGGGACCCCTGAGACACCCTGGAGGCCATCTAACTGGCTCACCTTAGGGGGAGGGGGCCCAGGGGCCGAGCCATCCTGTTGAGTCATATGGGCTAAAAATGCATTATGCATGAGAAGAACAAATTCCATAGAAAAAGCAGGTGGGGGAGGGGGCCCTGAGGTGGGGGCAGTCGGAGAGGGCCCTGGGCCCTCCGGAGTCAAAACGGGTGGTGCAGGGAAAGAACCCGCGTGCAGGCTGTCATTTGGTTGCGATTCAGCTTCCTCTCCTGAAACCAAGATGGCCACCATTCCCGCGCTCGGCGCAAATGGGGCCGACTCCCCTGATGGCTGCCATGCAAGCGATCACAAGTGCTGCCGATCCGCCGCTCTCGAGATGCCCTCCCCGCCGGGGAGGCACCGAGAGCAAATCCCTTCGTGGGAGAGCTGGGTCCCGGGCTCCCCGCAGGAGGAGCATCGCGCCAAGCGCGGCATGGGGATGAAAGCAGCTGGTCGGAGCTGACGAGAAAACACCCCCCCAAAGCCTGGCAGGAGCAGGTAAGCCCAACTAACCTCCGCTCCCCATGGGTAAAGCAACCACAGGGACTGGCTGAGGAAAGCCGCTGCCCCGAGGTAGGAACGTCTCCAGGCAGTCGGTTGTAGCACATGGGGAGAGGCTGGACCACCAGCTTACACCCCCGCACCTCTAACCACCACCTACCTGACAAGAAAAACCAGGTGAAAATGCAAGAAATCTCTTTCCTTTTGGTGGTTTATTTATTTATTTATTTTTTTCAATAGACCAAAGAGAAAAACCTGTTTCACAAAACTTTCTTTCTTTTTTTTTTTTTTTAAACTTGATCCATTCAAAGGAGTAAAATTAAAGTAGGCGGAAATAGGAAAAAAGCCTTCCCTAATTTTCAGCTCACACTCTAAATTTCATCTAAAAGCGGGACCGCAGGTTCTGCCTTCCTTCATCTGCTGGAGACAGAAGAATACTGAAGGGACGCAGGGGGTGCAACTGGTTAACAGAGGGCACCCTACAAGTTTGTCTCTGTCTCCATCTGCTGGAAGGGAGGCATAACCCACGGTCTGGACTGATCCGGGTACATACAGGGAACGTAGCGTTCTCTCTGCTCTCACACTAAACTTGCGAGACTGAGACTGCAGGATCAGTGTGAGAGCAGAGATTTACTTTTATGCTGACCTCACAGTCTCCGTCTTGCAAGATTAGCATGAAAGTGGAGGCACCACGTGTTGCCTGCATTAGCTGCTCAGGGGTGTCTACTGAGGGATAGAAGATCTGTGGATCAAGCCAGCAAATTATGAAGAGACTCTTTGTGGTGGAGGCAGGAAGGCTTGTTGGGGGGGGGGGGGGGGGGGGGGGGGGTGGAAGCAGGAAGGCTTGTTGGGGGGGGTGGTGGAGACAGACAGGCTTGTTGAGGGGTGGCGGTGGAGGCAGGAAGACTTGTTGGGGGGTGGTGGTGAAGGCAGGCTTGCTGAAGCAGAGGGGAGGTGTTTGGAAGCAGGCAGGCAGGCGGACCTGATTTAGGGGGGGGGGGGTAGGCAATGCTGGCTGGTAGGTATGGAGGGAATGGCTGATTGTGAGGCCAGATTGGTTGGCCGGGGTGAATGACAGATTGGGGTGGCTGGCTTGCAAGCTGGTGAGGACAGACGGGGGCTAGCTGTATGTGTAAGAGAGTATACAGGATTTGGGGGTGAGAGAGGGTGGGGATGTGTCAGGGAGCCGTATCATCCACCCTCCCTATCCCCTTTCCCCATCCCTCTCACCCTTTCTCTTTCTTCTCGCCATCGCTGGTCCTCTCACCCTCTCTGACTCCTCTCCTCATGCCTGGTATTCTGGTGGGAGCTAGGGAGAGAAAGAGAATAAGAAGGGATACAGATGGAGGAGGAGAAAGAGGGGAAGCTGCACTCTTAGCTGGGGGGGGAGAGAAAGGGGGAGGTTGAGATATATTGGTGCTGGGCAGAGGGTGGGGAGAGAAGGTCAAAGCAGAGCAAGGGATGGGATGGGGGCCACTGATCCCCTGTGGATGTCTGCTAGCACATGGATTCTTAACCTAGCCAGTCAGATTTTCAGCATATCCACAATGAATATGCCTGAGAGAGAGAGTGCATGCAGATCTTATCTCATGCATATTCATTGTGGATATTCTGAGAACCTGACTGGCCAGGTGTGTCTTGAGGACTGGGTTGAGAACTACTGTAGCAGAGTTTTCCAACCCTCTCCTGGAGGCATACCTAATCAGTCTGGCTTGCAGGATAATCCACAATGAATATGCATGAGATTTGCATACATGGAGTCTTCATTGTATGCAAATCGATCTCGTGCATGTTCATTATAGATATCATGAAAACCAGACTGGTTAGATGTACCTCCAGGACAGGGTTGGGAAACCCTGCAGAAGCTGTCCTTTTTGTGTTTTTCTAATAGGTGATGCATTGGTATTTTGTGGCTTGTTGCAATATTTGCAGGCCTGCCTTTTCATGGGTATTTTTTTTGCCATTTTGAGTCCTGCAGTTTGTGCAGCTTTGATATCGCAAATTTGCTACATATGTGCTGAGAGGTTTTTTCTTTTTTCTTTTTTGCAGGATTTTGTATTATTTTACAATGTGATAAATTACACCAACCACGGCTCCCCAGAGGAATAGTTATTTTACAATGTGCCTGGTAGTGGAGGGAATTTTTGTTGCTGTTACTGAGATGACGCCAGAATTTGACATTTTTTTGGTATGGTGGATTGTATGAGGAAATGTTCTATTTCTGCTGGAGGAGGAGTTCTCTGAATGCACATTTTCCTGGTCTCTGATTGCATTTCTTGGTACTTGATGACCTTCTGTCTCTGCATATGTAGAACCGAGACTTCTATTAGCCTTGCTGTTCTTTACCACTACATCTAGTTTTTCAAGCATCAAGTTTTTATCAGTTGGTCTGCTAATGTCCCATGCGTACACAACATCTTCATTTTCTGCAAATATGTCAGGGTGGTGCTCCCAGTGTTTCTCTGGTACCTCAGTGATTATAGTGGCTAGTTTCTGAGGATGAGGCATGCTACCTCTTCTTTACAGACAATAAAATGGTTCTTCCATATTCACAAGGAGCTCATAGATATTGGTGGCTGATGTTTTTCAGTTGCTCTGCTCTCACTAGTGTACACACAGCATATAAAAGATTCTTTCTCGAGATTCATCAAGTCTGATAATTCTAAATGAGGGAACATCCAATAAAGATTGTGAACCAGATCTCAAAATTCTGGTAGGGCGATAAAATTTCAATCAAGCATTAATACTAGCAGGCACTAAGCCATGAAAGCCTTTAAAAACCAGCATCAGGATTTTAAATTTAATCTGCCAACTTACTGATAACCAATAAAATTCTGAAAGAATTGGAGTAATTTGTTGGCTGATAGGAATCCCAGATACTATACTAGCAGCTGAAGTTTGTACACATTTCAATGCTCTAAGAGTAATTTGAGGAAGACCAACATATAGAGGGTTGCAATAATCAAGAAAGGTCATGACCAAGGAATGAACAATAGTGTTTAAGACATTTTTTTTTCAAGTAGGAACACAATATCCGCAACATGTGAAGTTTAAAATAGGCATTCTTTAAGACCTGTCCAGGTAGAGCATTTCAGTTGTTTTCATGTTTAACAACTGTTTATGATTTGCAGGCCAACTGTTGCGCTTGCTGCTGTGGGACAGGCCCGTAAGCAACTCCTTCACCTTCCTCCACCATCCAGGCTGACGTTGCCAGGCTTCTGGTTGTTGCAGCCTAGGCCGCCCTGGATCGCTGCTGCCACTCCCATGCGGCCTTGACGCTCGACGCTGCTGCCATTTGTTGGCGGTGTGCCGGCTCTGGCCTCTCCCTGCCTACACAGCTTCTGCTTCTCCTACCCTGGCCTGTTTGAGTGGCTGGGAACTGCTTCCGGGACCTGTCCCTGCATAGCGGGAGGAGCCACCACCAATGCTGCCTCCACACAGCAGGGGAGCCCCTGTCCCTTCTCTCTATGCGGCCGAGTGCTGCCGTCAATTCCTTCATCTTCACAGTGAGGATGCCGCCGATGTTGCTGCCTCACTCCTGCATCAGGCCCTGCTAGGTGTGCGTAGCCCCAACGATGACATCATCAGCCTGCTCCTTAGACAAGCCCTATAAAAGGGATCTCTTCCTCTTCCTCAGGGCCTTCGAATCAGATCCATGGTCATCCATGCCTCTATCTACGGTCAAGGTCTTCCATGGATTTCTTGTGTCTTGATGGCTTCTTGTTTGATGTTCCTGGCCTCCTTTGTCCTGATGTTCCTGGTGCTGTTCTTCATTGGAGCTCCTTCATTGTCTCTTTGGTGTCCTGATGTTCCTTGTCCAGAAGTTCCTGGTCCTGATGTCCTTGTCTCCGGCCCTTCTTCCTGCTTCCATGGAGTCTTCATTGTATGCAAATCGATCTCGTGCCATCGGGGCTGTGTAGGGCGCTTCATGGCACAAGGCCTGTCTTCATGTCTGCAGCGCAAGTCTCCGGAAGGCTCCTTGTTTTTAATTCCGAGGTCTGCTCCTGAATCTGAGTTCCAAGTCTTGAATCCTGAGTCTTGAATCCTGTTCCCGGTCTTCAGAGTACCTTGTGCCTGCTTCCGTCCATGCCCAAGACTCAAGCCAGAACCTGCTCCTCTTCAGCGTGGTCCACGACCAGCCATGGGCGGCTGTGTAGGGCACGCCTCTCCTGAATCTTCGACATGTTTCCAGTTCCAAGTCTTCACTTTCTTGTCTGGAGTCTGCTTCACTTTCAGCGTGGTCTGTGACCAGCCATGGGTGGCTGTATAGGGCACGCTGTGGTGGAGTACTCACCCTGTACTAGTGCCTGATCCCTGAATCCTTGCCTGAGTCTTCCAAGTATCCTGGATCCTTGTCTGAGTCTTCCAAGTTCCAAGAAACCTTGTCCGAGTCTTCCAAGTTCCAAGAAACCTTGTCCGAGTCTTCCAAGCTCCAAGAAACCTTGTCCGAGTCTTCCAAGTTTCCTAAAACCTTGTCAGAGTCTTTCAAGTTCCATGTATACTCGTCTGTCTTCCAAGTTCCTCGTATTCTTGTCTGAGTCTTACAAGTCCTGAGTTCCATCTTGTTCCTGCCCTCAGTCTCTGTCTGGCTTCATGCATTCATCGTTCCCAAGCGGCGGGTCCGGAAGGGTTACCGAGTGGCCGGAGGGCTACTCTTGAGATAAGCATTGCGTTGCTGGGTCTCACTAGTGCATGCAGGTCCAGTGGAGGGCTGAGCCTTCCTTGTTCCAATTCCTGATGTTCGAAGTCTTGATCCTGGTCCAGCCTTGTTCCAGATCCAGCCTGTGCCTGAACACTCTCACCTCCCACAGTGTGTATCTTGGGGCTCCTCCCTGAGCCACGCCGTGGCCCAAGGGCTCAAACTCTTTCTGAGCAAGCAACCACGCCTCCGTGCTTGCAACACCAACCTTTTATAGTTGATAAACAATTAGAGATGTTGTCAAGGGCTTCCTTAAAAGAGCTCTTGACTGGAATGAAAAATTGGACTTTATCTGCATACAGATGACAACCATCAAACTCAGCCAAGATGTGACAAATTGGAGCAATATAAATATTAAATAAAGATGCTGAGCATGTTGACTTTGCATTCCTTGAGGACTGCAGCTGACCTGCCCAATACTAGAGTGACCAGATGTCACAGTTTGGGTACCTCTGTTTTACCATGACTGTATTACTGTTTTAGGGAACTTGGTCTTCATTTAATAATAAATGGAATAGGGTCACGAATATATGATAAAAGCAACTCTCTCCCCCAGTTAAAACAATCAGCATATTTCAAAAGCCATCAATAGTTCTAGAGCAGCAACACACCTGCATTACTGTGCAAGTCTGTGTGGTTACTTTTACTTTAGAAGAATAATGGAGCTCTGGGATGAAGACTTGCTTCTTTAATAGCAAATTAGACTAAATATCAGCTGCAGTATTCTCTGGCTTCCTGTCAAGCGATCGGCCAAATTAAGTTTCATATGCGATGCTCATGCTCAGCACATTCTGACTGACCGAAACCGTCTCCTGGAGGGTACTTTAGTTTCAGGAAGCATTTTATGGACGTGCAGAGCTGTAATATAATTTCAAGGCAAGGTTGTTTTCTTTATCTGTTCAATCTTTCTGATTATTAGGCAGCAGACATCGGCTAGGCTTAAAAACGATTTCAGTCTGGGCTGCGTAATACTGCCAGTCTCAGAGCTGTCTTTTTTTGAAGGCCCAGCACTCATGCACTGTATTTAATTTTCTCTCTTCAGCTCCAGTCGCACAGTCATTCCTGCCATAAATAACTTACAAAACTGTTTTTGCAGGTTTTGTTGAAAGGGCAGCTATTTCCCCCCCCCCCCCCTCTCTTTTGCACTGGCACTCGTCTGCATCTGGAGACCAAGATTATAACAGATCATTTCCTGTTATTACTTGTAGCTTCATCAGAATCTGATCACTTACCAAGCAGCAAACTGTCCAAGAACCCCAAAGCTGCAGAGTTCATCCAGCTGTTTGTTTTTCAAGTCTCTTAAGCCTGGTGAAAATCAGCAGACCCGACTCCAGGATCCTTCTTCTTTTTTTTTTATGGGGGAAAGGAGGGCAGGAGGAGGGTGAAAAAGTAAAAGAAAAGGAGGCTGGGGGAGGAGGTGGTGTGGAAAGTGGACAAAGGTGAAAGGCCAGGGGTCCGCGGACTGCCTAGACCCCCTTGAAGCTTTGTGGCTCTCAAGGCTCTGAGATGCATTCTGAGCACATTTTTTTTGGTCTGTGTTTTACCCAGAAAAGACGAGCAATGTTTTTTGGGGGGGTTTTCCCCCCCTTGTTTCAGTCTCTCACTAGCATTAAACAAATGAATTCTCAGCGGTTAAAGAGCAATTTTTCATGGGCACACTTTAAGTTGGCCACACGGAAGGTTTGCCAGCCTTGTGCTCCAGAACTGCAGATAAAACCGAATTGCTAAAAGATGCACAGGGTTAGCAATTCGGTGAAGAAATGAAGCATGATAGGGGACTCCGGGGGGTCTCCCCTTTAAAGTTTTATTATGTTTAACCTCAATGTAAGGAGTTTCTCGGAATCCAGAGAACACGTTTTAAAGATACCAAAGAATGCTATAAAGTATTTGGACACATTGGCTGACCATCTGTCCTGCATTTGGAGGGACATTCCCTTATTTGGGTTGCAAAGTTACATTCATTTACTCTGACTTTCAAAGAAAAAAACTGTCTACTTCCATGCATTTCATTGGGGCTGTAAAACATGTTTCTCATTACCTACTTTTGTTGCAACAGTGTCCCTCAGAAATAGTATTTACAAATTAGTCTAATGACACAATATTGTTTTAAAAAAATAAATAAAAATAAATGCGTTTTCTAATCTTATTGTTTCTGAGCTTGAGTTTATGCTTTCATTGTCCATTCCATCCTTTTTCTGTCCCTGTTTCTTTGTTCATCCCTCTCTTCCACTATTTTGCTATCGGTTCATATATTTTTAGCCCTTTACAGCATGTAGTCACTGGTGAAATCCATCGGTCCATCTGGAGGTATAGTGTGATGCAGATGGACCAATTGGGCTGCAGTTACCTTGATCCAATACAGGTGAAGTAATTTTCAAAAGAAGCAAAGTTGAAAAGCCCTCCAAATCCATGCATATGCATGGTTTGTTCTCGCGTATTTCTCTCTAATTATGTAATTTCACTGTGAAATCCTATTTGTTGCAACTCTCGATCTTTTGTTACTCTTTTTGTCTGTGTGTCTCTCTTCCTCTTCTCTCCACCTATATGTCTACCCCAATCTGTTTATGTCCATCCCAGTGTCTTTCTCCTGTAGCCATTCTCTTTTCCTTCAATAGAAGCTTTCTTTCCCCAACTCTATCTTTCTTCGTCTTCCAGTTTCTCTTCCTTCCTGCCTCAGTCTTTTATTTTCAGGATTTCCTCTATCCAGCAACCTGTCTCCATTTCTTTCTTGTCTCCTCCCAAACTATTCTATCTCCCTATCTTGTCTCTATGTCTCTTTTCCCTCCCCTCCAATCTCTTCCCCAAGCCTGTCTCCTGTGATTGTGGCTGACCCTTTGGTTAGCCACTAGATGGTCCTACCGTAGGTTCCTTACCATCAGGACTAGTATCAGCATTGCGATTTACCATTCTCTTTCAGTCTCTCCACTGAGCTGAGTGTGATTGGTAATCCCAGGGGCATAAGGTGGAGCTAGATATAGAAAGTGCGAGGTCATTTTGAGTTAGGTTTTGAGGAGTGAAGAGCTGTTTTGCATTTCTTCCTGCTGAGTTGGGCCCACTAACCCAGCTTGGTGTTTTTTTCTTGCGCTTAGAGGAGATTCCTCATCAGTACACTCCCTGTCTGAGAGGGTCTGCCTCCATTTTGAAGAGAGATAAGTTTTTGTAGATTTTGGTCAGTTCTGGATAAGTTTTTCTTGTATTGGGGAATGCCCTGTGCTTTTGAAAGGAGCAACCCGTCCAATCCTAAGAGCAGGGGCTGAAGACCTGTGAGCAACCCCTCTACTCCTTAGAAGGAAGCAAGACCCGTGACAGCACTTCCTAGTGTGAGATATTTTAGATAGAAACATTTCGATTTTTCCCACTTTTATTAGTGTGGAGGATTTTCCCACCCTTCTGTACACTTGGAAGGAGATAGAGGGCTGTAAGCCAAACTGGAACTTCAGGCTTCTCTCCCAGAAAGGTAAACTGAGATTGTATCATCAAGCTTTAGGAGATTCCCAACCAGATCTCCATCCTAAAGGAATCAAGACACAGGCTTTCGGCATCAGTCTGAACTTTGGACTCAGGTAAGATCTTTTTGTGGCATGGGGGCTCCCCTTTAAGATTCCCAATCTACTGGGCTGTTTGTACAGATGAGGAGACAGTGGAAAGCTCCCTCCCAGGAGGTAGAGAGATGGACACAAAACACCCCAGCAGAGAGGCAAGGTAAATAGTTCAACTGCACAGTTTCATTTGTTGAATGTTTGTGGGACAGTGATTGACCTTTTGGAAACAATCAGTAAATTTGATTTGAACGTCCAGTCTGAGTCTGACCTGTCTGTCCTTGAAGAGAATACATCATTAGAGAGGTACATTCACATCAGGAGAGACCCTCCATCATCTGGGCCAGGAAGGATTTCTCCCCCCCCCCCCCCCCCCCCAGGGAGAGCTCACTCCCTGGGAAGTGAAGGATGGCAAAAGCAGCCCCGACTAACAAATATATTT
This sequence comes from Rhinatrema bivittatum, assembly GCF_901001135.1. NCBI lineage: Eukaryota > Metazoa > Chordata > Amphibia > Gymnophiona > Rhinatrematidae > Rhinatrema > Rhinatrema bivittatum. The sequence continues at coordinate 45,680,252 of NC_042615.1, read as the reverse complement.
ATGGCCCTAGGGGAACCAACAAACCCCCAACAAAGGGTTAACTGAAGAATATTACTGCACCTTAAAGAAGCAAGCTGCTGAGAGTCACTTCCTATCTCCCTGCATGGCAGCCTGGGACTTTTTAACCAGGCAGCCTTCAGTTCAGTTGTAGTTCTGTTTAGCACCTGCAATAAAGCAGTTTTCCATTTCTATCTCTGTGTAGTACACTGTAGTTCCTGTTCCAATATTCCCTTAGGCTGCTAGTTAACAAACACAACAGGGTGTCACAAATGTGAGTTACCGGTAGCAAGTCTAACTACCAGTGACTGAACCCACCCACGCTGCCAGGAGAAGGCTCCCAAAACAACTGGAGGAATTGCAAATAGGTCAGCTTTCTCATTCTGGGGAAAGGAAAACTGAAATAATCCTGACAGGAGATGGATCAGTGTCAGCCACTTCCAGACCCAATGCTCACTGGGAACTTGGAAGAAAACTGGCACAGATAGAAGCAGAAATGTCTACTCTATCTGACTAATTTGACTTGGGAAATGTAGCCTTGATAGGCAAGGCAAACACCAATCCTGAAGTCCATTACAGATTGGGCATTCGAACTGTTCCCATTCCTCAAAGCAATGAGCGCACTTTTCATGCTAAATGTAAGCAAGTTGCTTGCAGATCCATCTGTTTCCACTAAGTATTCACTGGCTGACAAGTTAGTGCGTATTCATTTGTTTACCTGTCAGTTTCCCTCTGCTCCTTCAGCCTTCCAGGTGAATTAGAGCCTGCCTGGATTTTTCCCTCTATTTTATATCTCCTTCTCAGCTTGCTTAACCCAGTCCTTCCAGCAAAAATCCTTAGTGAAGGGTCACATGCTAAGGCTCCCTCTGGAACCCTGAAATCATGGGTCCTAAATCTGCTCACTAGGGGGCGGATTTTAAGAGCCCTGCTCGCCTAAATCCGCCCAAATCCGGGCGGATTTAGGCGAGCAGGGCCCTGCGCGCCGGTGAGCCTATTTTACATAGGCTCACCAGCGCGCGCAGACCCCGGGACTCGCATAAGTCCCGGGGTTCTCCGAGGGGGGCGTGTTGGGGGCGTGTCGGGGGCGGGCCCGGTCGTCGCGGCATTTAGGGGGCGTGTCGGCAGCGTTTTGGGGGTGGGTCCGGGGGCGTGGTTACGGCCCGGGGCGGTCCGGGGTCGTGGCCGCGCCCTCCGTACCTGCCCCCAGGTCGCGTCCCGGCGCGCTAGCGGCCCGCTGGCACGCGGGGATTTACGCCTCCCTCTGGGAGGCGTAAATCCCCCAACAAAGGTAAGGATGGGGTTTAGACAGGGCCGGGCGGGTGGGTTAGGTAGGGGAAGGTGAGGGGAGGGCAAAAGAAAGTTCCCTTCGAGGCCGCTCCGATTTCGGAGCGGCCTCGGAGGGAATGGAGGTAGGCTGCGCGGCTCGGTGCGCGCCGGCTATACAGAATCCATAGCCTTGCGCGCGCCGATCCCGGATTTTAGCGGATACGCGCGGCTCCGCGCGTATCTACTAAAATCCAGCGTACTTTTGCTTGCGCCTGATGCGCCAGCAAAAGTAGGCCAAATCGCACAGTTTGAAAATCTACCCCTAGGTGTCACCACTATATGATGACTGAGACTCTCTCGCTTAGGGGCTGTGAACACCATTCTCAGAGTATTCCCAATCTTGGCCTAGCTGGGAATTCAAAGATTTGATCCAGGAATCAAACCCAGATCTCTCTAGATGGTACTGCCAATGAGTGGTAGGGCAAGTTAAAACAAATGGGAAAGTGCTATACCAGGGTGCAAATTATATTGCAATAATAGGGTGGATCAACATGGTGGTGGGGGCGCTTTATGTTTGAGATGGCATAGAGCATAGTGTCCAGCAGGATAAAGATCCTGCAAAAGACTACATGTAAAGTATAAACTTTATGGGTAGAAATCCCATGTGTGTGTGTGGGAAGAGTATAGCGATAGGAGTATACTACCGTGCACCTGGCCAAAATGATAAGACGGATGATGAAATGCTAAGAAAAATTAGGGAAGTTAAGGTCCTGATTTTTAAAAGCATTTACTTGAGTAAAAATGGGTTTTACTGGAGCAAATGCATTTTACTCAAGTAAATGGGCTTTTGAAAATTGCTACAATATATGCAATTCAATTATCCATTGGATTTACTCGAGTAAGTACACTTTAATCGAGTAAATGGCTTTTGAAAATTGATATGATAGTATGTTACATTTACATGCATAAATCTTTGAAAATTACCTCCTAGTTTGGCAGTGCAGTAATAATGGGAGAATTCAATTACCCTAATATTGACTGGGTAAATGTAACATCAAGACTTACTAGAGAGGTAAAGTTCCTGGATGGAATAAATGACTGCTCCATGGAGCAATTGGTTCAGGAACCAATGAGAGAGGGAGCTATTTTAGATCTAATTCTTATTGGAACACAGGATTTGGTGAGAGAGGTAATGGTGGTGGGGCCACTTGGCAATAGTGATCATAACATGATCAGATTTGAACTAATGACTGGAAAGGGGACAATATGTACATCTACAGATCTAACACTAAACTTTCAAAAGGGAAACTTAGATAAAATGAGGAAAATAGTAAGAGAAAAAAGGTTAAAAGTGTACAACAGGCATGGACATTGTTTAAAAACACTATTTTAGAAGCACAGTCTAGATATATTCCATGCATTAAAAAAGGTAGAAGGAAGGCCAAACAATTACCGGCATGGTTAAAAGGTAAAGTGAAAGAGGCTATTTTATAAAAAAAAAAGTCCTACAAAAAATTGGAAGAAGTATCTATCTGAAGAAAACAGCAAAAAGCATAAGCAATGCCAAGTTAAATGTAAAACATTGATAAGACAGGTTAAGAGAGAATTTGAAATGAAGTTAGCCATAGATGCAAAAACTCATAATAAAAACTTTAAAAAATATATCCGAAGCAGGAAGCTTGCAAGGAAGTCGGTTGTACTGTTAGATGATTGAGGGGTTAAAGGGGCACTTAGGGAAAATAAGCCAATGTAGAAAGACTAAATTAATTCTTTGATTCAGTGTTTACTAATGAGGATGTTGGGGAGATATCCATTCCAAAGAAGGTTTTCAAAGATGATGATTCAGATGAACTGAACCAAATAATGGTGAACCTGGAAGATGTAATAGGCCAGATTGAGAAATTGAAAAGTAGCAAATCACCTGAACCAGATGGTATACACCCCAAGGTTATAAAACAACTAAAAAATTAAATTTTGGCTCCATTATTAATAATGTGTAACCTATCATTAAAATCGTCCATTGTACTATAAGTAAGTTTAAGGGTGCAGGGACTAGTTTGCTACAGGACACGTCCAGTTCCTCTCCCATTTCACCTCATGATCCTAAGTTCAGGAAGAAACAATGTGTTCTCCATAGAGTTAGACTTTTATTTATCAGATTTGGCAAGATTAGCATTTAGAAGATAACAGTACATATCTCTAATATCCTAGCTACTAAGCACCAGTTTACCCTAAAGCAGGTTTTGTACCATGAGTAGTTTCAAAAATGCCATAAAACTTAACCTGCCTAATATACTAATACTTATGGCTAACTTACTTACTCCTGGTCCCAACTTCAGGAGGTTTCCCTCTGTTTAACTCTGAAGCAGGCTCTGGCTGGAGGTCTGAAGAACTGTCTGGGAAGGAGGCTTGATCCGGGTCTGGAACTGGCAGAGCTGCCATGCTGACTGGGGGCTTGCTTCTGGATCTGGTACTGGCAGACCTGCCAAGCTGTTCTTGTCTCCTTACCACCTCAGACTATGCACCACCATCTGACCCCAGGCAGGGTGACTCCTCTCTCTGGTCTCCTGGCCACACCTTGTCTTCTCTGTCCTCAAATGCAGGGGGTGCTGGGCTACCTTGGGTCCACTCCCTTTCTCCTTATTTATTTTATTTATTTAACAGGTTTTTTTTATACCAACATTAGTGGACATATCATATCGGTTTACAGTAAAACAATAGGTGGAAAATACAGAGAACAGGGAAAGGGGAGGGGACAACAATGCAAAAATGTGCAGCAACGGTGCTGCTGTTAGGGTAGGCTATATAGGAGAGCTTGAGAAGGAAAACTGGAGAGGTAACAGGTTAACATAAATGCTTAAAAGTAGTAGGTTAACATAAAAACTTAGAGAAAGTGAGGTTAGCAGATGAGGTGGTGAGGTGGTGTAGAGAAGTACGTGTGTCTAGTCTGGGTATGTTTGGTGGAAAAGCCAGGTCTTGAGCATTTTCTTGAATTTGAAGGGGCAGGGTTCAAGGCGGAGGTTAGTGGGTAGGGCATTCCAACGGGTGGGACCAGCTATTGATAGGGCGCAGTCCCTTGTTGAGGTGAGGTGGGCATTTTTGAGGGGTGGGGTGTGCAGAGTACCTTTGAGGTTTGCTCTGGTTGGGCGGGTGGCGTGTGTGAAGCGGAGGGGTTCGTTGAGCCAGGTGGAGTTGTTGTATATGGATTTGTGAATAATGGAGAGGGTCTTAAATAGAATGTGTGATGGGATAGGGAGCAGGTGGAGTTCTTTTAGGAGGGGGGGTTATGTGGTCGGATTTATGTGCGTTCATTATGGTTCTAGCGGTGGCGTTCTGTAGCATTTGTAGGGGTTTGATTGTGGAGTAAGGGAGGCCAAGGTACAAGGAGTTGCAATATTCTAATTTGGACCCCCTGTCTTATACTTTCCAGCTGATAAATATGCATAAGCTCATGCATAATCATGAATTGGGTGGCAAAATACTGCAGCATCAGTTTGCTATTACACAGTATCTGTTTGAATGTCTGCAAACTCTAAAGCCAAAGCTCCAAGACACAGCGCCTGATAAACAGCTGCCGGAGGAATTCCATAATATGGAGGAGGAACTGCGCCACCTCATACGCACAGTGTATGAAGGCTTCGAGACCTGGTCAAAGGCTACAGCTAACGCTATTGCCGCAAGACGAATGGCATGGCTTAGATCAAGTGCCATATGGCAAGATGTACAGGAGAAACTGGCCAATCTTCCATGTCTACCTGATAATTTGTTCGGAGATCACTTCAAAGATATAGTTGCTCAATTAAAAGAGCAAAAACTTGCAGTTCAATCTCTGACCACTCCAACTCCCTTCTCATATTACAGGGGATACTAAACCCTCTTATAGAAGGCCGCAATATCAACAACGCCCCGTCTAGGCCTTCGTCCGTCTAGGCCTTCCTATTACTCTCCATGCCCTTCCACCTCGCAAACCCAAACACCACATCAACAGCAAATAACTCCTCGACAGACAAAGACCCCTCAGGATCAGGCCCAACCTAAAATTTCCCATAGAGGTTTTAGACAATCAGAGATCACCGCTACCTCTCTTAGTCGGCAGCAGATTGACTCAATTCTTCTCTGCATGGACATCAATTACAACCGACAGCTGGGTATTAAGCATTATAAAAAAGGGTTATGCCTTAAATTTCCAAACCCTTCCGAGTCTGCCACACAGTTCCCAAAAGAGATCAAAACAGGCATTTTCAACACTTATGCCTAGAGATCAACAACCTCCTGCAGCAACAATGCATCCAGGAACTCCCTGTGTCTCATAACCACACAAGTTGCTATTCACCATACTTCCTCATTCCAAAGAAATCAGGTGTTTTGTCCTCAGCAGTGGGTACATGTTTGTATCTGTATATACTGTACCTTATCTTTGTTTAGTGCAGTCCCTCCCTTCTGAGAACACTGAAACACTTTTTGTAACCCACAATAAAAGTCTGTGACCCCTGCCTTTAAGGGAGCTTTGCCCTTAAGAGAAGTTCCCTTCCCCCTTTGCCTTCTCTCACTTGGGAAGAGCTTGAATGCCCTCTCAATCTAACTTGAGTCTTCCTAAGTGCCTTACTGGCTCAAGGGACTGTCCTTCATGCTCCCCCTGTGTCACATGGGTCTTAGGTTCGCTGTCATTGGACCTTGCCCCCCCTGTCTCCAGCTTGTGGAGGCGTTTCTGTAACAGCTCTCTAGGAAAGTTTCAGTCTTGCCCGTGCAGCTTCAAAGCCAGCAGCACTTTGTACAACTCTGTGAAATAATTGGCTTTTTTACATTTCTTCTTATCGCTTTGTTCTAAAAAGATTAAATCAGCCTCAGAATCCTCTTGCCTTCTCATCCTGCAACCCAAGAAACTCCGTTCTCCCCTCTCCTATCTATCTCCAGCTACAAGGATCTTTGCCTGGGGCTACACGTTTGGAATGCAACAATTGTAAGTAATGAAAAACTGCTTGTACAATAAATAATTTTAAACTTAAAGGATCTTTGTCTCAAGGACTGATTGGGAAGAAAAGTTAGCTTTCTGGATGAGAAAACACGTATGTTTTTATTGAGCCAGCACAGGAGGATTCCGTCCAATACTGGATCTCAGGTCACTCAACAAGCACCTGAAAACAGAGAAATTCAAAATGACTTCTCTCAAGTCTATTCTACCCTTCATCCAACCCGGGGACTGGATGTGTTCCATCGATCTCAAGGACGCATATTCCCACATACCGATGCACAAAGCCTCCTGGAGGTACCTTTCCTTCATGGCAATGAATCATGATTTCCAATACAGGGTTCTTCCATTTGGCCTCTCATCGGCTCCCAGAGTTTCCACAAAATGCCTAGTGGTAGCGGTGGCTCATCTACGTCGCCAGGGTATCCAAATATTTCCCTACCTGGACAACTGGCTTCTGGTAGCACCCAGCCCTTCCACTCTACAGAAAAATCTCATGACTCCAATCCAATGTCTAGATTCATTGGGACTTCTCATCAACTACGAAAAATCAAATCTGCATCCAACACAGGTGTTACAATTCATAGGGGCTACCATATATTCCATAAATGACAAAGATTTTCTTCCCAAGCCAAGAGCATCAGCCCTAACAGCTCTGGCTCAGACCATATCTCATGCATTCAAGATGCCGGCCCATCAGATACTAACTATACTCAGAGATATGGTGGCGTCTATCTATGTAGTCCCACTCACGAGGCTACACATGAAACGTTTACAGTGGGGCTTAAAGACCCAATGGAAACAATTCTCCACCCACCTCTCCACTCCTGTTTCAGTGATGAACAGCATGAAGCAAGATTTGACATGGTGGCTGAACTCAGCAGTCTTCACCACAGGAGCTCCGCTACAACCTCCGGTGTATCAGATCATACTCACTACAGATGCCTCCCCAAAGGGTTGGGGAGCCCGTCTCACCCGCCTTCGAACTCAAGGCCTCTGGAATACCTGGGAAAAAAATGCAACAAATAAACCTCTTAGAACTCCGGGCAATCAGGAACACGCTTCAAGCCTTCCATCCTCGGCTACATGGAAAAACAGTCATGATACATACTAGGGATGTGATATATTTTAAATCGTCAAAAATCGTTAGAGTCGATATTTAATAGGAATTCCCCTGATTTATCGTCAAAAATCGTAAATCGGGGGAAGGGGAGGGGAAGGGGGAGGGCGGGAAAACCGGCACACTAAAACATCCCTAAAACCCACCCCGAGCCTTTAAAATAAATCCCCCACCCTCCCGAAACCCCCCCCCCCAAATGTCTTAAATTACCTGGGGTCCAGTGGGGGGGTCCCGTTGTGATCTTCCACTCTCGGGCCACGGGTGCGTTGATAGAAAAATGGCGCCGGCGCTACCTTTGCCCTGTCATATGACTGCATCAGTCTCACGTCAGGTTTGTTATGGAAATAGACAACACTGAGCTGAGATGCTGGTCTGACAATTGGGATCTGAAGAGAGATTTGTTCCATTTCATAAGTAAAAATGTTTGCATGCACACATAGTATACAAAACTAAGATTTTCTGAGCTGCATTATGCAACTGTGGGAGCTTAACTTCATTCAAGCTTGCATCAAAAGTAATGAGTATTTCTGACTTGTACTTTTCTTTCAAGATGGCGTCACTCGGTAGATCCATGAGCTCTAGTTGTAGTTCTTCTGGGGATTTTTCATAATCAAATGACCAGTGGGCAAGACACTAGTTACAGTGTGTTTTGAAAGCATAACCAGCATTACTGATCCAGTAACTGTTAGCTATATCCCTGTAGTACACTTAAACACTACTACTCCGAACGTAACATACTCCACCCCACCCACCCTTGCAAGACTGGAAGACTGGGCATCCAAATGGCAGATGAAATTTAATGTGGACAAGTGCAAGGTATTGCATATAGGGAAAAATAACCCTTGCTGTAGTTACACGATGTTAGGTTCCATATTAGGAGCTACAACCCAGGAAAAAGATTTAGGCATCATAGTGGATAATACTTTAAAATCGTCGGCTCAGTGTGCTGCAGCAGTCAAAAAAGCAAACAGAATGTTAGGAATAATTAGGAAGGGAATGTTTAATAAAACGGAAAATGTCATAATGCCTCTGTATCGCTCCATGGTGAGACCGCACCTTGAATACTGTGTACAATTCTGGTTGCCGCATCTCAAAAAAGATATAGTTGCGATGGAGAAGGTACAGAGAAGGGCATCCAGAATGATAAAGGGGATGGAACAGCTCGCCTATGAGGAAAGGCTGAAGAGGTTAGGGCTGTTCAGCTTGGAGAAGAGACGGCTGAGGGGAGGATATGATAGAGATGTTTAAGATCATGAGAGGTCGTGAACGAGTAGATGTGAATCGGTTATTTACACTTTCAGATAATAGAAGGACTAGGGGGCACTCCATGAAGTTAGCAAGTAACACATTTAAGACTAATCGGAGAAAATTCTTTTTCACTCAATGCACAATAAAGCTCTGGAATTTGTTGCCAGAGGATGTGGTTAGTGCAGTTAGTGTACCTGGGTTCAAAAAAGGTTTGGATAAGTTCTTGGAGAAGTCCATTACCTGCTATTAATTAAGTTGACTTAGAAAATAGCCACTGCTATTACTAGCAACAGTATCATGGAATAGACTTAGTTTTTGGATACTTGCCAGGTTCTTATGGCCTGGATTGGCCATTGTTGGAAACAGGATGCTGGGCTTGATGGACCCTTGGTCTGACCCAGTATGGCATGTTCTTAAGTTCTTATGAAATTTAATGTGGACAAGTGCAAGGTGTTGCATATAGGGAAAAATAACCCTTGCTGTAGTTACATGATGTTAGGTTCCATATTAGGAGCTACCACTCAGAAAAAAGATCTAGATATCATAGTGGATAATACTTTAAAATCGTCGGCTCAGTGTGCTGCAGCAATCAAAAAAGCAAACAGAATGTTAGGAATTATTAGGAAGGGAATGGTTAATAAAACAGACAACATCATAATGCCTCTATATCGCTCTATGGTGAGATCGCACCTTGAATTCTGTGTACAATTCTGGTCACTGCATCTCAAAAAAGATATAGTTGCGATAGATAAGGTACAAAGAAGGGCAAGCAAAATGATAAAGGGGATGGAACAGCTCTCCTATGAGGAAAGGCTGAAGAGGTTAGAGCTGTTCAGCTTGGAGAAGAGATGGCTGAGGGGGGATATGATAGAGGTGTTTAAGATCATGAGAGGTCTTGAATGAGTTGATGTGAATCAGTTATTTACACTTTCGAATAAAAGGAAGACTAGGGGGCATTCCATGAAGTTAGTAAGTAGCACATTTAAGACTAATCGGAGAAAGACTGCAAACCTACTAAACCCATAGAACCTAATGATATGCATAAAGGTCCCAACTTTTTATGCCAGGAACTGTGCCTGCTGGACATATGGAGGGTGTTGCACCCGGGAGAACAGGACTACATATTTTTTTCTCATCCTCATGGGTCTTATTCCCTTTTGGACTACTTTTTGATCTCAGAGTTCCTGTTCTCCAGGGTGAAAACCGCTACCATAGGCACTTTTGCCCTATCGGATCATACGCCGGTCTCTGTCACGGTGTCATTTGGACACTTACCTAAAGCTCCTTTTTCTTGGTGCATGTCTCCGGGCTTGTTTTTGGTTAAGGAGTTCTCCAGCTTCCTTATTAGACCGCTGGGAAGACTATATGCTTCATAATAACATGCCTGGTATTATGCCACGGGTTTTGTGGGAGGCCGGAAAGGTAGTTATGCGGGGCCACATTATAGCCTATGTTGCTACCCAGAATAAGAAGCGTAACACTGAGATTCTTAAGCTAACAGAGGAACTGAAACAGGCGCAACTCAGGCATATTAACACAATGTCGGAGCTTAGCAAACGTGAAGTAGAGGAATTGAGGGAAACACTGCACGTGCTATTGTTCCAACGAGCATCCAGATCTATGAGATATTATAAATATCAGTTGTACAGATATGGTAATCGGCCCAGTAAAAGGTTGGCTAGTTTGGTTAGAGCGCGGGGCCCCAAATCTCTTATCACTAGTATTAAAGATAGAAATGGGACCAGCCAGACAGCCTCTGCAGCCATTACAGCCCGTTTCCTTGACTATTACAGCGGGATTTATTTATTTATTTATTTATTTATTTATTTATTTATTTAACACTTTTATATACCGAGGTTCTGGTAACAATGTTACTAATCACTTCGGTTTACATACAACATTGAAATGACTAAAAAGTGTCTTACAGAGAACAAGGAATGAAGAACTAGGATATAACTCATTTTAAATAACTCATTGTGAATAAATCATTTTAAATAACAGAAATCTAAAATACAAGAGATTAGGTTCAAACATGTAAAAAGCGAGCAGGCGTTGGCAAGAGAAATTGTTATTGCATCTAGGATTATTAAGCAGTGGGAGACATAATGAGATGTCCAGGGTTGGAAGGTGCGAGTAGTATGGGAAAAAAGGCTAGTCATCTCCCCTCCAGAGAGTCTTTCTTTTCTAGCTTTCCCTGGCCAAAGCTCACTGAGGCGCAGCTCCTTTCGTTAAATATGCCTATAACTGATTCTGAAATCCATGCCATTATTCATGGCCTTAAATTGGGAAAGGCGGCTGGCCCAGATGGCCTCGGGCCAGAGTTCTACAAGATTTTGAAATTTCCCATTTTGCCAGCTCTGCGACCATATTATAATGGTTTAGTTCAGGGGTCCCCGGTTACGCCCATGGAAAATCAATCCACTATTGTGTTACTCCCTAAACCTGGGAAAGATTTGCAAGAAGTGAGCTTGTATAGGCCCATATCTCTCATCAATGGGGATTTAAAAATACTGGCGGCAGTGCTGGCGGCCAGATTAAGTCGTCTTCTGCCTTCTGTGATTCATGGCGACCAAACAGGTTTTATTAAAGGGCGCCAGGGCATTAAAAATGTGAGGCGCCTGATTGGCCTTTTAAATTTTCATCCTCGGACTGAGGCCCTGGTGTTGAGCTTGGATGCCGAGAAAGCCTTTGATTCCCTTTCATGGCACTATTTGTTTTGTGCTCTACAAGCATATGGAATATCGGGCGCCTTTCTATCTTGGCTGCAGGCACTGTATGCTAGTCCCAGTGCCCGGTTACTTATCAATGGTACCTTGTCGGAATCTTTCCCTATTTTATGTGGGGTGCGTCAGGGATGCCCATGGTCTCCGTCGCTATTTGTATTAGCCATAGAGCCTCTGGCTATCAAGCTACGATTGGAGGATGGGTTCTGGGGCATCCGCATCGGCCGTCATCAGCTGAAGTTAGCACTGTTCGCTAATGATATCCTGCTGTTTGTGGGGCAACCCCGGACTAGCATCCCTGTTATCATTCAATGTTTTCATGTTTTTCAATCCATTACAGGCCTGACTATTAATTTTTCCAAATCGGAGGTGCTTGCCCTGGACCCCGGAGTGCAACACAATTGGCCGGGAGGGTTCCCGTTTACGTGGGCTCAAAATAAAATGAAATACTTGGGGGTTTGGATCTCCCGAGATCCTCTTGATCTTTATGTCCTGAATATAAAAAACACATTAGCAGAACTGGATGCTCAACTCAAAGCTTGGCGCACTTTACCTCTTTCCCTTTTTGGCAGAAGCGCCCTCCTTAAGATGGTGCTCTTGCCTAAGCTACTTTATAATTTGCATATGTTGCCCTGCTGGCTTACAAACAGAGATATACGGTGGTTGCAGTCTTCCTTTCAAAAATTTCTGTGGGCAGGGAAGAAAGTGAGGTTACGCTATCAGGTGTTGATGTCTCAGAGGAGAGGGGGGCCTTGGCCTACCGGATGTTTGGTTATACAACGCTGCCTGCCAACTCAGAGATGTGAGGGAATGGCTCCTTGATGAGTATGCATTAGGGATGTGAATCGTTTTAGGACGATTAAAATTATCGTCCGATAATTTTAATATCGTCTTAAACCGTTATGGAACACAATACAATAGAGATTCTAACGATTTATCGTTATAAATCGTTAGAATCGTGAGCCGGCACACTAAAACCCCCTAAAACCCACCCCCGACCCTTTAAATTAAATCCCCCCCCCCCCCGAACCCCCCCCCCCCCCAAATGAGTTAAATAACCTGCGGGTCCAGCGGCGGTCCGGAACGGCAGCGGTCCGGAACGGGCTCCTGCTCCTGAATCTTGTTGTCTTCAGCCGGCGCCATTTTCCAAAATGGCGCCGAAAAATGGCGGCGGCCATAGACGAACACGATTGGACGGCAGGAGGTCCTTCCGGACCCCCGCTGGACTTTTGGCAAGTCTCGTGGGGGTCAGGAGGCCCCCCACAAGCTGGCCAAAAGTTCCTGGAGGTCCAGCGGGGGTCAGGGAGCGATTTCCCGCCGCGAATCGTTTTCGTACGGAAAATGGCGCCGGCAGGAGATCGACTGCAGGAGGTCGTTCAGCGAGGCGCCGGAACCCTCGCTGAACGACCTCCTGCAGTCGATCTCCTGCCGGCGCCATTTTCCGTACGAAAACGATTCGCGGCGGGAAATCGCTCCCTGACCCCCGCTGGACCTCCAGGAACTTTTGGCCAGCTTGTGGGGGGCCTCCTGACCCCCACGAGACTTGCCAAAAGTCCAGCGGGGGTCCGGAAGGACCTCCTGCCGTCCAATCGTGTTCGTCTATGGCCGCCGCCATTTTTCGGCGCCATTTTGGAAAATGGCGCCGGCTGAAGACAACAAGATTCAGGAGCAGGAGCCTGTTCCGGACCGCTGCCGTTCCGGACCGCCGCTGGACCCGCAGGTTATTTAACTCATTTGGGGGGGGTTCGGGAGGGTGGGGGATTTAATTTAAAGGGTCGGGGGTGGGTTTTAGGGGGTTTTAATGTGCCGGTTTTGCGATTTTTAGATTTTTCACGATTTTTCACGATTTTTCACGATATTTTACCCCCCCAAACGGCAACAATACGATTCCCTCCCCCTCCCAGCCGAAATCGATCGTTAAGACGATCGAGGACACGATTCACATCCCTAGTATGCATATTGTGAAGATGGCCTGGTTATTAGCATGGTCGCCCCATGGTCCCCTTTGTACCTGATCCTGGCCAGCCCTGCAGCTTATCGGACCTTAACTATCCCCCGCAGTTTGGTGCAGCCATGTCGTCAGGCTTGGCGCTGGTTGCGGTCACGAGGGGGAGTGGCTGGACTTCCATCTCTCTTCATGTCCTTAATGGGTAACCTGGATTTTCCCCCAGGCTGCAACAACCGTTTTCTTTTTGATGCCTGGCTGCAGAAAGATTTGGCATTCATTTTTCACTTTTATGTTAATGACTCGCCAACAGTACATGATTTCGCATCTTTGGCCAGAGACTATGACTTACCAGCCAAACATTTTTATGCATACTTGCAAACCCGTCATTACCTCCAATCTTTTCATTGGACTGAGGAGTCCTTTCGTCAGGAGTCAGCTTTCACACAACGTTTCTTTGATGGGGCCCTAAAATGTAACACTATTAAAGGCTGGTGTGAGTTTGGCAGAACTTATCGCTCTGTGCCGCATGTGGCTTCTTGAGCCCGGTACTGGACTGAGGCATAGGCCATGACTATCACTACTCCATACTTGCTTTCATGTTTCAAGCTTATGCCCAAAAGCCTACCGGACCTCTCTCTTCAAGAACTACAATTCAAGCTTTTGCATCACATTTTTTGCGACGATGTTCGCCACTACCGGATGGGGAAGTTACTCTCCACTAAATGTATTAAATGTCATCGACGGGTACTTTAGCTCACAGGTTGTTTACTTGCCCTGTTCTAAAAGCATTTTGGACGAAGGTGCTTGCAGTAGTCGCCCAATGCACGGGCTCCTCTATTGGTTGGACGGGCAAGTTACTTCCTTCGGGATTAAGGGGTGCTCTCCCTTCTTATAAGTTGTCCTTGGATAAATTTGGCCATACTGCAATATTGCTGGCATGCAGAACTATCTTAGCTGATTGGATAACACCAGACACGCTGCCTAATCTACGGGCTTGGTTTGGACGACTGGCCTTTTCAATGCAAATGGAGCGGCTGGTTGCCCTGAATAATGAGAAGGAACGGGACTTGATCTACCAGTCTTGTTGGTCTACTTGTTATGCCCTTTTGCCGTTGGATCTCCAATCCACTTTAACTGCCTCTGGATATCATTCTTCTTGGAAGTGAGTGGAACTCTAGCACCTCCTGGACAGCCGGGTGCCTTGACACTTGCTCTGAGTTCCCTGTAAGATATGATGGGGATTGAACTTGGTTCAGGCATTTGAAATCTATTCTCAACAAATGTTTGGCAATGTTTATTATGGAGGGGTTGTCTCCCAGGGTAGTGGGTGGGGGGGTGGTGAGTGGTGTGAGGAATGTCTGTGGTTGTCTGTAATGTGACTGGGTGGTGGGTTATAGTTGAATTTAATCTGCTTATCTTGGTCCGAAGGACCTTAAAAGGAGAGTACACGGGGTTTTGTTATAGTTGACTTTGTTATGTTGGGAGATTGCTCTGGTATTGAACCATGGTGTTACTATTGGACTCCCACTGTGCTTCCTTTTCCCTAAAGTCTGGTTTTGATTATCCCTGTGTTGCTCTTTAATAAAAAATGATTTTGACAAAAAAAAAAAAAGACTAATCTGTTGGAAACAGGATGCTGGACTTGTTGGACCCTTGGTCTGACCCAGCATGTAATTTCTTATGTTCTTATGGTGGGGTTCAGTGTTTCAATTGCTATTTCTTTTTCTTTCCTTGTATTACGCTCAGAGTTTCCTATCTCTCTCCCAAAATTACCTGTACTATTTGAAGATTGTGGGTTATTAATTTTTGGATATCTAATATATTTACTTAGATATATTGCTGAAATCTCCAATATTGCTTAAGCACGTTTTCGCTTGTTAATTGTTTAAAATGCAATAAAAATAAAATTATTTAAAAAAAAGAATGCTCATGTAATGGCCCCTCCGGGCACAATACCAGCAGTTCCTTGGGTGGTCTCCTATAAGCTAGGGATGGTACAGTCAGAGTGTTATAATTAAGGGTGGTGTCATTCAGTGCGGCCCCTCCCTTTGAGGGTACTGGAATGGCCATCCCTTTCTTAGGGTTTTATAAGGAGCTGTCTCCTGAGAGCTTCCGGCGGGGGCAGTATTAGTTTGGAGTTTTGAAGGAGGCTGGAGATGTTTTTTTCCTCTGCGTCAGAGTTTTGGCCTAACTGGAGGCTCGGGCTCCACCCAGCCTGGGACTTTACGTCAGGTCAGGACTCTGCTCTTGCAGCCCACTCCTTAGGTGCAGGGGTGGTTGTTTTAGGAATTTTTACTTTTTGTCGTAAGAGGACTGTGAGGCCCAGGGTGTTTGGCTCGGAGAGAGGTTTTGGGGGAAACCTTTCTACAGGCGGTCCTGGCTAGGGAAGACCTGCCCCGCTGCGGCCTGCCCAGGGAGCAACGGCATGGTGGTGACCTGCTACAGCACTGGAGAAGAGAGACGTTTTATTTCTGCCTAGGAGGAAAGGTTTTGCCTCTTTGCTGCCTGGAACCCGGGGCATTTGACAAGCGGTGATCCTGAGAGGATCCCTCCCATCTGGGATTCGTCTGAGAGAGTAAGACAACAAAAGAAACACCTACTAACCGTGAGTAAGAAATTTGAGACGATTGAGGACACCCATCTGGAGCCTTCACCCCTGGGGAAAGAGAGGGTTGGACTCTGTGTGCAGAGTCTGTGATTTTTACCAGTTTTGCCAGCTTTGGAAGGGGTTTTGTATTTTTTTTCCTATCCAACTCAAAGGATACCCTGCCCACCTGGAAACCTCACTGCCTCTACTCCCTGGAAAGTGAGAGCCTCTCAGTCCTGGCAATAGAGATTCCTGCACAGATTGAGAGAAAAAGACAGTATTCTGAGAATTTGCTCTGGTGCGGAGGATTTTATTATTTGATTTGATTTTTTTTTTTTTTAATATATTCTGCTTTTCGGCACTTCAGATTACATTCAGGTACTGTAGGTATTTGTGCCATTACTCAAATTATTTATCAGTAAACATTTATTTTTTTTGAACACTAATACAAAAGTCTCCAGTGTTGTTCTTTGGCACTAATTTCTTTTTATGGTCCCATTGGAGTGCAGTCTGCACCTGGGGATGGGGTTATATAAAATGGTGCCTGGGAACGTGGGGTCTTGAGGGAGTGTGGACTGTAAAGAGAGTCTAATTTATCTTAGAAATTGAGATTTATCAACTTCTGATATTTACACAGTAACATAGTAATGATGGTAGGAACAGACCAGATGGGCTATCCAGTCTGCCTAGCAAGTTTCTTATGGTAATATCTGCTCCTTTGTGCAGGATACTCCCATAGTTCTCTTAAGGGTAATAACTGCCACTCCGTGCAGTTACACCCAAGCCATTTATTTATTTATTTATGTATTTATTTATTTAAAGGTTTTTATATACAAATAGCTGTTTGCATATTGTATCGGTTCACAAGAAACATTGCACCTGAAATGGCAATATTTACAATGAAAACCAAGCAACTGTCAAACCTATAACAAATTACTGCTAGCAACATTTTTAGAGAGTGAAGAGCCTTTGTGTTAACTCAGATGATTCTACTTGCCAAGCATTTTGTGAAGAGACTGTGAAAAACTGAAAAATTTCTTCTGGTTCTACCGAAACCGCAAGAGCCAAGTAAAATCATGCCAAAAAAGGAGGGGGGAAGTGGTACATTCGCCAGTGTCTGACATCAGTGGTTGAACCAGTGCCAAGACAACTAAATCGCATCATCACACCGATTAGTCTCCAGCTTGAGGCACGGCTTATGCAGCGCATTTTGCCAATGACTTATCAACAGTATCGAATGCTGATGACATTGAGCATTATTTACGAACCTTATCCAGGATGGGCCAGCTCTGTTCTATCAGGGAATGGTAGCAGCCAACATTCCACCAGTGGCTCTGAAGAAGGCTCGGGAGAACGTTGCAAGTTTGAGAGCAGTGTCAGGTTGCCAGATCAGGAAATCACTGCCACATCAATAGCCTCAGCAATGAACATGATGCCATGGGAAGATTTAAGCTTACACTAAAAGGGGCCCAGCCAATGGGGGCTCTGGAATACATGGCATGCTACACCTTACAGCCACCATGACCTCTCCAACTTTAATGTTGTAGTTGCTTCGACCTCCTATACAAGTAGACCAAGATGCCCTGTACTCTACTTGAACATGGAGTACTGGGTCACCAGCTTGTATCAGTGTTGGAAAAAAGAGGCAAGAAGCGATGTTGTATCTCACCATTAGATGTTTCAGAGAGGAGTGGTGTCAAAACTATCAGGCAGACGATCCGCTCCAAGTTGTTCAGGAGCCTCCAGCACCTGCAATGGGAGACAATGTCACCAGCACAACTGTGGTGAATGAGACAATTTCTATGAGGTGTTCCAGGCCAAGAGCCTTCTCAAGAACCAAAGCCACTAGTTGCTGCAGCTGCCCGACCAAGCTGGGGAGAGTTTGGTTGAGGAGAGCCTCAGGCTTGAAGCTCCTCCTGGCTGAGGAGAGTGAGGAGTGAGGCTAGCCTACCCAGTGCAGGCTTTACCAAGGAGCTAGGCCTAGAGGGGCCTTTAGACATGAAACATCTTGGTGGTCTGGAGAATCTGCCGGAGGCTAAGGCCGCTCAGCTGATGCATGGTCCTCCAGTTCCAGGTTATTGGGAGGGTCCAAGTTCCGCACTGAGGTCTGGTCCCGAGAGTCTAAAAACTAGGAAATGGCCATCAGCACTAGTGCGGCCAGGGAACGCTATGCCATTGATACCCCATAGATGAACTTGCTTGTTCTTGCCCCAACCACCTATCGTGAATACTGTGATCAAGTGAACCGAGGCTATTTGGCTGCATCCTGTTTTGAAGTATACTCTGCTGACTCATCTCAACCTGGAACCAGTTCACCTAGTGTGGAGTTGCTGGGATGTACCATCGCCATGTCACCTATTCCAAGTAAGGCATCCTTACAGTTATCAGTCATGCTATTCCTAGTATACTAAGTGATCAGTTTGATCAGAAATTGCACAACAATTTAAGAAATCAATCATGGGTGGCCCCAAGCAGCAGAGCCTCAGCAAAGGAAATAACTCGCCCCTCTCAGGCGGAGAGGCTGGTGTTACGCTGGGTGGCTGCTGACTTCAGCCTATTTTGTTCTTATGTTCCCATGTATGTCATGGACTATGTGAGGAATAATAAGGATGTATGGTTGAGGAAGGAGGCTGCTAGATGAATCATAAAAAATTATACTGATCCATCTTACTGGCTTTTTCTTCCAAATTAAGAGAGAGAACTTTCCAAGTGTATAACAGAAATGCAGCTGGGGAAAAATGTTCGAAAGTATGTGGTGGTCAGCTACCATCGATTGGGAGGCCCCACAACACACAATACTGAATGCAGCTTGCCCAGTGGGATTATCATCCTTAAACCCCACCCCTTTCACTATGAGATTTTTTTCTCTGAGTTAGAGTATTTGGCCTACTTGGAGGCTTGGGCTCCACTTAGCTTGGGACCTTTGGGTAAGGTCAAGGACTCCATGCCTGCAGCCCACTCCTTAGGTGCAAGATGGTTGTCGCAGGTTGTTGTGGGGATTTTTACCTTTCCTTGTAAGAGGACTATGAGACCCCAGGATGTTTGGCTTTGGGAAGCCTCCCTTCGGGACCTGCCCAGGGAGCAATGTATGATGATGACCTGCTACAGCGTCTTCTGGAGTTGATACTGAGTTGGGGAAGAGAGGCTTTTTGTTGCTGTCCAGGAGGAAGAGTTTTGGCCCTTTCCTGCCTGGGACTTGGGACATTTGACAACTAGTGTTTTTGAGAGGATCCTGTGGAGATTTTTATCTTTTTCCTCTAATTTGCTTCACAGAAATAGACAAATCTGTTGCAGTGCAATGTTACTATATTTATTCTCAATGTAATATTACATAGAGAGGACCACACTTTGAGCAAACTTTCAGTGAGCGTTCCTAAAATCAGTACATATAGCAAGACACATACTGTATGTTCTAAAATACAGAATCAGCATGAGTCAGCAACTCATGTCTTAGGTCATGATCACTCAACATACAACATATAATTATCTATAAGCAGATCACATTTTGTTACTAATAAGAAACTATCATTCATCATTATATCTATTTTTTTTACCAAATGTAATTAATTCTTCAACTTTGACATAGTTTTAATCTGCAGGGCTAAGCAATGTTTAGAGTTCAACATCCTTTCTCATTATATTTTATCTTGCCCATAAATAAAGTTTTGCAACAGCTATTCCATATCTTTATTTATAATCTAAGAATGGTTAGGGTCTAATTAGGAAATCTTAATTTTGGCTCCATATTTCTCAAAAATTAGTCTGAGTATAACTTTAAAGAATGTCTGTATGCCAGTATAAACTAAGTTATATGGAGAGGTACAATAAAACTTTCTAATTTCCTCAATCCCTCCCATCTGGGATTTGTCTGAGAGAGAAGAAATACCTACCAACTGTGAGTAAAAACTTTGAGACCATTGAGGACACCCATCTGAGTCTTCGGCCTTTGGTGAGAGAGAAGGTTGGACTCTGATCAGAGATGATGATTTTACCAGCTTTGGAAGGGGTTTTGTTTTTTTCCTATCCAACTGAAAGGATATCCTGCCCACCTGGGAGCCTTGCAGCCTCCACTACTGGGAAAGTAAGGGCCTCTCAGTCCTTGAAATAGAGAATCCTGCACAAATTGAGGGAAAAAGACTGTGTATTCTGAGAATTTGCTGTGGTGCTGAGGATTTTGTTACTTGTGCCATTACTCTATCTAATTATTCATCGGTAAAGAATTATTTTTGGACACTAATTCAAAAGCCTCTAGTTTTGTTCTTTGGCACATATAGCACCAACAGTGAAGGTGAAGTGCCCTTTTCCCAGGGATAGAAGATTTACAATTCACCCCTAGCACTTTGGGCCTTGAAAGGAAAATCTTTCCCCTCATCCAAAAAAAGAATCCAGGCCTTGGAAGTAAGAGATGGTGTTCCAACTAGCCTGAAGTTCCAGCCCCAATGAGAGACTAATTTCTTTTTATGGTCCCATCGGAGTGTAGTCTGCACCTAGGAATGGAGTTATACTCACATGTCAAGCAGGTGCATATGTTTCAAGAAGTTTAATAGAGGAAAAAGAGCGTACAATGTGTCTCTCCATTTTATCATGATTCATATACGTAGCATCTTCACATCATTATAGACACAGTACAATCACTATATCCCAGTTACAAGTGATACTCAATCTAACTATCTTAGGCCTAGATTTATCATTTTGCAAAGGCTTTTATCACATTTTGGGCTGCTGAGAGAGAGACTCTTTAAAAGGCTCTCATTTAAGTAAAATATTTATACCACTGTAAGAGGGGCAACTAGTAACTCAGGGTGAGGTTCTAGTGGTGGGCTAGCGAGAGCCTTTGGGGAGGCACACATATTAGTCAACTTTTTATACTACTGTAAGAGGGATCATTCTGAACTTGGGGTGAGATTTTGGTGGTGTGTTAGGTTTTGGGGGGCAGTTTTGCATGCACAGTCAGAGGTACGAACAGCACAGTAGACATCAGTGAAGATTTTATGTGATTTGGAGTGATGAAAGATATACAAAGATGAGATTTGTACAATGTACTCTCGACCTAGCTTGGTATCAGTTAGCTAGAGAGTGCATCAAGCTAGAGTTGAGAGTATATTGTACAAATCTCATCTTTTTATACCTTTCATCACTCCAAATCATATAAAAGTTTTACCGATGGTAATGGTGCTGTTCGTATCTCTGACTGTGCATATAAAACTGCCCCCCAAAACCTAACACACCACCAAAACCTCACCCCAAGTTCAGAATTTACAGTGATATACAAAGTTGAGTATGTGCCTCTCCAAAGGCTCTCGCTCTCTCTCTCCCTCCCACTGCCTCGAAATCCGAAACACACAGCTATTGCAGGCATAGCGCCAGGACAAAAGGTGTAGTTATTTCCTGCGTTAAATCCTGCGATGGCATGCGTTATGGTATCGCATGTAACATTAAGCACCCCTCATTTTCATTTACTCCTCCCACTCGACTAAATCTTTCAAATTTGCATACGCATTTTGCGATGCATTATTTATCACATGCGTTGTGGCGTTATCGGGGGCTTTAGGGCCCCTATCGCCTGTGATAAGGCCCTAACGTGATTTGAAAAACGACCTCCTTAGTGGGGTGAATGTGTCCCAACACCCTAGCATTTGAACCTGTGAACGGTAGTTGCAAGCAGCAAGTCAACAACACTGCTAATCAAAAATCTGACGATAGGGCCTTTGTGGTCTGGAAGCCTTCATGCACCTCCATGCATCTGTTCTCCTGGGTCCTTTAAAAAGGTATCGCAGCTTACAAAGGCTTCTGTGTTTCCCACCAGAAATCCTTGTTTATTCAAGGTTAAGTTTCCAGAATGAGTGGCTCCTTATGCTCATTGCAGGTCTGTGGGACATGGCTGATAAATAACATAAAAGGGGCCACCTCCCACGCTTGGCAAAGCAGAAGGCGAACGAGGCACAGGCATGTCCAAGAGAACGAGCCTGGGAGCAGTGACTGAAAATTAAGCTGGCCACGGCAGCACCAGCACACACACAATGCCGTCGTCCTTAATTTCCCAAAGTCGTCACTATCTCTAAAGCACCACTGTCAAAGTGAAAATTTAATGAAATCTCTAAAACAATATCACTTTGCACTCCAATAGCTTTAAATTCTAAGTTTGGGCTATTTGCTGCAGTTTTTTTTTAAGGCAAAGAAACAAAAAAAAAATATATTGCAGAGAGCCTTAAAGGTTGTTTGTTGGCACAATTTTGAAATACTGCGAGGATTTCACTTGAAGTTTCTGGAAGGGAATGAATTCCATGGTAAAATAGTGGAAGCAAAATCTGCTTGATTCTTAAAAATGTCACTGTCAGATAAAAGCCCCACTGTGCTTTGTGTCATAGTGTTTGCCTGCACAATTTTTTTTTATCTGGGAAATGTTCCCTTTTTAAAAGCAGCAGGAAATAAAATCCTGGGGCAAAAGCGGTGCTCTTTCATAACATTGCAAGCAATCTTTCCATTCTTTTACAATTTTTTTTTTTTGGCTCTGACACATCTAGGACAGGGAAGTTTGGGGCTGCCTATTTCAGGCTTTTGGATTGCCTATAAACTAAAGCTCTCTGAGGAATTAATAGCAAGCATTTAATACACAGAATAACAATACATAAAACAAAAAATCATAAATTTAAGTCAAATTACAAAATTAAATACCAACAAGAATAAAACCTTCTAAATAATGAAAGAAAGATTACATTCCTTGTCAGAAACCAAGCATCATAAGATGCAGAAGTAAAATTAAAAGAATAGATTAGAAGTGAGAGCTTTTGAAAACAAATCTGTCATAGCATTAATTTCCTGTGATAATTAATTCCATAGTGAGAGACTTGAGCAGAAAACTGTTCTTGTGATCAGACCAGCTGAAGGAGTTGAGCTTCATAAAACATCAGTTGTGTGATACCAAAATCTTTTTTTAAATTTTTAAATTTATTTGATTTTACATTGAACATCAAGATGCAAAATACATTTTGAGCAAAATCTAAAAGCAAACAGAGCAAATATTAAGAAAAAAAACACACAAGGAAAGGAATATTTTATCCAAATACCTTAGATTCTGACAAAATAAGGAGGAAGAGCAAGGTCACAATATACACTATAGCCAGAAAAAAGGATGTCCAATAAGCCCACATGCGGAACGTTGAAAGATTAACCCACAAAAAGTAAATAAACCCCATTGACAGCATAATATTAAGACTTCCTTTTCATTTCTTCCTGAAGTAAAATGGACAGCTGGGCTGGATTCCAAAATATAAAGGCTACATTTCAGATTTTAATCTTACAGTTAGCATTTGGATACTTCAAAGCAAACTCACTCCCAACCATATCATCTCTTCTTTTAAAGAGAAAAACCTTCTTCTTTTGAATTAAGTAACTCTTGATGCATCTAGATATAAGAATACTTTGGAACCATAGGAAGAGAGAACCCAACTTCCTAAAAAAAAATTTTTTTTTTATAGTTTCCAGTCTCTGTTAAATCTAATAAAAATATCACCTAAAGAGTTCTTTTACTCACTACCTGAAATTCAGATAATTCTAACTCTTGGGACAAGTCTACGGCTGCTTCTACATTATTCACCATCATTTGCACCTTTTTAATCTGCTCTTGCTGCTTAAGTGGCCAGCAATCAAAGTGTAAAAATGTGGTTTGATTATTGTTAGTCTTCAGTGTGGACAGACGTTTGTCCTCTGTGAACAGCACGCATACTATTAGACACTTTAAAAAAAAAAAAAAAAAAAGGTTGAGACAGGTCAGAGGAGGGAATGTGCAGGTGATAACTGCATACTCATCATCATCCTATATTTATTTCACACTTTTCTAAAGAGAGCTCAAAGCATATTACAGCATTTTAGGGTTTACAATAGATGCAAGTACAGTAACCAACTAGAATAAGAATGGTCAATTAATAGTACATAAATAGTATATTACAGAGCATACTGTTGTAGCAAATATAGGGATTAACATAAAATAAAGAATAATGAATAAATGCTATAGAGCAGTGATACACAGTAGAGGTGTGAATCGTGTGATCGATCGTCTTAACGATCGATTTTGGCTGGGGGGGGAGGGAAATCGGATCGTCGTGTTTTGTTTTGTTTTGAAATTGTTAAAAATCGTAAATCGGGGGAGGGCGGGAAAACCGGCACACCAAAAATCCCTAACACCCACCCCGAACCTTTAAAACAAACCCCCACCCTCCTGAACCTCCCCAAAATGTTTTAAATGACCTGGGGTCCCGGCGCGATGATCCTGGCGCAATGTCCCGCTCTCTGGCCACGACTGCTGTGAAGAGAAATGGCGCCGGTGGCCCTTTGCCCTTATCATGTGACAGGGCAAAGGTAGCGCCTGCGCCATTTTGATTCCTAGCTCCCGACGTCACGCGTCCAGGAGATTGCTCCCAGACCCCCGCTGGACCCCCAGGGACTTTTGGCCAGCTTGGGGGGGCCTCCTGACCCCCACAAGACTTGCCAAAAGTCCAGCGGGGGTCCGGGAACGACCTCTTGCACTCGAGCCGTATTGCAAAATGGCGCCGGCCATATGGCCGGCGCCATTTTGCACGGCAATACGGCCATACGGCCGGCGCCATTTTGCAATACGGCTCGAGTGCAAGAGGTCGTTCCCGGACCCCCGCTGGACTTTTGGCAAGTCTTGTGGGGGTCAGGAGGCCCCCCCAAGCTAGCCAAAAGTCCCTGGGGGTCCAGCGGGGGTCCGGGAGCGATCTCCTGGACGCGTGACGTCGGGAGCTAGAAATCAAAATGGCGCCGGCGCTACCTTTGCCCTGTCACATAAGGGCAAAGGGCCACCGGCGCCATTTCTCTTCACAGCAGCCGTGGCCAGAGAGCGGGACATCGCGCCGGGATCATCGCGCCGGGACCCCAGGACATTTAAAACATTTTGGGGGGGTTCGGGAGGGTGGGGGTTTGTTTTAAAGGTTCGGGGTGGGTGTTAGGGTTTTTTTGGTGTGCCGGTTTTCCCGCCCTCTGTTTAACGATACAATACAAATGCCCCTGATGATAAATCGTGGGCATTTGTATTGTATCGTGCACTCTAACAATTTTGGACGATTTTAAAATTATCTGACGATAATTTTAATCGTTCAAAAACGATTCACATCCCTAATACACAGTAATAGTACAATATATATAGGACTATTTTAAAGAACAAAATTACTAAACATATACAATAGACAGACATAGTTTAACCGGACAGTGTCAACATGGATCTACCCAAGGGAAGTCTTGCCTCAACCATCTACTACACTTTTTTGATGGTGTTAATAAACATGAGGATAATGGTGATATAGGGTATCTGTATTTTTAGAAAGTATTTGACAAAATCCCTCATGAGAGACTCTTGAGAAAATTAAAAAGACATAAGGTAGGAGGCAATGTCCTGTTGTGGGTTGCAAACTGATTAAAAGATAGAAAACAGAAAGTAGGGCTAAATGCTCAGTTTTCTGGAGTAAGATAAATAGTGGAAGGCCCCACAAATCTATACTGGGACCAATGCTTTTTAACATATTTATGTGGCTCCCTCTTACTCTGAACTATTAATAACTCCATGCTTGGGATGGGGAGAACCACATGGGAATTTATATTTACTAATATGAATTATCTTCGGGTTCGTAATCTGAGTAGGGGATGAGACTGTAAGGAACTGCATATGCATGAGCCACTCTTGCCATGGTGGAGCCTCATAGGTAGAGTCCTGAGACCCACTTCAACGGCAGGTGAATGAGTCTCTGCACGGGCCAGACTATGACTGAGTCCAAAAGTCTATACAAAGACCAGGCTTGTGGCTAAAGCCAGGCAAGGATGAGGCTGATGGCTTTAGACTGAAGTGGAACTACAGGCAAAGACTGAAGCAAAGCTGAAGGCTGAGAAGATAGATCCAGGCTGCAGAGCTTGAGCAAGACAGAAGAGTAGAACCACGAAGAGCAGGAACCAGGAGACCTTCAACTGAGGCAATGAATCAGACTAGGCAGGCAAGTAGTTTTGAGCGTGTGACATCATGATTGGGGTGGGTATCTGACTCTCCCACCAACATGCCCCAAATTTTGTACACCGATGCGCATGCATGCCCTAACCGTCTCTTTGCCAGGTCCTAGTATCACATGTGTCAGAGCGCCCAAGATGGCTCCCTGCCACACGGTAAACATCCGCTGCCAATGAGTCTGGGAAGGCAGCTGGAGTCTAACAGTATCTCCTTCTCAAGCTCTCTCCTCAAGCCTCTTCTCTTCAGCTTCTGAGGAGACAAATGTACTATTTTATCAACTGGGGTCTCAGGGGTCCAAACCCATGGTCAGACCAAAGGTCTCTCAAGCCCAGTATCCTGTTTCCAAAAGTGGCCAATCCAGATCACAGGTTCCTGGCAGAATCCCAAGGGGTAGATAGATTCCAAGCAGCTTATACCAGGGATAAGAAGTGGATTTCTCGAAATCCACCTTAATAATGGTTTATGGGTTTTTCCTCCTGGAACTTGTCTAAACCTTTTTTTTTAAATGCAGCTACAATAACAGCTTTCACCACATCATCTGCCAATGAATTCCAGAGCTTAATTATGCATTGAGTAAAAAAAAAAATTCTCTTATTAGTTTTAAGTTTATTACCTAGTAACTTCATTGCGTGTCCCCTAGTCCTTGTACTTTTTGAAAGAGTAAACAACCGATTAATGTTTACTCATTCCACTGTACTCATTATTTTATAGACTTCTATCATGTCTCCCCTCAGCCATCGCTTCTCTAAGCTGAAGAGTCCTAATCTCTTTAGGTTTTCCTCTGGCTTTTGCTTTGAGTAGCAGAGGGGATCCCCAGGCTAGTACTGCCACTCTCCTCTGATGTCAATGCTAGCGGGTGCTGTTTCTGAAGGTGATACTGCGTACCAGGATTTGTCAGATGCTCCAGTACTTTTCCCTCAACTGATATCCTTACTGCAGTGAATACACTGAACAAAACATGCATCCTTTCTCACTTTAACAGGATTTCAGACCAGGGATGTCTTGCACAATCTCTTAGCCGTATGCTTGGTGGTTGATGCTGGTACTGGAGTTGAGGTTGAGGGTGGACCATGAGGAAAAAAGCCAGGGGCATCGCTCATGCTCTCTACCTGCACTACCTGCTCTTCCTGGGGGTTGCTATCAACATCAGTATCATCTATCACCTCACTGAAGGCTAACACACTACTGACTAGAACTCCCAAAGTTTCTACTAGCTCTTCAATATTTCCTGATTCAGGGAATCTGAGACAAGATTCTTCCTCCATTGTTAGGCTTACTGGCCTCTCAGGGGCTCGCAGACGCTCTCCCCGCACTGCTGGGCCTGCTCCCTTGTCTCTGCAAGCCGGGACGCCGCCAACTTCGGTGTCCCCCCTAGGCGCACGCACGGCCTATGCAAATTTAAAGGGCCCACGGCAGGGAGACGCTGCCAGCCCTTCCCAATGACGTCCAGGCCTGCCCCTATTTAATCCAGCAGTATCCTCAATCCAGCGACTTGGCAACAGGTCTTCTCGCTGCTTCTTGCTGCTCCTACATCGGATCCTGCTCGTGCCTCCTGTTCCTGCCTTTGCCTGCCTCAGGTCCTTGCCCTGGTCCTGTTCCTGCTTCTTTCCCTGCCTTCCTTTGCCTGTTCCGGACCCCAGCCTCCTCCTTCTCCCTTCGGATGGATTCCCCAGCTTGACCATTGGACTGGACCTCACGTTGCCTGATTGCCGCCTGCCACCAACCATTGGATTGGACCTCACGTTACCTGATTGCCGCCTGCCACCAACCATTGGACCGGAACCCGTCTCCTCTGCTTCCTGTGTCTCCACAGGGGCCCTCCTAAGCCCAGCCGGTCCCGGCACCCAAAGGCTCAACCCGCAGGGAACGGGATTGGTATTGGTGAAGCTCCAGCTGGCCCCTGCCTTCTGTCTGCCTCGCCTCCTTTCGCTGGGAACCTGTGGTAGGTCTTCCTCCCAGGTAGTGCCAATCCCAGCACAGGCCAAGAGTCCACACTTCTACCGAGGTCACAACATCCATTACCTCAGAAGCAGTAATCTTGGAGGATTGTGTGGCTGGCTTTGGGAATTGTACTTCTGCTGCACCTGCCCTGCTAACACTAACTTTGGATAGCTCTCTCGCCTTTTGCTCCTGCTCCAAAATCAGAGGGAGAGGAACAGGTGGCAATGGAACATGGTCTCCCAATTTCAATTTCTTAAGGCTTGGCTGGCTTCTACTACTGGCTTTCTGTGACTAAAAAAGTATCTTTTAAGTTTAGGAGCAGGACTCCCTTTTTTCTTACTACTACTAGTACTGCTTGCATTTCTCACAGGTTGGGCCTGCACCAAATGCTATGCTCTGCCATTTCCTCCTCTTCCCTTTCTATGTAGTGGCATGATGAAATTTGGAGACCTATTGGGGGTTTTGATATCACAACAGAATTTATTGATATTGTACTAGCACTCACAGTACCTCTCTAATACTGAATGAGTGTGTCTGTCAAACACACTCAATCTAGTTCACAGACTAAGTTCATGTCAGTGTTTAGCAAGCACAGAGCCACCTTTCCAAGCAGAGTTAGTAGTAGCTTGCTAGTGCTGGCACAAGCTCAGTCTCTGTCTTTCTAGGGGTATCCATCATAGTGGGTGCAAAAATGTCTCTGTCTCACTCTCATATACACAAATACACACATACAGAGCAATAAACTGTGTATGTGTATGTACTGCTAACTGACACTTTTTGCACACACAAAAAAAGTTAGAAATAGAACCAAGAAGGCTGGTAAGGCTGTTCTTCACTTCAATCTGTCTGCAGATAATTTCACTGCACTGCACTGAGCTGCATCAGTCAGGGACACAAAAATCACTGGCACTACTTCAATATCCACTTCACTCCTACCCTGTTCCCAGTGAACACAAAAAGCAGTGTGTGAGAATGTAAGCATCACTTGATCCAGATAGCACCTATAGGCTAGTTAAAAAGATACTGTCGTGGTACTGCCCATGAGCCATGGGCAGTCCCCCCACTTACCTCCAGCTCGAGCATGGCAGACCGCCACTGATGCCGTCCTCCGTGGCCCAGAGGCCGTGGCCAACTCCCACTCTGTGCAGGCAGGCTGAGCCCCGACATGCTCCGTCTTCACAGCTAGAGCTGCTGCCAGGGTTCTCGGATGGCAGGGAAGCCATCTTTGGCAGTGCCTGCCCCTTCCTACGTCTTCATGGCAGAGAGCCGCTTCTTCTCGGGCTCTTCACGTGGCAGTGACGCCGCCAGCATCTCTGTCTCTACCTGCTCCTGCATAGGCGCGGGTGCACGCCTCTCTCCAGTATTTAAAGGGCCAGTGGCGGGAAAAGTCCCGCGGCCCTCGCTGATGATGTCACACATCCTCGTCTGCTTCAGCCATATAAAAGGGCTTTGCTGCCATTCTTCAGGGCATTCGGATCGGGTTTGCACAGTGTCTGTGATCTTCCTTCCGTTCTAGGTCTTCCGTGGTCTCCTGTGCCTTGATGGGTCTTCATTCCATGTTCTTCGTGTTCTTGATGTCCCTGGTCTCGTCCCTCGTCAGAGCTCCCTCATCACCTGTCTTCTTTTTCTGATGTTCCAGATGTTCCGTGTCCAGATGTCTTGATGTCCCAAGCCCTGAGGTTCCATGTTCCTGATGTCCAATGTTCCTGTCTTGACTTCGTCCGTCTCATCTTCAGCTCTTCGCCCAGTTCCCAGGTCTCTTGTCTGTCCACCTCTCTTGGCATGCCATGTCGTTGTCCATGATCAGCCCATGGGATAGCTGTGTAGGGCGCCTTGTGGTACAAGGCTGCCTTCTCGCCTGCAGCGCAAGACTCCGGGAGACTTCTGTTTTTAAAGCCTTGTTCCTGGTCTACGGAGTTCCCTTGTGCCTGCTTCCGTCCATGCCTAAGACTCTACCTGAACCTGCTCCGCTCCAGCGTGGTCCACGACCACCCATAGGCGTCTGTGTAGGGCGTGCCCCCGTGCAGGCCTCTACTGAATCTTCATCATGTTCCAGTCTCAAGTTCCATGTCTTCGCCTGGAGTCTGCTTCGTGTTCAGCATGGTCCGCGACCTGTCATGGCAGCTGTGTAGGGCGCATTGCGATGCAGTTCTCACCCAGTATTTTCGCCTGACTCTTGAATCCTTGCCTGAAACTTCTGAGCAACCTGAATCCTTGTCCGAGCCTTCTGAGTTTCCTGAATCCTTGTCTGAGTCCTCCAAGTCTTCTAAGTATCCCGAGTCCTTGATTGAGTATCCAAGTCTTCGTCTGAGTCTCCTGAGTATCCAAGTCTTCGTCTAAGTATCTAGGTCTACGTCTGAATCCTCTGAGTATCCTGAGTCTTCATCCTTCATCCAGCCTCTGTCTGGTCTCACACACTCGTTTTTCCCTAGTGACGGGTATGGAAGGGCTATCAATTGGCCAGAGGGCTACTCTCAAGATCAGCATTGCGTTGCTGGATCTCATTGGTTCATGTAGGTCCAGCGGAGGCCTGAGCCTGCCTTGTTCCTGTTCCGGAATCCTCACCTTGTCTTCATTCCAGCCTCGCTCCTGCTCCACCTGTGCTTGTATCAGCTCACCTCCCATGGTGTGTCTTGGAGCTCCTCCCTGAACCGTGCCACGGCTCAAGGGCTCACATCCTACCTTAGATGGGACCGCGCCTCCGCGCTCCTAACCGGACCTGAGGGTGCGCTCCGCAACAGATACTTCATTGTGGTTTGTCCTCTATTTGGATTCCTTTCCAACTTCTCCTGCCTTGGCTCTGAAGAGACTGCTATGTCACACAGGTAAGATTTGGTTGCTGTAGTTGCCAGTTTGTCCCTACCCTGCAACTGTTGCTTGCTTAGCACAGCCATAGACTTGCATGTGCCATAGACTTGAATGGGAAACAAACGAATGATACAAAAATTTTTTTTAAATTCATAGGCACCCTCCATTCATTTCAGGGGTTCATGAATTAAGCAAAAATTGTCTCATTTGCTGCATTTTACCCATTTGTTTCAAATGAATGCCCATCCCTAGAGTGCAGTAATGTAAGTCAAATGTTGCATAGAGATCTCATCACACATCAGGTTGAAAAGATTTAATCAATCTTTAAACATAGTCAATTGAATCAGCTTTAAGTAATGTATTGAGGTAATTATTTTTCAGTCTTTATATATTCAATTGAATCAATCTTGTCTGTCTATTGAGATAATCATGGTTTAGATTTTGTATATTCAGTTTAATCAATTTTTGGTTCTATGGCTAATCTTGACTAGATTTTTGAGGCAATCATTTCTTCATATCCAGAGCATGCAATATTCCTAGATCAGCATAATTAATAATTCAGCACAAGGTATATCACTCATTTGCACATAAAACTGGAGGTGATATGGTGGAACCTTTTTTTTCCAGTCAGAAGTTTAGCTGCTGTATTCTGCAGCAGTTGTAATCTTTTAATACTACAAGTGAAGAATCCTTGATATAAGGAATTACAATAGTCTAGTTAGTCACCAATGAATGAATGATTGTGGCAAGGCCTTCATAGTTTAGATAGGGATGCAAATAGCAAATTTATTGCAGATGACAAAAAACGGAATGAACTACAACAGAGAGTTCAGTTTCACTCTTAGGCTCATTACACTAATTTTTAAATTCAGTGTAATTCCTGAGATCTAGGGAAGAATACTAGGAGGAGGATTTCGCCAAGAAAACCATAGTGCCAAGGATTTGCTAGGATTAAACTCAAGCTTGTGCTGAAAAAGCCACTGTAATATAGCTTTCCAGGCATAAACGTAATTTAACTATAGCAGAAGGCTGAGTGAACACACCATTTGTATATCTTCCACAAAAAAATAAATAAAAAGAAAATGAAATTCAACACCAAAATCATCAATAATAGTTGCCAAAGGAACTAGCTACACATTAAACAGGGCTGGGACAAAATTGAACACTATGGGACACTGCAAGATAATTGACAAGGTGCAGAACAATGTCTCTCCAAATGGACAGACTGTGTTCTGTTCATCAGGAAGGACGTAAGCCATGACAGTGGTGTCCCTGATGCCCCTAGATCTTCTAGATGCCTCAACATCAAATTGTGATCCAGGGTACTGAATGCTGTACCAAGGACTTCCAGACTTTGCATCTGCTTTTTCTGCAGGCAGATTTTGGCTGAGAAATAATGCACACAGATTGAAAAATCACATTACGCAGATGGTTTCTAACCCTGTCTGAAATAAGCTTCCAGTGCATCTCTCCTAAAAGCAACTCCATTGGGCAACAAAATGCATGCTTTAAACTGCATTGAGGCAGGCAATTTTCAAACTGGGCAATCTAGGATAAATTGCTTTGAAAATTGTCCTCCCTTTGACTTAGGTATAATCTTTTTTTTTTAACCACTGTCTGATTAGACATTGCAATTTCTTGTGTGCACCTTAGACGGCATGAATCTTTCTTAAAAAAGAAAAGCAGATGCACAAAAATAGGATCTTGTCAGAAAGAGATCATGGTGCACAGGGAAGCTACCTTGAGATATGGAGAAAAAGCAGATGTAGAGAGGGAAGTGGAACCAGATTGAGGAAAGTCCGATGATATGGGTCAGCAGTGCTGAAGGCACTATGCGGAATTAAGTATGGGACCACAAGTACAGCAGAAGCAAACAGCAAAGCTTGGAATAGTGGTGACGGTGGGAAGGGGCTTGCAATTGTAATGGAATCTGAGCACGCTTAGGTCCGATATGGAAGGCAGTGGTAAGAGGAGGGGGTTGAGAGGCTGATTAAACCCAATTACTCAGCAGGCCATGGGGGAGCCACTTTGCTATTTGCAATCCATGAGTTCCTAGAAACTGAAATGTGTCGATGCCAGAAGGTCGGTGGCTTGGTACTGTCTGGCAAGGCCAAAGCAGATCTAGGTGGCTG
Organism: Rhinatrema bivittatum; assembly: GCF_901001135.1. Taxonomy (NCBI): domain Eukaryota; kingdom Metazoa; phylum Chordata; class Amphibia; order Gymnophiona; family Rhinatrematidae; genus Rhinatrema; species Rhinatrema bivittatum. The sequence goes on along the minus strand of NC_042615.1, from coordinate 45,647,498 downwards.
GATGTTTGATCGGTGTCCTCATTGGTGCTGCTTGTTTTGTTGCAGGGCTTGGAGATAAGATAGGGGTGGGGGATTTTGGGTGTTGTCATGAGAGAATTAAATTATAAATGTATGCCACTAGGGTATGATGGAACATAGGAAGCAAGGCATAACTGGGTAAAGCCGGAAGTGAAGCTGTGTTATTGTATATACTTGTGTTGATATTAAAAGTTCCTGTTTCTCTAAATTGCCTCCAGCGTCTTCTGTGAATGAATGGCTGATGCCCCAAACAGCTGTTGGATTGGGTGTGGAAACTTGTGTAACCCCTGGCCTTATAATCCCGGATATAGGCCCCAGGAACCACACCTCTTAACGTTAAACTCTTCCCAAGCTGTTGTTTTATTTGAATGTCCATTATTCCCTGAGCAGGAATCTTCTAAGTCCTGTACCTTGCAATTAATTAAATCCCACTTAAAATTTTTGTAAACAGCACTAATGATCACAGCAGCAATAATCATGCTGGAAAGCATTGGATGGTTTCTAACATAACTTTCACTGATGAATGGGGAAACTGATGAAAATTCTTCCCAGTTCTCACTATTCACAATTTATATCCTCGATAAGCATATCCTACGAATAAGTGGCTAACTCTGAATAACGTATGTGGCTAACTCCGCTCCTCCACAAAACGCCTCCAACCTGCCCCCAGAATGCCCCCGATTTATGCGGCTAAATGCTAGAATTTAGCCGCATACGGCTTTTAATATCGCCTGTTTCCATTTAGACGGATAACCTTTTCAATTATCCATCCAAATGGCTTTTGAATATCGACCTCTACATTGCCATGCAACGAGGCCTTTTAGGAACACACAGCAGGTTTCTAGCATCGAAGTCTGCTGCATCTCAGAGCACATTGGCTCGCTGTCTCTACTTTTTAATCATAACTACAGATATTAACATTTTCCTTTAATATTTACTTCTGCTCGAGCAGTTGTTCTGCTGTCATTTTTTAAATTAAATATGTGCTTGCAGGAGCATGAGGTAATTGCTTAAATAATATGAAAATGTCCATAAAATAAGGGCATAGAAAGACCTCCGTGGGTTCTAGTCACTGGTACTGGGTGGTCCACTGTGGGTGAGAAGTACGTACGAGATGTCCTGTTTAGCTCTACAAAGTGTTTTTTTCCCTTATGACACTGCATAAACACCCATAAAACATTTTTATATACATAAAATAAACTTAGGTAATCTTTAGCTTGAAATGTTAGCAGTAGAACCATTCTGTATTTCAAAACGTCTTTCAAGTATAAACTTGAAAATTAGTGCGTCAATGGAAGGTATTTTGTCTCTAGTCTTATGCACTTTGTTTTATAAAATAAAAGATTTCCTGCAGTCAGAAGCGACCCCTTTTCTGTCTGCTGTTAAAGTTCTGTCTTTTATTTTTTTTTTAAGGACAATGGTTTTGGGGAACAAGTGACTTAAAAACATTAATTTGATGCAAAGTACGAGGACGAAAAATGCATAAAGAGTGAAAAACAGGAATACATAAAAACCTGGACGAGCAAAATGAATTAGAAAGCTTTCAGATAAGGGGGGAGGGGGAAGATGACAGGAAAAGCGCCATCAATTTGTGAGAGCCAGAAGTGAGAGAGAGCAAAAGCGAGAAGAAATGCGTGTGTGTGTGTGTGTGTGTTTGTGTGTGGTGTGTGTGGGGGGGACGACCATAGAATAAATGTTAGGAAGAAGATGAAAAGGGTTGCGATGGCACCTAAACAGGGACCCGCAGCATGGCCTCAGCCTTTGCAATCAAGTGTGACAGTCTCTCTTTTGCCTGTCACTATGTCATGTCCTCTGGGTACTGATTTTACACCTCAATATTCTAAATCATTCAGTATTTTTAGTCTTGCAAAACAGCTGTGCGAGCTCTGTGCATGGTCAGTCTGAGTTCTTTATGATGGCAGTCTATGGGAGGGAGTTCATTAAGGTGGGCACTGGGCAAGGTGTTTTGTTACAGAATGAGTATTACCCAAGTACTTGTGTTCACTCTCTAAAAGGATGCGAAAAACAGTCCCTTTAGTATCCCACTGAACGGATGCAAAAGACATGTCTCTAAAACTCGGGGCTAACATAGTTCACTGAATGCCAATCTTAGAACACCATTGGTATAATTTTTTTTATAAAGAGGCCATGCATTAAAGTAAGGACAGCTTATTTATTTATTCTGCGGGTTTAATCTTCTGGCCATCACATCGTCATGTCCCCGGTGATCGTCGTGTCATCATGTTCCCTCATATTGTACAGATTCTTAATCTTGGTAAAAAGGCCCAAAAATGGGGCCATCCCCAAATCATGGCTCAGACCCTGAACTTCGAATGTCACCCAAAACTAGGCCTCCAGTGATACTCAGACACCTGTAACTAAGACCTCTGTGGTGCAGGACACAATGTAGGTGGGAAGTGAATGCCCTCCAAAGGAAGGGCTAGGATGGGGAGTGTGGAGGTGGAGCTGGGTTGCTAATGGAACAGGAGCCTAGGTAAGTAGGAAAGAGGAGGAGAAGGGAAGGGGTAGTGGGTGGGAATGGGGGCAGATGGCAAACGGGGGAGGAGAAATAGCCTAGTGGTTAGAGCAGTGGGCTATGAACCAGGAGACTAGGGTTCAAGTCCTGCTGTTGCTCCTTGTGACCTTGGGCAAGTCACTTTACCCTCCATTGCCTCTGGGGATAGGGTATTTCCCTATCCCCTCTGGGGATAGGGAAATACCTACAGTACCTGAATGTAAACCAATGAGATATATCAGTATATTAAAAAAAAAGGTTTAAAAGGCTGAGCTGTCATTAGAGCAGACACTGGGCATAGCTTTCCTCTCAAAGTACTGAGTGTTAAGAATCCCACAGCCAGTTTTGCAGTTAAAAGGCTAATGCTTGGCTGGGCAAGGACCATGGGGAAGTTCTGAGACATGAGGCACCCCATCACAAGCAAATGCTTAAGAATCCTAATGCAGGCAGGAGCTTCAACATTTTTTCAAAACTAGCCTTTTCTGCTGTGCATTTTCCTTAGCATTCGTCGTCACCTTGCCTGTTAGCGAACTGGTGGCCCAATCCTCGACCAGGGCCTGTTCCTATAACCTCTGGACAGGTGATGCTGTCATATCCTACAACAAGCAGGATCCTTATGATTTACAAGGCATGCGGGTCAAGTCACACAAGTGGGTGGGGGACAGTTCTTGCCCTGTGCAAAATTTAAGACAGCACTTATCCCTGCAATCGGCATCAAGTGAGGGGGCACTGCTGATGTGTGAAAATGGGCATCCCTTGTCCCGTTACCAGTTTGCCAGGGTGCTGCAGCCAAAATAAAAGGCCAAGTTTTCACAAATCATTCATTTGGAATTGGGGCAGCAACCACAGTCATGGCGGTAGGGTGTTTTTGGGGAAGCAACAATGTCTGTAGGTAGACGGCATTTTCAAAGCTTCCAGTTATATCTGAGGCCAGAAGAATACTTTAATCCATAGTTTCCTAACAAAATTCTGTTTTCTATTCCAGGTCTAGGCTCCCGAATGCGCCACATCTGGATTATAGGGCACTCATTTGTACAACAGGCTCACGAGAGAGCAAAGGCACGGCCATTGTGCGAACATTTGGGCATCTCCCCACACTGCATTGCGCTGATCTGAAAAGGTATTCCAGGGATAAGGTGTGATGAGTTGATGCAGAACCCAAAGCTTTCCTTGGGCATTAATGCTCCATTTGGGGATAAAGATTTGGCAGCTACATTCGGTGTAGAGCTTGTGCAAAAGATCCAAAGGGACTGCATCGCCTTTACAGGAACGTTTCCGGATGCATACATCGTCCTGTCCTGCATCACCCCTAGGAGCATCAGGAGGGGCATGAGGTCACCATCCAGTGCTAGAAAGAATAAGAAAAAAGATTGATAAATGGATGCACGGGTTCAAGCCCAACATCCATGGATTTTGCACCCCTCATGGCTTGATTGATGAATGCTGCCCTAGATTATTTTGCCCAGATGGGGTGCATCTGTTGGACGTAGTCCTTGACCTGCTCAGCAGTGACCTTCAGGATGTTTTGGAGGTTCTTCTTGACAGACATGGCCGTAGTACCTAATTAGTGGGGAGCTCCCTCGGCAAATGAAGTTTATTACCATGGGGCAATGGTGGGGGTGACCAGCAGGCAAAGGCTCCATACACTCTCTAATACGGAGATTAATTAGGATAAAAGGAGCGGGACAAATGCCCCATGTAAGCTTACAACAGCCCACCAATTATCTGGGAGCAGATGATGCAAACTCAACAGATCCCCATCATTTCAACGACAAAAAGGGGGGGGGGGAACAAGATATGAACAGCGCTGAATCCGGGCTTTGGGTCTTTTATGGAACTGGGTCTGGGATGCCAGCAAAACCCCTACAGCAGCAGAAGGCTTATTTGGCTGGGTGAATATATGGTTTGAAATGGACTGTCAAAGGCTTGGGTTGACCAAGTGTTGTGATGCTGGTCACCCAGGGGTGTTAGTAAATTTGGGCATTTCTCCATTAAAGCAGGTTAAACCTAACTGTATTAGTGTTCATGCTACCTGTTTTGGTTATGTTTGTGCTCATTTTGTGTTATGCTGTGGCCACATTCTGTCCACATAAATAAGAGTTCAATCCTGATACTTCTTGTGGTGTCTTTTTTCTAAGAAGGTGAGGGGTGCAAGGGATAGGAGGGAATGACAAATATATGTTCACCCTGAAATATATGCGCATACTTTCATGGCAGAGATGCACGCTATTTTATAAACTATGTGGTATTGCCATGCAGTTTATATATATATTGCTGAAACTTTGCATGTGCTGATTTAAGCTGATTGTTGAAAATCACTGTCTATGTATATATTCTTTAGTAGATGTCTGTTTTGTTTTGAAGATTTTTATGCATGGTTTTTATGTAAACTGCCTTGAACTTTGTCTAGGTGGTATATAAATTATTTTAAAATAAATATTGGATCTGAAGAGAGATAGAGTATTTTCTTTTTTATTAAAATAACGAAAGCTAGTCATATTATAACTGCAAATTAGAAACTAACTTTATAATTTTTTACATAGCCAGACTCCTAATCATGATCCTTTTCTAATTTAAAACCTATTTCAATACTCTTTTTTTCCCTACAGACAGAGAATGAATTACACCCTTTGTGTATGTGGTGCAATAGTAAAGAATAGTGACTGAAATACAAAAATTCAATAAAAGAAGACACAAATGCCAGATAATTATAAAAAAGCAAATATAAAACCACAGAATAAGAAGAACTGAACAATTCCCCCAACCTAAACAATTTTTCTCATAAATTACAGTGCAGCTATTTATATAAATTAACACAGTTGCAGTCCATGAGTCAAAGTAAAGCTAGCTTGCTTTATTATCGCGTACAATCATCCCCTTTTTGAACTATGTCCTAAAATGAGAGATGAAGATTAAGAGGTAATTTTCAAAAGGATTTATGTGCATAAAACTGGGTTTTACATGCACTGATGGAATTTGAGAGTAAATGGCCTTTTGAAAATTGCTACTTTTACGTATGTGACTCCTTTGACAATTCACTCCATAGGGCTGAATTTTCAAAGGTTTTACGTGTGCAAACGGACTTTAGGCACTGGAATGGTACCTTTTAAAATGAATGTGCGTGCACCCACGTAAGTGTGTATGTGGATGCAAGCCCACATATGCTGGAATTTTAAACAGTTTGCACATAGTTTGCTCCTAATTTTAAGCAGTTACGCAAGGAAACTCTATTCACGTATATTTCCTTAGGACGTTTAGGCTTTTACAGGCGCAAGTGAGCATATTTGAAAACATGCACACGTGAAGGAAATAACTAGTTTGACCTTTTAGTCCAGCAGTTTGTCCAGTCTATCTCTAGGTCATCCAGACCCCTCTGTTTCTCCAGTTTACCCAACTCCCTCACCCAGTCAGTTTTGGGTTATAGTGAGTTTTTTTGCAGACTTACACCTGATAAAGAGCAGAAGTAAAAATGTGCAGGTAGCAGCCTGACGCACGCTGTGTTCACTGGATTTATAAAACTGGGATTTATGTGCATAAATGTTAGCCCCGCCTTGGAATGCCCCTACCCTGCCCCAAATTTGCCCCGTTTTTATGCACATTCTGTTATGTGCGCATGCACATATACGCTTGTAATTTGCCAGTTTTAAAATAAGAGTTGCTCGTGCTCGGCCCATATTCTCATGTATATGGACTTTATCACGTGAGCAAATCTTTTAAAATTTACCCCATAAGTAGACATTTGAAAATTGCTACAATATATGCTACTTTTACAAGTGTAACTTCTTTGAAAATTCACTCCATAGTGGGCAATGTACCAACCTACATTAATGGTAATACAAGCATTAACACAGGTTAAAAGTTCTTTTAATGTGTGCAAACTAGCTTGTGTTAGTATTAATGCAAAATCGGTGCTAATGAGGAAATGAAATGCAAAAATATGATAAATAGCTCATTAGTGAGTAGTTAATAGGGTACACATATTATCAAACTTTGTTTTGACAGGTGGCCATGCCCACTTCTAGGTTAAACCCAGCCCTCTGACCCCTCTCAGCCAATCACCGTTTACTTCCTGGTCAAGCCATGCCCCTTTCCTGCCCTAGTTCCGCCCCTTAGTTGGTATCCAACTTAGCCCCACTCACACCCCATCTTTTTTTTGTCCCTTTTTGATGACATTATTTCCAGACAGGCCCCCTTTCGTCCCCTTGTGGATGATGCAGCGTGGAGACAGGAAATGAAGCACATCCAAGATGGAAGCTATTGTGGAAGGGACTGGAAATGATGTCATGGTTATGCATATGCAGTAAAAACAAAACAAAGTGCGTTTGAATCATGATGCTGTGACCCTTGTTTTAGGCAGTCATCTTGGAATGACATCACAAGCCATGATATCACACATTGCTGTACATCAAAATGGCGCTGTCTGCTGGGGTGAATGCGCCGGAGTTAATTAACTCTGGCATGACCCCAGCAGATGGCGTCATTTGGCTTGCAAGTGCCGAAGAATGAAGAGGACCCAGAAGAGGCTCTGAGGCCTGGGCCTGACACTGGGCTGAGGCCCAGGCATCGGGACCCAGCTTCTGGATCAGTTCACAGTCTTGGGCTTGGGTCTAGTTGAGGTCCTGGTGTCTGGACTTGGCCTCCAGGCTGGGTTGCAGCATTGGGCCTGGGTCTGAGCCAAGGCCTCGGCCTCGGGACCTGGCCTTTATTGGATACCCCATGGATAAGGTACTTTTTAAAAAATAATTTTGAGGGGGGGGTTCTTAGCCGAGGCCCTGGCGTTGGCCCATGCACATGGGCCTAAGTTGTGGCCTGTGTTTTGGGCTTCGGCCTATGTCCTAGGCGAGGACACACTTTTGGACCTAGGTCAAATCGCCAGCATCGCACTCGGGCATAGGCCGCAGCTTCTGCTTTGGGCCTCGGCCTATGCCCTAGGTGAGGTGTAGAAACATCATGGCGGGTTGACCACAGTACATGCAAAGGCTGCGCTTCTTCCGAAATCTTCTCTCCTTTGAAGTCAAGCGTCCATGACCAAGTCGCATAGGTTCATCTGTATCAGCAGCAGGGATTACTGGAACCATCCGAGGTGTAGAGACAACACTGGCCTGTTTCAACCCGGGTAACACCCTAGGCCGGAGTTCCTTCACCTTGTTCCGGAGTCATTGATCAATCCGAGTGGCCAAGGCTACTAATCCATCCAGTGACTCAAGTGTTTCACGAGCAGCCAGCTCGTCCTTTAAACGGGTATCCAGGCCTCTGCAAAAGAGAGTCTTGAGACATTTGGGGTCCCAGCGAAGTTCTGCCGCAAGAGTTTTGAACTCTATGGCGAATTCAGCCAATGATCTGTTGCCTTGCTTCAAATCCACTAAAGCAGAACCGACTACAGAGCTTCGAGCAGGGTCATCAAAAACTGATTTAAACAAGTCCATAAATCCTTCTATGTCCTGCAAAATAGAGTCCTTGCGTTCCCACAAGGTGGATGCCCAAGACAGGGCCCTACCATCCAGGTAAGAAAGGATGTAGGTAGTCTTGGAGAGAGCTGTAAGAAATAGAGATGGCTGTAAGGCAAAGTGCATGCAGCACTGGTTGAAAAAGTCCTGGGTCTTCTGGATTTCTCCGGAAAAGCGGATTGGAGCTGCCAGTGGTACAGCAGTCTTCAAAGTTACCTCCATTAACTAACCTTCTTGGTTGGAGGCTGTGCCTTGAACCTTCTGTGTGTGTAGCTGATGAAATGCTGCAGTAAGTTTCTCCAAGGTGTCTTGCTGCTCCACAATGTGCTGGGCCAGGCCCGGTATGGCCTGCAAGGCATTGAGTTGTGCAGGATCCATGGCGTTAGCAATCTGTTATTATTTAGGAGAGTTGTGGGTGGATCCTTGGACCGGTGGCAGATGACCACGCCCCTGGGGGAAGATCCCGAGAGGGACCACCGCTCAGGCTCAGAGTTAGGAGACAGACACACACTAGTTCTTTTATTAGACAGTATAGTGAACCACCAGAGGTGGCAGTAGTGAGCTGGAATGCCCGGCTGGGCTGTAGTCCCTCAGATACTGGAACAGCGATCCCTGGAGGCTGAGCTGTAGAGAAATTGAAGTATAGTGAGTAGGCAGGGTATGCAGAATTCATAGACAGAACCTGATGGTAACACTCGCACAATGTCTCATAGAAGCCCAGGAGCTGGAATGAAGTAGGCCCTCGAGGAGCGAGTACCTGGTTCTAGGGAAAGCTCTGAGAGAGCGATGGTAACTCACAGATGTAGTAGGCAGTGATGACTTCCAGGCAGAAGTGAATTCCGAAGAAGTCCGGGAACGAGGGCCCTCGAGGAGCGAGTACCAGTTCCAGATTGCAACCTACAAAGTAAGAGAGAGAGCGAGGCCCTCGAGGAGCGGGTACCCCTGGTAAGCCTGAGGAGACAGAGTAGCTTGGAAAGTCATAGCGAGTCCGTTGCCATTCCTTGCTAACTCGAGTTGTTAGCAATTCAGAGACCTTTAAATATCTGAAGCGGATGACGTCATCTCAGGGGGACGCCCCTGAGGTTCACACCACTTCTGGTACTTGAGGCGGGGCCGTGCCGTGCACGCGCCCCTAAGCATCAGGTCAACATGACGGATTGCAGCGTCGGGCCGATCTGGAGACGCCGGACGAGGTCGACAGAGAGAAGATGCGGCAGCCAACCTTCCATTAACCCTGGAGGGAGTCGCCAATGTAGTAAGGTGAGCGGAGTGGAGACGTCAGGCAGTGACGGTTGCAACAGTCATATCAATTATAAATGTGATTTCTTTATTTTTTTTTGCTCCTGAACAGCTTAAGGTTTTTTTGGATTCCAAATGTCCATTAACTTCTTTTCTAGCGTCACTATAAGTATCAGTGGTAATGATAAATGTTTAGTCTGACTGCATGCTAAGCCAATTTCATAAGAACATAAGAAAATGTCATACTGGGTCAGACCAAGGGTCCATCAAGCCCAGCATCCTGTTTCCAACAGTGGCCAATCCAGGCCATAAGAACCTGGCAAGTACCCAAAAACTAAGTCTATTCCATGTAACCATTGCTAATGGCAGAGGCTATTCTCTAAGTGAACTTAATAGCAGGTAATGGACTTCTCCTCCAAGAACTTATTCAATCCTTTTTTAAACACAGTTTTACTAACTGCACTAACCACATCCTCTGGCAACAAATTCCAGAGTTTAATTGGGCGTTGAGTAAAAAAGAACTTTCTCCGATTAGTTTTAAACGGGCCCCATGCTAACTTCATGGAGTGCCCCCTAGTCTTTCTACTATCTGAAAGAGTAAATAACTGATTCACATCTACCCGTTCTAGACCTCTCATGATTTTAAACACCTCTATCATATCCCCCCTCAGCCGTCTCTTCTCCAAGCTGAAAAGTCCTAACTCTTAGTCTTTCCTCATAGAGGAGCTGTTCCATTCCCCTTATCATTTTGGTACCCCTTCTCTGTACCTTCTCCATCGCAATTATATCTTTTTTGAGATGCGGCGACCAGAATTGTACACAGTATTCAAGGTGAGGTCTCACCATGGAGCGATACAGAGGCATTATTACATTTTCCGTTTTATTGACCATTCCCGTTCTAATAATTCCCAACATTCTGTTTGCTTTTTTGACTGCCGCAGCACACTGAACAGACGATTTCAATGTGTTATCCACTATGACACCTAGATCTCGTTCTTGGGTTGTAGCACCTAATATGGAACCCAACATTGTATAATTATAGCATGGGTTATTTTTCCCTATATGCATCACCTTGCACTTATCCACATTAAATTTCATCTGCCATTTGGATGCCCAATTTTCCAGTCTCACAAGGTCTTCCTGCAATTTATCACAATCTGCTTGTGATTTAATTACTCTGAACAATTTTGTGTCATCTGCAAATTTGATTATCTCACTCGTCGTATTTCTTTCCAGATCATTTATAAATATATTGAAAAGTAAGGGTCCCAATACAGATCCCTGAGGCACTCCACTGTCCACTCCCTTCCACTGAAAAAATTGTCCATTTAATCCTACTCTCTGTTTCCTGTCTTTTAGCCAGTTTGCAATCCACGAAAGGACATCGCCACCTATCCCATGACTTTTTACTTTTCCTAGAAGCCTCTCATGAGGAACTTGTCTCCAATATTGTTTAATATCTATCTTTTACCCTTGTGCCAAATTTTGTCTGCACTAAATGTTCAATTCAAACTTTACGTGGACGATATTCAGTTGTTCGTCCCTTATAAGTCATCCTGGGCAGAAACTTTCTCTTTGATTCAAGTTTACATCAGTACAATTGAGCAATGGATGGCTCATAACCGTCTAAAACTTAACAAAAAGAAAACTGAACTTTTGTGTTTAAGTTTTATATCTAACCCTACTAATGCTCCACCAACTAGTTTAAATGTAGGTAAAGAAGTTATACAGGTTACAAAGCTAGCACGTAACCTTGGCGTGTGGGTAGACACTAATTTATCATTAAAGCAACATATTTCTAAAGTGGTAAAAACTTCATTTTTTAAATTACATGTCCTTAAACGATTACATCCTCTTCTATTTTACCATGATTATCGCACAGTGCTACAAGCATTGATTTTGTCGGGTTTGGACTATTGTAACGGTTTATACTTGGGATTGCCTGATTCTACCACTAAACCTTTGCAATTGATATTGAACTCAGCTGCTAGACTTCTCACTGGCACTTGCACTTCCTTAAAACATCACATTTCACCAATTTTGTATAAATTACACTGGCTCCCAATTAAATATAGAATTCGTTACAAAATCATCATGTTAATTCATTCCCTGCTGAACAATATCGATTCCACCTGGATGTGCTCCATATTACACATCTACAAACCACAGAGAGAACTAAGATCCACAGGTAAAAACTTATTGGAAATCCCCTCAGTAAAGAATGTAGCATTAAGTAATGTATGACAAGGAATAGAGCTTTTTCGGTTGCCGGTCCAATATTGTGGAATGCTCTGCCAGACCCGCTTAGATTAATAAGTAGCCGGAAAGAGTTTAAAAAGGCTTAAAAAACCTACCTCTTTCAGGAAGCCTTCAAAGATATAGAAGCATCTTAATTGAGTAAATAAGACTAAAGATATTAAATTACATAGTACTATTTTATTTTCTCATCTGTAAGTTTTTAAATATAATTGGCCATTCTTTCTTCTGTCATTATTATTTTTATTGATCATTAATACATTGTATTTTTATTCATACTTATTTTATTTATTTTATGTGTTATTTTAGTAATTATTTGATCTGATCAAGGTTATCTTGACATTGTAAACCGCTTTGGTCAGTAAGTTTTTACTGGAAAATGGTATATAAATTTGTTTAAATAAAATAAATAAAAATAAAAATAAACTTTGTCAAACGCCTTCTGAAAATCCAAGTATACTATATCTACCGGTTCACCTTTATCCACATGTTTATTAACTCCTTCAAAAAAGTGAAGCAGATTTGTGAGGCAAGACTTGCCCTGGGTAAAGCCATGCTGACTTTGTTCCATTAAACCATGTCTTTCTATATGTTCTGTGATTTTGATGTTTAGAACACTTTCCACTATTTTTCCTGGCACTGAAGTCAGGCTAACCAGTCTGTAGTTTCCCAGATTGCCCCTGGAGCCCTTTTTAAATATGGGGGTTACATTTGCTATCCTCCAGTCTTCTGGTACAATGGATGATTTTAATGATAGGTTACAAATTTTTACTAATAGGTCTGAAATTTCATTTTTTAGTTCCTTCAGAACTCTGGGGTGTATACCATCCGGTCCAGGTGATTTACTACTCTTTATACCATCCGGTCCAGGTGATTTACTACTCTTTCCTTATTTTCTTTTTTTTTTCTTTATATCTCCCTTAGATGTTGTGCTGGGAGGTGGACCCTTGGCCTAGTGCAGGATTGGTAGGCTCCCTGATTGGACCCAGAGAGCGCCTGCCACCAGGAGGTGGAGCATAAGAGGCGACAGAGGCTAGTTGGAGCTTCACCACTAGCAACCTGGGGTGTCCTCAGGTTGAGCCCTTGGTTACCCGGGGCCACCTGGTCTTAGGTGGGCCTCGCAGGATCTCCTTGAGAGAAAATTCAGAGGAGTGCCTACCCCGATCAAGGGTACGTGGTCAATGTCCAGGCTAGAAGTCCGGGGTGCCAGAGAAGGCTAGAAAAGAGTCTCTGAATGTAAGGCAAGGATCAAGGCCAGAGTCAAGGTAGCATAATCAGTCAAAGCAGGGGTCAGTACCAGTGGTCAGTCCATGGATAGTCAGCCAAAGCAGGGGTCAATACCAGTGGTCAGTCTGAGGGTAGTCAGCCAAAGCAGGGGTCAGGTTCCAGGCAGCAGCCAGATGTGGTCAGAGGTCAGGCAGAGCTCAGTTCCAGGCAGCGTGCAGGTGTGGTCAGCGATCAGGCAGAGGTCGGTTCCAGGCAGCGTGCAGACGTGGTTGAGGAAACAGGCAAAGGTCAAATCCAGGTGGCAATCAATGTAGTCAAGAACAGGCAGAGGTCAGTACCGAGAAGACAGTCCGAGAGGTACTACCTGGGGAGACGAAGGAACAGGAGGACGCTGGAACAGGACTGGAACGAGACTGGAACAGGACTGGAACAAGGCTGGAACAAAGACTGGAATCGCAGAGGGAAACTAGAAATCATGGAGTGATCGACCCGATTGCCAAGGCAAGGAACTGTAGGCAGGCACTTCCTTTTATACAGCGTTCAATCAGGGCGCTCCTTGGAGCTGGGATCCTCCTCTGGCCCTTTAAGGGACCGGGCGGTCCGCGCTTGCGTGCCTAGGGGCGGGGCCGACGCCACAGAGGACGCCGAGCCCCACCGTGAGGCCTGACTGGAGGTGGAAGGCCGTGCCATGGAATGCCGAGGCCTGGCTGTGCTTGCTGCTGCTTCAGAGGAGAATGACCCGGGACCCGTGGAGGAGTTAGTGAGGTGAGCAGGCCCGGACGCAAGCCGAGCGCGGATGGGACGCGCAACATTAGATTGTGACCGCCCTTTCATTTTTTCTTTTTGTTCTTTGATTAAATGGATAATAATTCAAAAAATGTGTTTTCTTATTGTTTTGTGTATTTTAATTTAGAATTTTGCTTAGAATTTTTGTCCATGTATTTCAATGCAAAGGTGATTCTTTGTATGTTTATGAAAATTTGCATAAACAAAAAGTGAAAGAAATCTCCATTTTATGGAGGAAGTTGGTTTGAGTCTTTTTGATTGATGTTGGTGAGTTTACCCTTTTTTGATTATCTATCTCTGTGTTTTCTTGTATATTTTGTCGTGATATAATTTTGGCTCTCTTTTTGTCTCAAAAGGGAGGCTAGACACACTTAGTCTTGCTCCGAGTAGAAGTAAACGTATTCATGATGGAGGCTTCAGGGAAGTGAATAAAAGGCATGTATGTGAGTGGTGACAAATCTTTTGAGGGCAGGGCCAGAAATGGAGCAGAGCCTGGTAATAGAGAGTACAGTCAGGCTCCATCTCCTGTATGCTCTGAATATCTTTTTTTTTAGAACTTCCACATAAAATGTTTTGTGCTCCAAAACGCAACAAACAGCAGATGAGTAACCCATTTTGTGATAGAAGATATTCAGGAAAACCAAATAGTCATATGCTGTTCATTAAGTAGAGGTCCAAACCTCTAGGGGTGACATTAACCCCTCTATTTAAGATCATATTGGCAACCCTTAGGACCACTACATTTGCTCATCCCCTTTTTGAACTAAGAACTCAAGACCCGCAGAGGATACCAGCCCAGCTTGTCACTGGCTAGGAGGTGTATGTGAGGGAAGAGGGATGGAGCTACAGTCAAATGTATCTTCTTTTAGTCATTCATTTATAACAGTGTCCTCTCTGAGAGGCAGAGATTTTTTGTGCTGTGTTCCTACTCTACCCAGCTTATTTTGCACTTTGAAAATATTGCTAAAGATGCTGTTTTCCTAATGAAGTTACTTGTAGAAAAATGGTTGAAGTAACAAAACTTTGAAATGGGATAAGAGCATTGTCCATGGAAAAAAACTGGAGTCTTTGTGGGCTGTGATACCTTTTTATTGGCGCAGAAAAAATGAAGATTTGCATGAGCTTTCAAGCTCATATAGGTCTCTTCAGATGTAAAGGGTTCTTTACAAAGGTATCACAACACCCAAAGGCTTGGGAGCACTAATACCAACTGCCAAAGCTTTAATTGTTTGTGTTGTGATCCCAGTCATTTACCTTACATATCATTCACGGCCCATCTCTTATCTCAGAAACAAATACAGTGAAAGAAATGCTACTAAAAACCGAGGCTTTTTTTAAGAATAAGGATCCTTGTTAAAAGGGGAAGAACATGAATTTTAATAGGGCATTATTGCATTTGGCGTGGAGTGGATGGCAAGCTCAGTGGAGAGGCAGGGTCATCAGACCTTGGAAAAGGCAAGTAGCTGGTTTACAGTATGGGATGCCTGTGAATCTAGAAAGAGTACCCAACTTTAAATTAATAATAAGGATTCTGGCCCTTTAAGAATCTTCCATCCCTTTCCCAAGGCGACACAATGCATATTTTGCAGGGTGCATTTCTGGTGACATGGTGGAACTCATAGCAAGCAGGTCTCTTCAGGTGGGCGGGCAGTAAGGAAAGAAGCTGCTCTAATGGTGGCAGCAGTGGGCTATCGAGTGAGTCCCAAGGCCTTAAGCTGCTGTATTTCTAGACAAATGCATATGGAGCCACGTCTCATTATGCAGACCGCAGTCTGAATGTCACTGTATGTCCTGTGATGACGTGCATTGGCACCTGATGTCCTACGCATGGCAACTGGCAAGTATCTTTAATGTCTTTAGCAAGCTTAAATTGAGCAGAAGCAGGTTCTGATTAGAGACTTACCACACACAGCAAACAAATGTGGCTCCTCATAGCTTTAGATGCTCTTTCAGAACATATATTTTGTTTATATAATTTATATGAAATGTAGCTGAGTCAGGTGCCCTGTTATGAAAAGCACTGTTGAAGCAAGTGAGAACTGTCAAATCAGAAAGAGGGAAATCTATAATTAAAGCAAACTGGAAAAATGAGGTAAGACATGACAGGTCATCTATCAATCTTTTTGGGAGAGCTAATTCTTTTGAGCCATGTAATTGCATTTAGTGAGAGTTGTAAACTATTTGAGCAAGATATTCCATTATGGAAAACTATTCCTATGGGAAGTGTTTGCAAAAATGGAATAAGTTTAAATTTAAAATAAGTTAGGCAATTTATGAGACATAGAGGTCATGATATGTAACACTCTTCTCAGGAGAAACTGTTCTCACTAACAAATATGCTTGTAGGTGTACAGGAGCAAGGAATGTTGAGAAAATTGTATAAATTGATATTTTCCATTCTTTTTTATGGGATGGATTTTGGAACCTGCCATTTAGTAAGGAAAATTCTGACAGATGATTGACTCATGCGCACTTAACAGTCTTTTGATTTTAAAAAAGTGAACTAGCTTTGGAAACCAAGCAATCAGAAGTAATGCCGTAATACTGGAATTTCAATTAACCACTCCGAGATCATTCTGAAATGAAAAGGTTATCTATGTGTTGAAGTCCAACAGCCAGATTGTTCAGTCGAAACTCAGCCAGGGGCAGCGCTGTCTCTCTGTAATACCCAGGGCCAGCAGAAGCATTAGGCGTTGTAGGCGGTGGCCTACGGTGCTGGAAATGGGCGGGGCGACAGGGCAGCCAGTAAGGGCGGCAGTTTTGAAAGGACAGAAGTGATGAGAAGTGGCGTGGATGAGGCTCGGAGCTGGGGGCTGTGTTCCATGTTTGGGAATATATTTCTTTGAGGAGCTGGGGTCGTTTGACTTATGCGATTTGAGAGAGAGAGAGATCACATGATAATCACATTTCCAACCTACCATTTATAGCTAAAATCATGGAAAAACTGGTAAACACCCAACTATCCAACTACCTAGAGGACCACAGTATTCTGTCCCCAAACCAATATGGTTTTCGCAAAGCCGCAAGCACCGAAACGCTACTAATTTCACTCATGGACTACCTACTCTCTGGTATTGATAAAGGCCAAGCATATTTACTAATCCTCCTTGACTTCTCGGCGGCCTTTGACACCGTCAACCACTCCCTTCTTCTAAAACAGCTGGCAAACATTGGTTTAACAGGTGCCACACTAAACTGGTTCAAAACATTTCTAGAAAACAGAGGATATAGAGTCAAAATTCACAATAAAGAATCCCAATACCACCCTTCTAATAGAGGAGTGCCGCAAGGTTCATCACTTTCACCCACCCTTTTCAATGTCTACCTGTTACCACTATGTCAACTACTTACAAAATTAAGCCTGAAACATTTCCTTTTTGCAGACGACGTACAGATCGTAATCCCTATAAAAGAATCAATCTAAAAAACAATGGAATACTGGGACAGTTGCTTATTAGAAATTAAACTTCTCCTCAACAGTCTAAACCTTGTACTCAATGCTTCAAAAACAGAATTCCTGCTCATATCACCGGAAAACAGAATTCCTGCTCATATCACCGGAAAACAACCTCAAAACATTCATTAACCAAACCACCAAAGATTGCTTCTACAAATTACATATCCTGAAAAGAATAAAACCGCTGTTTCACACTCAGGACTTCAGAACAATCTTGCAAGCAATAATCTTTTCCAAACTAGATTATTGCAACTCATTACTATTAGGCCTCCCAGCTTCTTACACCAAACCTTTACAAATGGTTCAGAACTCTGCAGCCAGAGTCCTTACAAATTCCAGGAAAATTGACCACATTTCACCTATTCTCAAAAACCTCCATTGGCTTCCGATCCACTATAGAATCATGTACAAAACCATTAACATCATTTACAAAACTATCAACCAACACACGCAACTCGACCTACAAATACCACTTAAAAAATTCACCTCCGCCAGGCCTATCAGGGAACACTACAAAGAGTCACTCCAAATTCCAAAGGCCAAAACCTACCAACATAAATCCTTGAGTCTCAGAGCCTTCTCATCAGCAGGTCCAGCTCTCTGGAACTCGATCCCACCTGATTTGAGACAAGAGCCATGCTCTTTAACATTTAGGAAAAGACTAAAAACTTGGCTTTTCAAAAAAGCATTTCCAAGCCTTGAATAAAACCTCCTCTCACTAGCACTAACTCGTATGCAATAATGGAATGTAAACACGAATCAACCAACCTCAAACCCTCTCTCACTAATTCCTGCTGAATATTTATCATACTATTACCATTCACAACTGTGTCATATTTATTCATTTGATTACCTATGTACCGTTTCATAGTCTTATTTTTTCACTTGCTATTCTAATGTATCAATAGGCTGAAATGTAAATATTGTGCTGTTCAATTTCTCCCCTTCCATCCCAAGTTTATTTTCCTTGTTTTTTGTAACTTTCCCTCTCCCTTTTTCTGATTCACTGTATTTAAAGTTCAAGGTTCTTATTGAAAATATTGTTTTTTACGTTACGTTATGCTTTACACTCCTTGTTATTTGTAAACCGGGTTGATGTGATGCCTATCATGAAACTCGGTATAACAAAAACAATAAATAAATAAAATAAATAACATTGGTGCCTATTGCGGCTGGACACCTTCCATCGGCACTGGTGATACTTGTGATATTAGTTTAAAGGCACAGCATTACAATCAGTCTGCCAGCCAGCTGCAGGAGACTGGAGGTCAGCAAGGAGGAAACAAGAGCACAGACATGGAGCATAAACTTTAATGGCGGTTCATGACTGTGCAAGACAAAGTTATAAACAAAATCAGTAAGAACAAAATAGTCGACCAGGACAATCAATTTTTTAAAATTTGTTTTTTTTCTACCACTCATTTTTATTAAGTTCCTTATTATTCTATTTATGATTATTTTATGGCTTTCTGACTTTTTATATGAGAAGTTTTAATATTCTTTACGATTTATTGTTATTGCTTATACATGATTATTTTATTCCTTTTATTATTTTTAATTTGTTATCTTGTAAACAGTTGTGATGGAATGTTTTCTAAACAATGGTATATAAAACCTGACAAATAAATAAATAAAGGTCATTACATTTATAGTGAAGTTTGTTGCGTGATCTGCAGCTGACAACAACACAAACAGGAGAAGGAGGCCAGAAATTTTGTGCAGGTTGCAGTGATCTCCCAGACTCAGAAAATCAGGGGGTGGGAGGGGGAAATTAAAAGTTTAATATTGACTTAATTAGAAGGAAACAATGATCTGGTGAAAAACTAGGGACAGATAAGTACAGCATAATTATCCTAAGATTTTTATATGTGGGAAGCATAGGGATAGTGAAGTCAGTGTGAGGCCTGTGGGGAGGTTCTAGGCCTGATTACATTTTCAGGATAATCTTGGTCTAGGTGAGACTGAAAAAAAGAGTTGGGGTTATTTTCAAAGGGTGACAGACTTAAGGAAATTCAGAGTCCTTCCTAAATTTTGAAGATGGTCAATGTGATTTACACCACTTTGTATGGGTTCTATAGAAACTAAAACGACTTTCCATTTTCAGGAATTTATTGAGCACACCAGCATACAATAGCAGAGTAATCTAGTAGATGTTGAGACTTTCGCCATTATCCATTCCAGTTTTCTACAGATTTGCTTTAACTTATGTAGGTTTGCTGGGTGCTGTGGGGAAAATGTGGCTAACTTGGAAACCTGTCTGCTTCCCATAGAAGCTTGCCCAGCACACCTAAGAAATCTTCGATGGCCTTTCACTGATTTGCAGTGATTCTGTCACTTCCTGCTACTGCTGCCAGGTTTCAGATCGGTTAAGTGTAACCTGCAAAACCCTCTTTCTTCCCGAGGCCTGCAGCATCTGTGGAAGGGCCCCAGTGGTCTCCCTCTCATCTCTACTATGGCCTGGTCAGACCATTTTTTTTTTGTCGCTTTTCAACTGAAGGATTTAATTCTTCAATATATAGATGAGAAATTTGTTCCTGAATTTAGATTACAGAAGGATCTGAGGCTTTTGAATTTCTTAGGTGCGCTGGGCAAGCTTCTATGGGAAGAAGACAGGTTTCCAAGTATAGCCACATTTTCCCCAGGGCGCCCAGCAAACTTACGTAAGTTAAAGCAAATCCGTAGCAGACTGGAATGGATAATGGCGAAAGTCTCAACATCTTCTATATTACTCTGCTATTGTATGCTGGTGTGCTCAATAAATTCCTGAAAATGGAAAGTCATTTTAGTTTGGTTGAAGACTTCTCTTGCTGTTCTTTTCCACGGCTCGTGCGATTGCACTCTGAGACGAATGCAGTTGTCTTGTGACCTTGAACCGTTAATGATTATCATCGGGGGTTTTTTTTTTAAAGTTTCTAAAATAAAGTTCAGTTGTTCCACTGCTGCAACGGTTGCACCAATAATTAGGGTGCTCGCAGCACTGTTTCTGTAAGTCCTTGGTCCCAGAGTTTTCCTTGGTTCGGATGGCTGTAAATCGTTCTGTCGCTATGGAGGGTCCATGGTGCTCACTGACTTTTAGATAGGCATTACTTCTGCTGCCCACAATACCCTCAGTTGTGCCAGTAGCTGACAGCTGTGAGTTTTCCCTAAGCTCCACTCTTCTGGCTGCGTGTCGGGTAGCCTCTGCCAGCTGCATTCGCCAATAAAAGCATATAGGATCAGCTTATTTGTCATAGGGAAGGTACAGAAAAGTGATTACTTTAATGCAGAAATACAGTAGGGACACTGTTAGACCGGATTTGCTTATAAGCTAAGGAGCACAGATTCCTGCCAAATTAAGTTTCCCTTTCAAAAACACTTCTGTGCAGATGTTTGGTTCGTTAGAAAATGGAGCTGAGGGCAGGCTGGCTTCACGGCTCGGCTGAGGCAGTCGTGTGCCGGTCCCGAGTTTCTTGCTTGGTGAGGCTTGGGCGGGTCACGGGGGGGTGACGTGCTCAAGCTCCAAGTTACAGAAGGAAGGCGGATATCACTGCTGCGCAGATTTTATGCGTTCATCTAAAGGCTGGCGGCTTAACATTTTGATATACCCATCGAGAAATTGCTTTCATCCAATATTTTAAATTCATGAAAAGTTTGAGGCAAACAAGATAAGAAAATCTTTACATTAGTTTACATATATATGGATTAGCATAACCATTTTCACAAAATGTAATGTGGAACACTCTTTGGGTAATTATGTTGTACTCATCTGTCCCTAGTTTATTACCAGATCGTTGTTTCCTTCTAATTAAGACATTATCAAACTTTTAATTTTTTTCCCCTGATTTTCTGAGTCTGGGAGATCACTGCAACCTGCACAATATTCAGCTGTGCAGCTGAATTCCATCTTGAAGAACCCTGGTAAAAGTTAGGAGGTTGCTGTTGGATGTTACGTTTCCCCCTTCCTCTCTGTAACTACCTTTTCCTACCCGGAAAGCCTCAACTGAGAAGTGAGAGAGGGTTACGCTCGCACCAGACCTCGGATGGTGCATTGATCAGGCGTAATCAGTAGCAAACCCAGTCCATTGCTGACCACCAGGTAGACCTGCACTGGTCGAGGAGACTGTATCAGCGCAGTGCTCACTGCTCAGAGCAGTGAGCCATTGAAAGTCGTGACCACCAGATAAAGCCAAACAGTGAAACCTTTCATTGGACTGGATTTAAAACCTGGTAGCGAACAGCTGGGGCAGAGTAATCCCTGTCTGCTTCAGTCTACTCATTGCCCATAGGATTGTTCAGAAATGCTTATTTGTGTTCCAGTATGTAAACATGTTTACGGTAGAAAAGGGACAAGATGTGATATGGAATATAATGTTCAGAGTTGCAGAGGGTCATTTTCAACAATGTGCATTAAACTCAGCATATAATTGCAGAAGTTGGTGCATCTAAAGTTTGTTCTGTTTATATATTTATTTATTTGTAAGCCTTGCCCAAAGGCCCTCAGCAGTGCACATAATTAACATGCATAATCAATATTTAAAACATACAATGAAAACAGTTATGCTTGCGCTGTGTAAACTGTGCAGCGGGAGCCACACTGTCTATAAAACACCGTGTATCTCCACTCGTAAGTACACACGTATGTGTCAGTAGGTGCACAAGCTTGTAATGGAGTGGTGTGTCCAGTTTTTGAAAATATTTTATAAAAGTACATTAAATCGTAACGTGTGCGTTTAGTAATGCTCATTTTAGATGTGGAGGCAGGTATTTTATAAAGCTGTTGAATGAACGTGCGTATCTTGCTTATGAAAATATTTCTCTGTGCGTGTACTGCCTTACACCAGTTTGCCAGCTGACCCGTACCTTCCACCACTGGCTCCAGACCCCCTACTCAAAAATCTGACAGAAAAGACAGATTTAATATCCATTGTTTGATTAGCAGGTGTAAAAACATGTTCACGTGTTTGATGATTTCTACATGTACGTTTATAATTCATGTAAATGTGCATGCACTTTCAAATCCCGTCCCAGAACGCCCTTCAAACACTCTACGTGCACCTACATGCTTTTCCACATGGAAGCAACATTACACTCACATTCCTATCTTCTGAAAATTTGCACAAAGATGCTCTTTGTTCGCGTATAAGCCCATTTTATATGCACATTCCAATTTTATATGCACCTAATATTCAGTTAAAGGCTGTGTTGATGAAATTGTTAGCAGAGGTCATAGGGAACCAGAGGATGCCATGGGACATTATAAAGTTCATCGTTCCTTTTAAAGCTGAGTGGCTGAGTCTCTCTGTGATGAGGCCTAGCTACCATAAATAATCAATACATAATCGTCAATGACAGTTCACAATGGGGTAGATTTTCAAAGGGTTATGCGCCAAAAGTCCCTGGTGGTCCAGCGGGGGTCCGGGAGTGACTTCCTGCACTCGGACCATCGGCTGGACCACCGGCATAGTAGGTCAAAGGCTATCGGCGCCATTTTGATCGAGGCAGGCCAGACAGCCTGACGGCACAGAGGAAGAAATCCCTCGCGGGACCCCGCTGGACCACCAGGGATGTTAGTAAGTCTTGGGGAGGGATCGGGATGGTGGGAGGGGGTTATATTTAATGTATTAAAGTGAATTTTAATGCTTGGGGTGGGTTTTTTTGAGCTTCGTTTTCCCGTGTCGTTTTTTGGGCTGGTTTCGTTTTTCCCCGTTTAATTTTTGTTCATTTTCCAAAAAACTAACCGAGGAAGAAATAACTTTACCCCGAAGCATCCGACTCAAAAAACGACCCGGTAGAAAAAAAACGAAGCTCATCTCTACTGATTACTGGCGCATACCCCCTACTATCAACAGAGTTTTGCAGCAGTGTGGACATTTTAATTATTGCCCCCTCAGTGCACAGGTTGGAGTGTCTTATTGCACCACTAAAATAACTAGGGGACAAGGAATGGGAGACCAAGTCAAAGTATTCATGCATCCATGAAATCAAGAAATTATTCACTTGAAAAACATGGTATGGCAACTCCGATGCAGACTTTAGAAAATTGCTTTAAAATAAAATATCAACTTTGGTCTTCAAGGAGTGGATTGAGAACAACCGGTTTAGTGTTTCTGCTTTCTTTGTAGAAAGAGGTTTCTTTAATTGGTATCATACTGAGTGATCTCATAAAATAATATCTAAATGTAATGCGATGGAGGTAATTTTTCAAAGAAGCTACACATGGAAAAATAGCATTTATTGTAGCAATTTTCAAAAGCTCATTTACACGGTTAGACCTTTGGACAATTCCGTTTTTAAAGGAGTTAAAAGTAGCAATTCCCAATAGCCCATTTATGTGCAAAACCCCAGTTTTATGTGTGTAAATCCCTTTGAAAATGAACTTCAAAGTGTGTTAGTGCTAATCTATTATTATATTTTCTATATGTATACGGTAAAGGAGGGGATATGATGGAGACATTCAAATACCTCAAAGGTATCAATTATGTACTAGAAGAAAACACTTTTCATTGAATAGAAAGGTCTAGAACACGAGGTTATGAAATTCAAAGGGAGTAGGTGCAGGAGTAACATTAGAAAATAGTTCTTCACAGAAAGGGTAGTGAAGTGCCTGAAGTTCACCGATGCTCTGATCTCACCCGCTGCTCTGCTTCTGCTCTTCTGTTTCGCTTTTGGGCCAGTTAGGTTCCTGCTTTTCTCTTCTTTTTGTAACTGCGGTGGGTAAAGCACCTTGTGGGTGCCACGTCTTCTCTTTCCTGCTTCTCTCCTCAACATCCGTTCCGCGGCGCGGGAGCCGCCTCTCTCTAGCTGAAGTAATCAGGCAGGAATAGACGAGTTTCCTGAACAAAAAAAAAAAAGGGACTGAAACTGAAGTTCCAAAATGAAGAATCTTCTCGGCCTCCAAGGGTAAATCAATTAGGAAGTCTCTTGAAGCTCCAGACATCGCTGTCCCACTCAGTTGGGCTTAAGGTTTCTCCAGGAAAAGTGATCTTTAAAGAAACACTCCCTCTCCCACAGACTTTCAACACAAACACCCACAACTCCTTTGGAAGTCTCCGTCTGCTATAGACTTCGGAAACAGTCATTATAGCTGTCTCAGAGGGGAGTGCTGTGGCCTAGATGGTTATGTTCCCCTCTCTCTTTTCTAACTGCACAGCTCTCCCACAAGGCCAGACCTTCATAGGAATCCCAGTGGGGCCCCACCCTTTAAAAAATAAATCCTGTGTTGAAACCAGAAAAAGATCTGTGATTTCAGTCATTCCGATTAGGAACCTGACAGTCTGCGTATGATACGAAAAGATGCACAAAAGCAGGCACGGCCCGAGGTATAGATAAGATAAAAAGCTGACTTTCAACAAACTGGAAGAATGGAAAAGGTTTTAGCCACTGTGCCAGGGCTTCCCAAACTTTTAGGAACGCAACCCCATTTTAGCATCTGAAAATTCACATGACCCCAGTGGGTGACCAAAATAAATTATCAGGTGTGTGCAGTCCCTATCCCCACACTGCAGCTTATCTCCTCTCTCAACCTCCATCCCTTCAGGAGACCTCCTCTCTTGACCTCCTCCTCTCCAACTGATCCCCTCTTATAGCCCCTGGCCCCTCTCACCTCCCAAGCCGATCCCTTTTTTCATCCCTCCAGCCCTTTGCACATGACCTTAGCTCATCCTCTCACCCCAAGCTCTTCTTATAACTCCAGCTGATCTTCTGTCTTCTCATCCTCCATTCCCTCACGCAGCCTTCCCTACTATCATTCTCTTACATCCCCCCAGCTGATTTTCTCTTACCCCCAGCTGATCTTCTTACATTCACCTTCTTTCACCCTCTATAGCCAACCAGCCCTCAAACACCTTCTGTAGCTGATCCCTCCCTCCAACCAGCACCTTTTCTAAACATTCCTCTGGTCAGGGTTAGCAGCAACATTTTTCTTTGGGCTCCAGGCCAAAAGTGGATGACAACTGGTAGGCGATGGCAGTCTGCCAACAGGAGTAAGATTTTTCTCTTGGCTACATTCAATGGTAACAGGGCTGGTGCAAGGGTATTAGGCCCTCTAGGTGAACCTTCTGCCATGCGCCCCCCCTCAAGTCCAGGCCCCAGCTTCAGCCCTGACCTCATTCACTCAGACAGGCCCCCCCCTCTCTTACACACTTAGGTTCCTTCTCTCATTCACACCCTTACACAGATTCCCTCCCTCTCTCTCATTAACACCATTGCTCTCTTGTACACATAGCAAT
Source organism: Rhinatrema bivittatum (assembly GCF_901001135.1). Lineage (NCBI taxonomy): Eukaryota > Metazoa > Chordata > Amphibia > Gymnophiona > Rhinatrematidae > Rhinatrema > Rhinatrema bivittatum. Next base: position 45,622,346 of record NC_042615.1, on the reverse strand, counting down.
AAATCACAAAGACTGAAATGGAGTTCAAATAAATGTTAAGTTTGAAAATTAAGATCCAGGCCAGTATGGAAAAAATTAGAAATAACATTAAGAAAATCATGATAAAAAAAACCCAATAGGCTGCCTGGAGGATCCAAGATGGCCACCAGATGCTTTAGCGTGGCGTGAGCATTCTTGACTAAGTGATTTATTTTTATTTTCCTGTGGAATATCTTATCTTTTGATGGAGAGGAAGCAAAAACCGAGGACCCTGTACCCCGCAGCAACTTTGGCAAACCTTCCAACTGGACCGATGGACACACAAGTAACACGCAGCGACAGAGGAGCAGGAATCCAGTCGCTGGAGAGAGAGGGGGGGGGGGGGAATATGAGCTCCCTTCTGTTCCAGGCTCAATATCTCCATTGAGCCCTGCAGAGAGGACCCCACCCCTTAATCCATCTGCCACAAGAGCAGCATTACAACCAGGGGAGAATATCCGAGACAGAAGAATGGAGGAGCTCAGCCCCGCGGGATCAGGAGGAGAGTTGGTGGTAACTTCAAGCCCAAGGAAAATGCTAGGGCAAAGCGGTAGTGAAAGAGGAGAATCAAGGGAAGAAGCCTCGGGAGAATCCCTGCAACAGAAATACCATCAATGGTAAGACTGCAAGTTTTGTCATTTGAGACGCTGTGGGAAGCCATAAACGAGATGAGATAGTCTATTCTACAACAGTTGACTCCAGTAATGGAGCAAGTAAGGCGACAAGATGAAAAAATATAAATTATTTCGAATACTAATCTGGAATTGGAACAACAGGTTCTTCTATCAGGACTGAGATAAAAATAATTCAACAGTCTCAATTAACTCTGATGAAAGATAAAAATAATACCGCTTTGAAAATAGAAAAAACTGAGAACATGCCTAAAAGTAGAAACTTAAGGTTTATAAATTTTCCCCAGTTACCTTTAAGATCTCCGAAAGAGGTCTTTAAGAAGTACCTGATTGAAATACTCAAGGTTTCAGAGTAAGAGTCAATGATACCACCGATAATAAAGATATTTTATCTACCCAAGTCCAGAACAGTGCCTGCTGACCAAGAAGGAGAAATTGAACCTTTAAGATCAGTTCGTGACCAATCTCTTGATTTGTCGGCAATTCTGGAATCATCAGATTCGAAGTTAGCAGTACCTGCAACATTAATAGTGACTTTGGCACTAGAGACTAGGGATGTGAATCGGGCTTCGGACGATTGAAAATATCGTCGATATTTTCAAAATATCGACGATTGGCTTCGGACGATTGAAAATATCGTTGATATTTTCAAAATCGTCAGAAATCGGGGGCTCCCCCAAAATGATAGGAAAACCACACGATATTGTTCGTGGGGGTTCTCTTATCATTTTGGGGGAGGGCAGGAAAAACGGCACACAAAAATAACCCCTAAACCCACCCCGACCCTTTAAAACTAATCCCTTAGCTTCCCCCACCCTCCCGACTCCCCCCCAAAAACATTTTACAGGTATCTGGTGGTCCAGTGGGGGTCCCAGGAGTGATCTCCCGCTCCCGGGCCGTCGGCTGCCACTAGTCAAAATGGCGCCAATGGCCCTTTGCCCTTACCATGTGACAGGGTACTCGTGCCATTGGCCGGCCCCTGTCACATGGTAGGAGCACTGGATGGCCCGCCCCATTTTTAAAGAAGGCACCGGCCGTAATGGATGGCCGGTGCCATCGGCTCGGGCGCAGCCGATAAACAAAACCGCGATCGGGCCGGACGAAAAAAAACCCACGATGTGAATCGGAACCTGAATCCGAGCCGATTCCGGTTCCGATTCACATCTCTACTAGAGACTGGCAGGGAATGGTTATTGAAATTATGTTTAAGATACAGGAATGAGAGATCTATGGGAAGTATTATAAGAGCTCTCATGATACCCAGAAGAGGAGAAAAGCATTCTTCTTGCTGAGACCTCAGGTCTTGTTAATTGGGGGAAGATGTTTCCTCAAATTTCCATGCAAATGCGTGGTTAAGTATTTACAGAATACTTATGTTTTTTTTTTTCGATCCTCCCCAGTTAACACAATTCTTAGTGGGGAAAACCCCCATAACTCCTCAGGTATCCTGATTAGATCCTCCTGGTCCCTCATAGAATGAAAAGGGTCACTGTTATGTATCTGTCTATTTCCTAAATGAGTTATAAATACTTTTTCCTGAGGTTGTGAAGGATCCATCCCCCCCATTAAGGACTTTAAATAGAGAGATTGAAATTGTTATGATTTCCTAGATTAATAATGTAACCATATTTGCATTGTATAATCTTTTTTTTTTCCTATCAAGAATTGTTCTTGTAATTATTGTAAACTGGCATAAATTAAAAAAAAACAAACAAAGAAAAAACCCCCCTAAAACCCAACAATCTTTGTCCATGGTAAATACCCAAGTTGTTTTTCTCCCAAGAAGAGTGGAGTTTTGGAAGAGTTGGAAGATGGTTGACTTTTTGGACATTTTGGGCCTGTCCTAAAGGTTTTCCTACTTTTGCGCCAAGAAAAGAGGCAGAGGAGAAGACCTGTGAATTTATTATTGCTGTGAAGAGATAGTTTGGAGAGAGACTGGTATAGTTATTTGTTTTGAAGTGTTTTCTGAGCAAGGGAGTTTGGTCATCTTAGGATCATTCTTAGTTCCTCTTAGCTAAGAGGAGAAGAGGCTGACCTCTGGACCATGAATGAGATATAAAAACACAAATCTAAAAACTTAGATGTGGAAAAACACAAAATCTTCCATAGGAGGTAGAAGAGAGAGAAAAATGAATATTCTTCCCTATTTGCAAACAGAAACACAAAGCTCTCAGTGGATAGACTGCTGCATTGCACCTCACTCTTGTTTTCCCATTTAAGTGTGTGGTTCACCCATCTCTCTTTTTGTCTTTCCTGCAATGAAGTACAACCAGGACTGGATTAACCTGTCCTGGCCACCCTAGTTGACGAGGTGATGGATTTCAAAAAGAGGACCATCGAAATGATACATGGCCTGCACTGTAAGTCATAATGGAGAGACTGAAGGGAATAAAGTTGTACACTCTACAAGAAAGAAGGGAAAGGGGAGATATGATGCAAACATTGAAATATCTAGCAGGTTTGAATAAGGTAACGGAAGTCAGCATTTTCCATTAGAATGAAAACTCAAGGACAAGGGTTCATCATATGTAACTTATAGACAGTCTGTCACCTCAGTGTAGACAGGTTTTACCAGATTTTCAATGCTGTTGCTTGTTTTGATTTATTGTTAGTATTATCTTTTTGTCTCTGCTTTGTATTCCTGTATTGGATGCTTTGTCTGTTTTGTATCTCTGAATATGCGTGTGACGATGTAATCCGCTGAGAGTTTTAGATCAGGGGAATACAAGCTTTTAAATAAATAAGCAGAATAATGAAACTGAAGGGAGAGAAGCTCAAAATAAATGTGAGAAAATACTTTTTCACTGAGGGCGTGCTAGACACATGGGACGGACTTCTAGCGGAGGTGGTAGGTGCCGAAACAAAGGGTAGAATTCAGTCATACATGGGACAGATACAAAGGGATCTATAATGGCAGGGAGGGGAAAGGTGAAGACCACAGATTAAGGCCTATTACAGCATGGTGGGCAGGAGCAAATGGGCAGACTGGTCGGGCAAAGAGATTCTCCTCTGCTGACATCATCTATGTTTAAATCTGCTCATAGGAAGGGGCACTAGATCTGAGTGGGATGGAAGGAGAGAGAAAGGCAGAGAAGTGAAGAGGACAGAAAATCAACTCAAAAGGATTATACTCTATTGCATTTTCATTAAACAAAACATAAGAATATAAGAACATGCCATACTGGGTCAGACCAAGGGTCCATCAAAACCAGCATCCTGTTTCCAACAGTGGCCAATTCAGGCCATAAGAACCTGGCAAGTACCCAAAAACTAAGTCTATTCCATGTTACCGTTGCTAGTAATAGCAGTGACTATTCCCGCTGAGGTAGATCTTCAAAATATACGCGAGCGCGTACTTTTGTTCGCGCAGCAGGCGCGAACAAAAGTACGCTGGATTTTATAAGATACGCACGGAGCCGCGCGTATCTTATAAAATCCGGGGTCGGCGCGCGCAACGCTGCGCAAAATCGGTAGCCTGCGCGCGCCGAGCCGCGCAGCCTGCCTCTGTTCCCTCCGAGGCCGCTCTGAAATCGGAGCGGCCTCGAAGGGAACTTTCCTTCGCCCTCCCCTCACCTTCCCCCACCTTCCCCTACCTAACCCACCCCCCCGGCCCTATCTAACCCCCCCCTTACCTTTGTCGGCAAAGTTACGCCTGTCGACCGGCAGCCCTCATCCGTCCTCCGGTCCCGGGGGCTGGTCCGGAGGCCTCGACCACGCCCCCGGGCCGGCGCCACGTCCCCTGGCCCGCCCCTGGGCCCACCCCGAAACGCCACGGCATGTCCCCGAAACGCCATGTCATTTCGGGAACGCCCCCCAGACACGCCCCCTCCCTCCCCTTTTCGAAAGCCCCGGGACTTACGTGCGCCGGCAGCCTATGCAAAATAGGCGAGGGCCCTGTGTGCGTAAATCCGGAAGGATTTACGTGTGCGGGTCTTTTAAAATCCACCCCTAAGTCAACTTGATTAATAGCAGGTAATGGACTTCTCCTCTAAGAACTTATCCAATCCTTTTTTAAACACAGCTATACTAACTGCACTAACCACATCCTCTGGCAACAAATTCCAGAGTTTAATTGTGCATTGAGTAAAAAAGAACTTTCTCCGATTAGTTTTAAATCTGCCACATGCTAACTTCAAGGAGTGCCCCCTAGTCTTTCTATTATCCGAAAGAGTAAATAACTGATTCACATTAAGCTGTTCTAGACCTCTCATGATCTTAAACACCTCTATCATATCCCCCTCAGCCATCTCTTCTCCAAGCTGAAAAGTTCTAACCTCTTCAGCCTTTCCTCATAGGGGAGCTGTTCCATTCCCTTTATCATTTTGGTCGCCCTTCTCTGTACCTTCTCCATTGCAAAAGAAATTTATTTCTTAAAGCAAACCTTGGCTAAGGGAAACTGAGCAAAGCATACAGTGGAAAAGGAGGGTGATATGAAGAAATCATGAAATGACAATCAAAGTTAATGTTGAAGAAACTGATAAATCATCTAGTATGACATTTCCTATGCTATTTTACAACAACACAGTTGTATAATTACAACTAAACTCTTTATAAAATTTACAATTTAATAAAGATCAAAAGTGGCGAATAAACATTTCGAGCAAACATGGAGAGGTAACAATAATATATTCATGACATTGGCTTAGCTGCCTTCTGATTGAACATGACATTGCCAACTTACTATCAATCACCCGAGCACTTTGCAACTCTTTGCCAAATAGCTGTCAAGTGCTGGCCCTGTCCATTGGCAACAACTCATTTTAAACTTATCTGCCAGCTCATTGCCAGGCATTGGCTGTAAAGTTCAAAGAAGTTCATAGTGCACCTAACAAACTCAAGTTTTCCTAATTAGAGACCTCCGTCGGCATTGCCACACATTACAGGGTGCATTGGCATTTGACCTGACCATAAATATGCAAGTTCACTCACGATGTTCTATATCAAACGCCAATCGCACAAAAAAATGTAAGCCAGCACCACTGCTGAAAGGAAAAGTCAAAATTTGGGAAGGCTGTGATGGCATGGACCTCCTCTTTGAAAGCAGGAGCATTCACAGGAATGTGATGGGTCTCCAAGTTTCTGTTTCTCACCTCACTGAACGCCAATATATACCAACCAAGTTGGTTATAATCCTAAAAGGTAGCCTGAGCTTTCTTACAGAATAGTTGTATCTAACTGTTGTGATTGACCAATCCGGAAGTGGATCCTTGGGCCGACCGCCGGAGGGAGACGGACGGGAGGCAGACTAGATGAAACGATGAATCTTCACCTGGGAACCCGTGACCCCTCCAGAGGAGCTGTAGAGGCCCGGGTCACTAGGGCTTAGGAGTCTTCGCCCTGGAAGCCCGAGATCCCCCCAGGAGGAGCCTGTAGGGACCCGGACCGCTGGGTCTTAGGTGATAACAGAAGAATCCAAGGAAGCGATACGAACCGGGGTACAAGCAGGCAGAGAGCGGAGTCAGGCAGGCAGAGATCAGGAACCAGGCTGGCAAATGATACCGGAGTCAGGCAGGCAGAAGTCAGGAACCAGGCAGGCAGATAAACGATACCAGAGTCAGGCAGGCAGAAGTCAGGAACCAGGCAGGCAGATAAACGATACCAGAGTCAGGCAGGCAGAAGTCAGGAACCAGGCAGGCAGATAAACGATACCAGAGTCAGGCAGGCAGAAGTCAGGAACCAGGCAGGCAGATGAACGATGGCAACTAGCACTCCGAAGAGAAACCTCGTTGCAAGGCGAATTGCAACTTCAAAAGTCCCGGCTTAAATCCCCTGCTCAATCAGCTGACGTCAAAAGAGGCGTGTCTGCACATCCGGGTGCAGACGCCTTAAAACACGGCTCTTCGCGCGCGCGCGCGTACCAGGGCTGGGGGGAGGAGTTTCTGACGACGTCTCCACGAGGAGACGCCGCTGCCATGCGGCCCTGGAGGCCAGAAACCCGGCGGTTCGCGGCGCCACGGAGGAAGGTAAGAGCCCGGTCACTAGGCTAGTGACCGGGATCGTAACATCTAACTATCTATACTTTAATTTACAAACTTGTATTCTGCCTTTTCAAGTGCATACCTTTATAAGGTGGATTACAAAAATATTTTAGCATCATTTATCATTAGGCTTGATAAATCACAATTCTTATATAAGTATATCAATGCGATGTACATAAATTAAAAAAATATACCATACATTAAAGCTAAACGTGAGTAATACAAATTATAGATTCAAAATCTAAAACTAAAATAAAAATTAAAAGATCAACTTAAAAAACAATGAAAAAAAGATAAAACAAGATACAAACTACAGTAAACTATGGAAAGTAACATTAAATATCTGTATACATACAGAGCATAGATATCTGTAAAATCAGAGGAGCAGTTTCTCTTGGAAGGCCTTTGTGAAAAGGAACGTTTTAAGGGACTTCCTAGATTTGGCAGAGTTATTTTCAATACATAACGCCAAAGGAAAAGAGTTCCAAAGATAAACCCCCCCCCCCCCCAGATTTCATGAGTGTGTTCCATTCTTATCAGTTTAGGTGAGGGAAGAACTAGAAGCTCTAGTTGCGAGGAACGTAGAGAGTACGTGTAGGTAAATATGGGAGAAGAAGACTGGACAAATATTATTTTTATTTATTTTTAATTTTTATATACCGGAATTCCTGTATGCAATACAAATCAATCCGGTTTACAATTAACAATATGAAGGAGTACTCGAAAGGCCTTGAAAGTTAGACAGCCAAGCATTATAATATAGTGCACAAATGTATCTACCATCAACAATAAAATACTTACACAATTAAGATTGCATTAAATTATAACACACATTATAAATATTCAAATCTTAATCCCCATAGTTAATTTGCCCTGCCCACTGCCATCTTACTTTCACTGAAAAATTCCCAAAGCCAGCTTGTTTTTTCTGGAAACTGATGCATGCTAATAACACGAAAACCAGACTCTTAAATTAAATGTATGGACTCCAATGGCTGAATAGTGATGTGTTTTGTTTTTTTTGCTGAAAAAGAGGATAATCCTCGATTTCCTTCAAATTCAGTGGAAGTGGAGTCCGCATACAGGACGCAGCTCCTGTAAAAGACCTCTCCCTTGATTTGACCAAGCAAGCCATTTTTAAAGGTGTCTGAGCTTGTCTTGATCAAAGGGGTCAGGATGCTTGATACAACAAAAGCTTTTTTCTTATGTAACCTTTACCTAGCTATCTATCTATTTATCTATTGGGTTAGCATGAGAAAGAAAATGGTCATCTGCAACCAGTTATGCACAAACTCACTAGCATGAAGAGTTAAAAAGATAAAAGAGAGGATTATATTTGAAAGGATTTACATGCATAAACCTTTGGTTTTAGATGTGTAAATGGCCTTCTGAAAATTTCCCGGGGTGTGTGTATGTATGTGTGTGTGTTGTGCATGTCAAAGAATGCAGAAAAGCAATTTCATGCCTGCTTTTACAAGCACTACAAAGGGGGTATCCTGGGAGGAGAGCTGAGGTTGGCACAGAACTTACATGTATCCTCTCTGTTTTCTAAAGTAGGTGCATAAACAGGACCGGGCTTAGAAGGGTGAGGGGCCCAGAGGGAATCGACCGCAGCAGGACCCTGGCTCACTGAAATTAGAGAGTGTTGGAGATGGTGGCTATTGTGGTGGGGCAAGGCCCAGACAGTTGCCCCTTTTTTCCCTCTCCCAAGGACGGCCCTGTGCATAATTATTCATGCACAATGTTACACCTGCTCCTGAGCGGGTGAAACTTTCGGGCTGATACAGTAAAAGTCGCGGGAGAATGGGCGAGGGCCCGGTCTCCCGGCGCGCGCACAGGCCACTCTCCTGTGCACGCGATTTAGTATCGGCCCGCATGCAAATGAGGGCCTGTAGTAAAAAGAGGCGCTAGGGACACTAGCGCGTCCTTAGCGCCTCTTTTTTTGACAGGAGTGGTGGCTGTCAGCGAGTTCGGAAACCGGACACCGGCAAAATTGAGCGTCCGATTTTCAACTCGCGAGCAGCGGGCCTACTTAAAATTTTTATTTTTTTTTATTTTTAATTATTTTTAACTTTTGGGATCCGACTTAATATCACCATGATATTAAGTCAGAAGGTGCACAGAAAAGCATTTTTTTCTGCTTTTCTGTGCACTTTCCCGGTGCCGGCAGAAATTAACGCCTACCTTTGGCTGCACATTTTACTTACTGAATCGCGCAGTAATAACTAATAGGGCCATCAACATGCATTTGCATATTGCGGGCGCTATTAGTTTCGACACGCTAGCTTTACCCCTTATTCAGTAAGGGGTAAAGCTAGCGTGTGAGAACCATCGCTGAGGGAATTGACCTTTTTATAACAGCTGTCAAGAACCCACAACATATTCATGAAAGTTCTGCATGAATTTCATGGAAAAAAAATTCACAGATGAAAATCTAGAAACATGATGGTTCAGTTATGGGTCCATCCTTTCAGTGATCTAAAAAAGCACATTTTTTTTCAATTTAATTTGTTTTTGAGCTATATCACCAAAATATAAATAGAAGTATAATCATGCAATAAAAAAACAATCTATTAAAAGAAGTGCATACTTATTCTGGCTTGTTTCTTAACAACATAAGACCTCTATTATCGGAACTGCAAACTCACCCCAAACCATTCAGGTACATTGACCCTGTCTAGGAATTTGCTTGGAACTCTGGGATTTGCAGTCTTACTCTCTTTGTATTGGTAAAAGGAGGACGATTCCCAGAACGACTGAAGATATGAGTTAGAAAACAAACCTGATTTAAAGTGTAACCTACTTTGGAAATACTTGGCTGGGTTTCTAACCACTTAACTTGATTACTCTGTACCGGCTGCTCTGTGATTTGTTTGGCTCTACTAGACTTTGAGCTTTCATGGGAATTTTCACAGACTTTTATGAATGTCATAACCTTATCACTGATTTTTCTATAAAATCACCTTGTCTAGATGTTGGGAATTTTATTACTCAGAAAAAATGTTGGATCTGATGGAGAAACCATGGTAGAAGCTAGAGATGTGAATCGGAACCAGAATCTGATCGGTTCCGGTCCCGATCCAAATCTTAAAATTTTTATCGCCCAGCCCGATTTGAGTTCTGATTATCGGCTGTGCCCGATCCGATAATCAAAACACCCTCCCAAACCCCCAAGAAAGGTTTTAAAATGACCTGGTGGTCCAGTGGGAGCGCGGGGAGCGATCTCCCGTCGGCCCCTATGACATAGTGAGGGCAAAGGTAGTGCCGGCGCCATTTTGAATGCTGGCAATATGGCCGGAGGGCAGGAGGTCGCTCCCGGACCCCCGCTGGACTTTTGGCAAGTCTTGTGGGGGTCAGGAGGCCCCCCCAAGCTGGCCAAAAGTCCCTGGGGGTCCAGCGGGGGTCCGGGAGCCCTGTCACATGGTAAGGGCAAAGGGCCATCGGCGCCATTTTTATTAATGCAGCCGATAGCCCGAGAGCGGGAGATCGCGCCGGGACCCCCCACTGGACCACCAGGTAATTTAAAACATTTTGGGGGGATTTGTTTTAAAGGGTCGGGGTGGGTTTTAGGGTTGTTTTGGTGTGCCGGTTTTCCCGCCCTCCCCCTCCCCCTCCCCCGATTTACGATTTTTCACGATACATCGGGGGAATTTGTATTGTATCGCGACTAACGATTTTTGACGATTTATAAAATATCTGATGATTTTTTTTAATCGTCAAAAAACGATTCACATCCCTAGTAGAAGCTGCTGAAATCTTTTCTCTTTCTGGAGTATATTTCTGCTGCTTCAGTACAGTCTGGCCCAGCAGAGTAATATGTATTTTGTGGGTCTTGTCAAGGAATCAATAAATAAGGTCTGTTTGTTGAGACCCTCCTTCTGCAGCAACCCCCAATCTTCCTAATGAGACAAGTTGCCGTTGAGGGTAAGGTTCTGCAACATTTTAGACTTGCAATACAGGAATCTATCTCCCATACATATTTATTTATTTATTTATTTATTTATTTATTGTTATACCGAGTTTCATGACAGATATCACATCAACCCGGTTTACAATTAACGATGTGTGTAAAGCATAGCGTAACGTAATAAACAATATTCCCAATAAACTGTGAAACTTTAAATACAGTGTATCAATACCGTGTGTGAGAAAGTTACAATAAAACAGGGAAAATTAAATTGGAGCTGGAAGAGGGGGAAAAATTGAACAATGCAATATATACATTTCTTCCAATTAATGAAATAGTATAGTAGAGTAAATAAATAAGCCTATGTGGATACATGTGATGGTACATAAATAAGAGACGGTAAAAATAAGTGATCAAGGGAATAAATAAGACACAGTAGTGCATGGAAAGATATGATAATAAAATGAAACGGTAGTAAGTAACCAAGAGAATAAATAAATAAGACACAGTAGTGCAAGGTAATGATATTTAAGGCTCATGAGGCCTTCTCCTAGGTAAAGAGAGGAAACTTCCAGCACTGAGAGATTACATGGGAGGTATTACTATTTTGAGTGATAGTAAGGGGCATACTGTCCCCAAAAGTTGTTTGGATTTTTTTCATTATAGGGGATGGTGATTTGGGTTTTGGTTCATTTAAATGTTTATTTTGGTTCAGTTAGTTTGCCGAACTAAAATTTTAAAAAATCCCCGCCCCAAATAAAATTAAAAAACAGAGCCTCCCTAGGCCTCTCCGAACTACCTCTTGCCTCTTCCAAAAATGTTGCCGGGGGGGCTGAGAACTATTCCAGCCCCCATTTCCTCCTTCTGTGGGAGTCCTGGTTAGTGTCAGGGGCAGTAGGGATGCCCACTCACGTCCTGCCCCTCTGACATTGCTTGAAATGGTTCTGGCTGGTTTTGAGACTGGCACCACAGTGATGTCAAAATGGTGCTGATATCAGCGTCGATTGGTGCCATTTTGCTGCCAGCTGTCTATATACCAAAGTGGCCCCGAGATTGATGCCATTTTGACTTCACCCTGGTGCCAGTCTTAGGGCAGGCCAGTGCCATTTTTTAAAGGGCCATCAGAGTGGGAATCCCTCCTGCTCTTTCACTGACCAGGACCCCCATGGAAGGAATAAATGGGGGTCAGGGCATTTACCATCCCCAGTAACTTTTTAAAAGGGGTCAGCAACTTTTTATTTTGGGGGGGGGGTGAGGGGAGAGAAGCCCAGGTTGGCAGCTTTTTGAGGGGGAAGGACTTGGGGAAGCCTTGGGGAGTCCTTGACCAGTGACAGAGCAGTTTTTAAAACTTTTTTTTTTAAATTTAACAGCCTTTATTTTCAAATTGAAAGAAAAGGAAAACCAACAAAGTTTCATTGTTTTTTTTTTCTTTTGTTCCATTTTGAAAATAAAATGAAACAAAACAGGAAATGGCACTGACATTTCCTATTTCATTTCAAACAAGTGCACATCCAAGTGCACATCCTTAATAAGGGTCCTTCCCCTAAAAGGTCACTAGTCAACATCTATAAAGGTGGTTCCATGAGTTACTGGGAGGAGTTGTCGAATCGTCGATGAAGGGAGCAAGGAAGGGACAGCAAGAGCTGTGGCTCTTCTCAACTCCAGGAGGAGAAAGGAGCATGGCCTTTTTTCTTTCGACTGGGCGAGACCCTCTCTCCTTCACCAGTTCCAGGAGGGATTCCTTGCAAGCAGTGCCTCGGAGGGTTAATACTCCCAGAAATCGGGGATAGAAACTTATCCTTGCTGCAGAGATCATCATAAAGAATTTGAGAATTTCTTTTTCCAAGTGGCAGAAAAGGATTCTCCAGTTTCTGAGGGGTGTGAAGGGAGAACTTCTCCACATTGGGAGACTCAAGCAGTGTGGGAAAACCGTGTGTTTGTGCTGATGAACTGTGCAACGTTTCTGCACTAACTTTCCTATTTTCCCAAATTCCTACTGTCCAGCTTTTGCTTTTCTTCTCTATAAAAATGATTCCGGTTTGGAATTACATCCAGTTGTGGACATTGCATATTTTTTGAGAGACTCTGAAGCTTCAGCACTGTTTTTTTGGCTAAGTTCAGACTTAGCTGGACAAATGGTGGGATCTGAAAATCCCACCATGCTGATTGGCCCCAAGTTAGCCAATGGTAGGGCAGGGTGTTTCAGGGTGGAGCTGGCCGTCTGGTTATGTTAGCCACATAAATACTGATTTTTCAGAATTATCTGGCTAACATAGATATCTTTAAGGCAACCAAATTGCTGTCCTAAAATTGTCATGATCCGCTATGTTGGTGGGAGAAGCAATCAGATAGGGGTGTCAATCTGATGTATTCCGTAGGCGGACTTAGCAATCTGTTGTTATAGACTGCTGGAGATAGTAGTAAGTGGATCCTTGGGCCGGTGGCAGATGACCACACCCCCGGGGGAAGATCCGGAGAGGGTCCACCGGCTAGGCTTAGAGTATGGTGACAGATACACACTAGTTCTTTTATTAAACAGGTCTTGAAACCACCAGAGGTGGCAGTAGTGAGCTGAAGTGCCCGGTAGGGCTGAAGGCCCTCAGATACTGTAACAGCGATCCCTGGATGGCTGAGCTGTTGAGAAACTGTAGACAGTAAGTAGGCAGGGTATGCAGAGTTCATGAACAGAACTCGATGACACCACTCACATATTGGTCTCAGGGAGCTCAGGAGCTGGAAAGGATAGGCCCTCGAGGAGAGAGTACCTGGTTCCAGGGAAAGCTCTGAGAGAGCAATGGTAACTCACAATGATGTAATGATGACTTCCAGGCAGAAGAGAATCCGCAGATAGTCAGGAACGAGGGCCCTCGAGAAGCAAGTACCGGTTCCTGTCTGTAACCTGAAAGGCAAAGAGAGAGAGCGAGGCCCCCGAGGAGCGGGTACCTCTGGTAAGTCCGAGGAGGCAGAGTAGCTTAGGCAGGGAACCCAATCTGAACTTTAGCCCTTGCTAACTCAACTAGTAGTGATATCAGAGACCTTTAAATATCGGAAGCGGATGACGTCATCTCAGGGGGACACCCCTGAGGTTCACACCCTTGCTGGTACTTCACTCGGAGTGTGCACCCTAGGCTTCAGGCAACATGGCAGATCTGCAGCGTCGAGCTGGCCTGGGGACGCCGGAGAGAGATGGCAGGGAGACGACGCAGCAGCCAGCCGTCCTTCAGACCTGGAGGGAGTCGCCACAGAGGTAAAGAGGATGGAGTGAAGACGTCGGGCAGCGATGGTCGCATCAAAAATTAGCCAGAAAAATGTATCCAGCTCACTATAAGATAGCTGGAGAGTTTCAGCAGTCTGCCCATGCCTCTGAATATCCTTGCCCGTTGGCCAGATAAGTTTAGCCATCTAATTTTCCTAGCAGGCTAGCAACTGAATATGGACCTCCTTGTGCATGATCCCCTTGGATCTTACAGCTTTGCTGTCCCCTATGGAAGAATCCTGATCTGGAAATGCAGCCAGATTTTACTAAATCTCTGCAGCATCTGAAGGTGGCCTCTTGCCTTTTCTAGGGAGTTCCCTACAAAAAGGGGACTATACATACATGCAGATCTTCCATGAGAGGGAGAACGAGAGAGAGAATGTACACAAAAAACTACCTGGGCTCATAGCTATGTAATCCAATTATTTAAATGACCATCTGGTGATAGAGGGACCTATAATGGAATGCAAGATTCAAGGAGAATCGGGAGCTGACATCGTTAAGGTACAGGACAGCCTCGCTTCAGGAAGGATCCATCCTGAGTGTATTAATAATACTATTTTGGCATTTATCCCCCTCATAGGGAGAAGAGAAAGAGAGCAAATAGGAAACCTGATCCAGAACAGGTGGTCATTCAAAGATTATTTAGCCTCAGGAAGAAATAAGCAGAGAAGGAGACCGAAGACAACTTCTATGCAGAAGCCAACAAGACTTCAGGGGCAGAGTGTGTGCCTCTCAGGCACAGCTGAAAACAAGGAGAAGGCTTTTAAAAATCAGGTCTGGGACAGACAGAGCTGACGGAGTCAGAAGAAGGACTGGAGATTTGATCAGTGGGACTCCCTTGACATTGGATTATAAGAAAAGAGGGCAGGATAAAACACCAGGGCCTCATTGCTTCCAGGAAATTTCTCAGGTAGAGAAAACCCAGATGCTGAACTTTAATTACAGACTGATTAAGGCCCAAGGGCCAGAGAAGTGAGGAGTTTATATTTAACTTTATTTAAACCCTTCGGTGGGGAAAGGGCCAGCCTAGCCCTGCCTGAGTTAAGAGGGGGGGGGGGGGGGGGAGTGGGATCAGCAGCAACTGAATGCTTGCAAGCTGGAATCAGTCCCATCATCATCATCAATTTTCATTTAAGATCGCCTTTGCAATATAACAAATGTTCAAGGCAAGTTTACACCAATATTTATTTATTTATTTAACAGTTTTATATACCGAAATTCTTGTAAGGGTTTACAAATCAGTTCGGTTTACATTGAACAGAAACAGTGCTTCGGTAAATGAAAGCAATTACATAGAACATTAACAGAGCTTCAAATGTGAACAATTACAAAGAACTAATAATAAAATATCTTATTAACCAACAAACAAGCAGAACAACATTTAACATTTGTACAGAAAACAGTGTCCCAGAGAGAGTAAATATAATACATCCGTGGTCGCAGAGGCTTAGGCTTAGGTCTTGAACTAAGAAACAGAAAACTAGGGGTTGACGCTAAGGTATTGCACCAAATTGAAATCATGGAACAGAGGGGCATATAAGGGTGTCACTGCAAATATTGCAAATATTTGCAAATATTGCAAATTACAATAAAAATCAACAAACAAAAAAACTTAATAACAAATCCCCTAACATAAGTCTATGGTCCATCACACATCCAGCCCCTAGAGGCTATAAATAAATATTCACAATAAACATTAATCATGATTCTAGGGGTAAATCTTCCCAAAGCACTCCTGCTACCCAAAGAAACTAACCCCTGGATTAATTATTACACTATAAATATAGTGGAATGATGAGTCACAGCCAGAAAAGGGGCTGGGGGGTGATAGTGAGCAGCCGGCTGCATCGCAGTGGTACATTTCTGCCCGCTGCAGTTGTGGCTGCACTGTACACTATCGCCCCCGCAGCGCCGATGAAACAGCTGTAGCTATTTCTGGTGCTACTGCAGGCGATAATGTGCGATACATTATCGCCCCGCAGCGCTACAGCCCCCTACTTTGCCTAAACCCTGCCCAGACTCCTCCCCTTTCCCTAATTGGAATGTTGATACCACGATAACGGCCCATCGGTGATTTGATGAATGACCCTGTTAGAGAGCTGACCAGCTCAGAAGTGCCCCCTGAGCATGGCCACTGTAACTCCTTAACAAAATACCTTGAACACAACTTAATACTTAAATATGATTTTTTTTTAAACCACTAAACTGAGCAGAGATCACCTGAAAGCCGTGGAACTCAAACTTCACAAAGTCAGTCTTATTTTCTGATTGCCCATTTAACATTCTGAAAAGAAAATGCAACGCACCGAGCAGAAAATGTTAGGAATGACACACGCCTGTATCCAGCGGCAACGAGTATGGTTACTGAAGCCAGTGACCTGCATTACATAATATGTCCCATCTGTCTGCAGATGTGTGAGCTTGTTTAAAACTTTAATTATGTTTTGATTAGACTATAATGTAGTCTCAGGCCCTCCAGCTTGCTTGCAAAATAAAATAAACTGGAACTACCTAATGCTGGAGCTATGTAATATTTGTTGATAAGACCTCCAACAAATGTACAGTAACACTAACCCTCCCATAGAGTTTACCCTTGTGATATATACCATAGTTTATTTTAATTCCCAGCTTTTATACTAATATCTAAAAATGCAAGACTGTTTATGGACTATCTTAAGTTGCCCACAAATGACCATACTAGTAGGCACTTGTTGACAAGGTGACCCGATTGCTGTAGTACAATGTAATTAAATGTAATCTTTCGGCTGGATTTAATAAGACATGTTGCAAGCTTGGTGCTGCATTATCCAGTGTAATTGTCAGCCCATTTCACCACTGTACGTGGATAATAATAATACTGCCCATTGCAGCATTTTCTGTTTAGAAATACCTGGAGAGTATGGCCGGTGCCAAGAAATAATATTGACAAATGATTCACCAGTTGAAGTCCGGCAGCGGGATGGAGGCTATCCAGTCTTTTTGCACCGAGTGCCATCTGTAGGATTATCTGCCTGTTGGGAAGAAGTCATATGTGCAACCAATGCAAAAAATTCCTAGCTCATAGAGAATGAGTATGATCTCTGTCCCTAGTGGGTTAGAGGAGTGACCTAAGGAGCCAGGGTTCAAATACCACTTCTCCCATTGACTCATTATGACCTTGGGCAAGTCACTTTATTGTCTTAGTTATTCACTTAGATTGTAAAGCTCTTTGGGGGCAGGGACCTATCCTACCTGAATACTTATCACTATTGTACAGTGCAGCATAAGTCGTCCATGTGACCCTGAACGGGATGTTTAATCCCAAGGGCACACAAAATTATTTATTTATCTTTAGGGCTGCTCCAGTTAGCGCCCCTCCTACGTCTTGTACTCTCTATCCCAGAGGTGGATTCTTTTTATGGTGGGAAGCTCTCACTTATGGCCTGGGCAGTAGAGTGTTATTCCCTGTGGGTGCTGATAGCTGCAGCATCTCAAGGGGAGAGATGCTGGGACAAACCAGGCAGGACAATCACTAGGTGTTAAATTATAAGCTTACTGATTTGTTAAAAGTCACATTATAGTCTGTTTTATATGCCGTTACATCTGAATGCAGTACAGATAGGGGTGTCTCTCCTGGGTAGGTGTCTAACTTCAGCAATCTGGGCAGAGCTTCCCATGGTGACATTTAAGTGCACAAAAGCTCTCTCAGTGGCCTGCTGGGCATCCTAGTGAAGGGGTCCCTTCGAGTACATAAAACACAGCCCTACCTGAGTCTCCCGATCATTCCTGAGCACCCAGCCTGTGTCCTGGTCCCATATAAGTGGAGATCCAGATGGGATCTCATTAGTTGTTTTAAATGGCGACGCCTCATGTAGAGGAGTCTTAGGATTGAGAACCTGTTATACCAGCCTGGCTCCCTGTGAGAAAGGGTGGCTAAAAACCTCCTCACAGAAAAAGAGAA
The DNA here is from genome assembly GCF_901001135.1 of Rhinatrema bivittatum. Taxonomy (NCBI): domain Eukaryota; kingdom Metazoa; phylum Chordata; class Amphibia; order Gymnophiona; family Rhinatrematidae; genus Rhinatrema; species Rhinatrema bivittatum. Next base: position 45,604,612 of record NC_042615.1, on the reverse strand, counting down.
GATACTTCCTTCATCCAAAATCTACTTTGACTGCTGTTTTACTGTCACAGGGGCTTGCCACATTCAAGGAGTGAATGGGCTCATTGGGTAACCTTGCAATATATATGTGACACAGGGTGACCAAAATGATAAAGGGGATGGAACAGCTCCCCTATGAGGAAAGACTAAAGAGGTTAGGGCTGTTCAGCTTGGAGAAGAGACGGCTGAGGGGGGGATATGATAGAGGTCTTTAAGATCATGAGAGGTCTTGAACGAGTAGATGTGAATCGTTTTTTTACTCTTCCAGATAATAGAAGGACTAGGGGGCACTCCATATGGCACACAGTGACCTGGGGGGAAGTTCCGTGTACAATGATCTGTTTGTGTATTACTGATTGCTACTTGGGGCTGCAAAAGAAACTCTGCACCTCACGTTCTGTTTATTTCTCTCAATGTGTAACTCTTTAATAAAAGGTTTTGCAGTAAACTTCCTTATGCCCATCACCCGTTCTCAACTCCAGCCTACATTAGGCCCCATGACTTTTACGTTATGTTGTTAACCCCAGTTTTTGTTATCCAAGTTCAATCTACCTGTTTATTGTAAGACATCGCCTTGTCATATTTATTGTTTTGAATGTAAACCGACTTGATTAGTAATTCTGTTACTGGAAAATCAGTATATAAAAGTGCTAAATAAATAAATAAATAAATAAAACTAATCGGAGAAAGTTCTTTTTCACTCAACAGACAATTAAACTCTGGAATTTGTTGCCAGAGGATGTGGTTAGTGCAGTTAGTATAGCTGTGTTTAAAAAAGGATTGGATAAGTTCTTGGAGGAGAAGTCCATTACCTGCTATTAATTAAGTTGACCTAGAAAATAACCACTGCTATTACTAGCAACAGTAACATGGAATAGACTTAGTTTTTGGGTACTTGCCAGGTTCTTATGGCCTGGATTGGCCACTGTTGGAGACAGGATGCTGGGCTTAATGGACCCTTGGTCTGACCCAGTATGGCATGTTCTTAGTTTCTTGTTGTAGGCTATTACTCCAGAGTTCACCAACATCAGACTTTCAGGCCGATACAGTACAGTGCGCTCCACCTAGCCCAAGTTTGGATGCGTGTTTTTGACACGCTAGCTTTACCCCTTATACAGTAAGGGGTAATAGCGTGTGGAAAACACGCGTCCAACTCCCCCGAAACTAATAGCACCTGCAACATGCAAATGCATGTTGATGGCCCTATTAGTTATTCACGCGCGATACAGAAAGTAAAATGTGCAGCCAAGCCGCACATTTTACTTTCAGAAATTAACGCCTGCCCAAAGGCTGGCATTAATTTCTGCTGGCACCAGGAAAGTGTAAAGAAAAACAGAAAAAAATGCTTTTCTGTACACACTCCGACTTAATATCATAGAGATATTAAGTCGGAGGCCCCAAAATTTAAAAAAAAAAAAAAAAATGTAATCGGCTGGTGGCCCGCCGGTCGGAAGACGGACGCTCAATTATGCCAGCATCTGTTTTCCGAACCTGTAGCTGTCAGCGGGCTCGAGAACCGATGCCGGCAAAATTAAGCGTCAGCTGTCAAACCCGCTGACAGCCACCACTCCTGTCAAAAAGGAGGCACTAGGGATGCGCTAGTGTCCGTAGCGACTCTTTTTACTGTGAGCCCTTATTTGCATGCGGGCTGATACTATATCGCATGCACAGGAGATGGCCTGTGTGCTCGTCGGGAGAGCAGCCGCTCTCCGGCTCTCCCGCACTTTTTTCTGTAATCGGCCCGTATGTAAGTTTAAGGCTGTAGAGACCTGCAGTTCAGCTGCTAGACCAGCACCAATAATGAAACTACACACCTCATTAGCATGCAACAGTCTTAAACTTTACTGAATAACTATGAAACTTGATCAATCTACTCACTCCACAAACACATGAATACTATAGACGCTTAGGCATAAAATCCTGCTCAAAGATTTCAAACTGGTATTAAATCAGCAGCTAACTCCAGCCTTTACACAGTCTTTGCAGTGCTAAAAAAGTCCCAGCATGTGTCCTACTATGGAGCCCTTTGAATGCTGAAGGGCGGGAGATGTCAGTGTTGCTTCTACTGCTAACGGCTGAATCTTCATTACAGCAGCTTCCAGCCAAGGATCCCTAGATCTCCAGCAAATCAAATGGCTGTAAGTCCTTCACAACATGGATCCTTAATTGTAAACAGACAACAAATTTTTTAGCTTCAGAGCAAAGCAGGGAACTTCCTCCATCTTGGGCTGAGAAAATAGTGATCTGCCTGCACTGGTTCCTTTCATATGCACATCTCTTTTTGTTAACATAAAATCAACATTTAAATGTAGTATCTTTTTTCAAGGGTAAATGCATTGCCTGCAGTAATTCAACTAATAACAGTAGTCTAGTCAGCGAGGCTGACCCTCCCCAAAGGAGAACATTTTAAACACAGTCCCTTCTCAGACATAGATATCTACAGGGCCATCAAACACCTCATACTGCCAAGCCTGCCGCAGGTGCTTGCCACATTCAGGGAGTGAATGCGCTCACTGGTCTTCAGTCCTGGAATGGGAGCCCCAAAAGAGTTCCAGCAAAAAAAATCTCTCTTATTGCAACTAAGATCTGGGGGACCCCTTGGCAGGGAGTGCACAAGGTAGGTCCTTGTCAAAAAGCAAAAGCCTGATGAGGTATGGAGGCCTCATCAGGTGGGAGAAATCAGACATCTTTCATGCTCGGTATTTAACCAAAACTAACCACTAGCCGCACCCCTGATGACAAAATGACGGGGTTAAATAGGGTTGAGGCATCCAACTCAGCCCTCCAGGTGAGAGGGACTGATGGGGGATGGATGGCTCATTGAAAGTATTGAAATATATAGGCTGGAAACCAGGGACATTTAGTGGCAGACTGGAGGGTCCGGCCACATCCAGTAGTGCTAAAAAATGATAGGTATTATTATAAGACTAGGGCAGCAGAGTTTGTGGCGCTGAGAGAGAAAGAGAAGAGTATAGGGGACTCCTTTGGGGACATAGTAAAGACGTCACCTCAACTCTGGCAGACCTTGTGCTGTTTTGAAGGAGAAAGATCTCTAGAAAGGAGCTCATCAATTTGAAATGGCAGAATATGATTCCATGGCTGTGACTTGTCTTTCAGGTGATGTGTTATCCCCCCTGGACCAAGAATGCATCTCCAGTGGTGTGTGCTCAGAAGGGTAGGATTAGGACAACTGTGATTATTAGGAATGTACATACCAAGATTGCTGGTGGCCATGAGGATCCTATGATAATTTGACTACCAAGGGTGAAGGTAGAGAACTTCACATGTTATCTAGAAAGGTGTAGCACTGGGCCGATGGCAGACACCATGCTGCGGCCGGCCTGCATTCACTCCTGGATGCCACCATTGCTCCTTGCAGTACTTCCTCCTAGGCGCGTGTGTGCGACACTGATTGCATTGAAAAGGCCCCACCACGGGAAATCCTTAGCAACACCAGAAGATGACTTCAGCGCAGGCTGGGGATTTTAACCCCAGCTGCACTCTCAGCTGTGCCTCAGCAACAGGTCCCTGCCATCCTGTGCAGTACATGTTGCTCTTCAAACACTGCCTTGTTCCTGTTTGCGCCTTGTCTTGGCCAAGCCTGCCTCAGCCTGCTTGCCCAGTCAATCCTTGTTCCCTCTTGCCTTGTCCCTGTCCTGGCCTGCCATTTCTTGGATTGTTCTCTCATGCTCTGACCTCTGCCTGGACCTTGATGTTGCCTGATCTCTCCTTGCTGTGACCATTGCCAGTTCGCCACCAACCCTAACTCATGCTCGGATTGATTGCTGCTGTCTGCTGCTGGCCATGACCTTGGTTCACCTTTCTGCTCTCTGGGACTCTCGCCTAAGACTTGCTGGCTCTTGAGCCCAAGGGCTCAATCTGCAGGGAACAGGGTTGATATAGGTGAAGCCTATCCTTATTCCAGTCCAAGAGGATTCGCCAGCTGTTGGTGTGGGCCTAACAGATTTGCCTGTGAGGCTATGTCAATCTCGCCACAGCCAGAAGAGCTACATGCCAATAACAATAACAAAGGAAGCTGTAGGTAAGTGGTTCTAGAGTCCAAAATTAAATTTTTAGATAGAAGATTGAAGTCCAGAATCTTCCAGTAGCATTCTCACCAATTCTTCTAGTAGCATGTGCAGGATCCCAGAGGTAGATTGAACTCTAGAGTCTCAATGGTTCAGGGAGAATGGCTTTAGATTCATTATGAACTAAGAAGCTTTTTGGGAAAGATGAAGATGATACTGATGGGATGAATTGCACGGAATGGAATTCGGATGCTGGCTCTAATATTATTTTTCATTTAATTTATTTCAATTATTTATTTCCTAACCCTAAGGCTCAAGCTGATAGACAAAGTCACCTCAGAATAAAATAATCATCATAGAACTATTACATAAAACCACTTATAAAAACAAAATATAATAATCCTCCAAAAACAAAATTGAGTACTTGGGACTAAAGCAGCCTTCTACAGATGGCCAAAAGCTAGCCCAGAAAGGGGGACTTTTCACAATTATAAAGAGAGAGTAGACCCAAGATGGCTTCGGGTGAGGATGCTATGTAAGAGTGCTCTGAGATATTTCCTCTTTCATCTTTTTCCTGTTCTTCAAAATAGTTAAATGATGCAGATGACTCCGAGGAGATCCCCCTGCCCCTTCGTCAATATCTTTCCACGTTAGTTGACAATCTCGGAGTTGCTCTGTGCTTCAACTCTGCTGAGGCCAGCCTTCATTGCCACTGTCTCCAAGGGAGTGGAGCTTCAGCCTGAAGTGGTTTCAAACATCTCTCTTAGCCCCGACCATAGATTGCCATCTTTCCTCTTTTGGCTGCAGGAAACGCCGCTGTCCATCAATATTACTCTGGGCCGGGATAGCCCAGATTTCGATCAGAGGGTGTCGGCAGTGGTTGTCCAAAGCCAAGGTGAGCAGGAACATGGCACAGGAATGTTGCAGACTTATCAAGGCTCAAGAACTTCCCAGCCTTCCTTTGGATCTCCAGCCACAGTCATTGTCTGTTGCAGGTGGAATTTCAATTAATCCACATCAAGATGAACTTGCTGCAATTTCTGGTTTGAGCTCTTCCTTTCAAGCCTCCACTTTGGAGAACATTTGGTTAGTCCTTGCTTCTATGCAGCAGTCCCTTACTTTTTTAAATGCCACCGTGAATACTTTTGTAACCAGAATACAGATTCAGGAGACTCTCGCCTCTGTTCATACGGAAAAAGTATCTGTTTTGGAAAGAGACTTGGATAAAGTTTCTTTTCTTCATAATACTTTAATTTAAGATAATTCTGTAATGCATCGAAGGTTGGAGTCTCTAGAGAATTTTGCTCGATCAGCTAATCTCAGGACCTTAAATTTCCCAGTGGTCTCGATGATATCTCCTTATATGAAAGATGTTCTTGGGCTTTCTCAATCTGCTCTTCCATTGATCCGTAAAGCCTATTATCTTTTTCCAACTAAAAGATCTATTGGATCAGGTGATGTTAAAGATGTTCGGAGTACTGGAGATGATTCCTTAGGAATTTCTACTATTCTTGAGACTTCATTAGAAGATGTATCCCACAGATCTACTTTGATTGTGACTTTTTCTTCTAATTTTGATTGGGACTTAGTTCTTTGTTTAAATTTTCAAGCTATGAATATTTCTTTCATGGGTGGTAGCCTTTATTAATTCTCGAGCTCCGAAGTTAGCAAGTAGCACATTTAAGACTAATCGGAGAAAATTCTTTTTCACTCAACGAACAATAAAGCTCTGGAATTTGTTGCCAGAGGATGTGGTTAGTGCAGTTAGTGTAGCTGGGTTCAAAAAAGGTTTGGATAAGTTCTTGGAGGAGAAGTCCATTAATGGCTATTAATTTTACTTAGGGAATAGCCACTGCTATTAATTGCATCAGTAGCATGGGATCTTCTTAGTGTTTGGGTAATTGCCAGGTTCTTGTGGCCTGGTTTTGGCCTCTGTTGGAAACAGGATGCTGGGCTTGATGGACCCTTGGTCTGACCCAGCATGGCAATTTCTTATGTTCTTAATCAAATTTAATATGGGATTTTCTATTCTGTTGGAGGGTATCTTGGTATGGGTTGGCTCTCTTTCTCTCTTAACTTGGTTGATATACATTGCATTCTCACTGGTTATTTTTCCTATAAAGTGAATTAATTATTTTCCTTTATACTACTCCCTTTCTGGGTCCTCCTCCTCTTTATAGTGGTCTGTTAGCTAGGATGTGATTTTCTTATTTTCATTATTTCCTTTGTGATTATTACCATTTAATTGGCTATTTCTGTTTGCAAGTAAATGCTTATGTACTACATTTAAAATCATAAATAAAAAGTAAAAAAAGAGAAGAGAGAACAGTTTTTAAATTAGATCCTGGAGGAAAGCCAATAGTTGCTGAGGAACCCATGCTTCAGAATGAGGTATTTACAAAGATACCATTAAAATAGGGGGAAAAAAGTATTCTGACTGAAAGAATGTGGATGAAGCTGAGGGAGTTCAGGTGGATGAAAATGAAGAGCAGACAATTATAAATGATTAAAAAATAAATTGGTTGTAAATAGAAATACAAAGAATATATTTAGGTGCATCTACATGTGTAACCCCATCTCTGGCAGAGGGTGCCTGATGCAGAGGCTACAGCAAAGTCCCAGGGCTGGATCTGCAAAATACTCTTACACCAAACTTCTGGTGAGGAGGAGGCCTAAGCCTCCAGGGCCCTAGGTGCTGTGGTGGGTTAACCAGGTTGCACAGCGACTCTCACACTTAGCAGTGAGGGGTATCAGTCGATCCAAAGGGCACACTGGAATAAAAAGCTCAGAGTCCAAGGTTGGTATTCAAATAATAAAATGGTTTACTGAAGTTTGAAAAATAATATCCAGGCAATGATTCAAAAAATTATAAATAAAATGAGGAAAACATCAATTTAAAAAAAAAATGTCTGTCCATAGTGACTCTTTTGATGCCCCTCCTGCTCTTAATTGTGTCCTGGACCAAAACGCCTTTCCCAATAAGGGTAGGTAAATTCCCCTTCAGCTCCAACATTCTTCAGGGATGATAAAAAAAAAAAAACAAACAACCAAAAAAACAAAAAAAAAAAACTTTCCCTAGCTTCAAAAATAGTTAGAATCCTTCAAAACACTTCTTAAAACTTTCAAAAACTTCAGACTGGGTGCAAGATGTAAAAACATGGATCTAGTCCTGCCTTCTAGGGGGTCCACCCTCCCAGTCAGGAGCTGATCCAAAATATCCCAAAACCACTCTGTCAAAATCCTCAAAACCTTCAGTCTTTAAACTTCTTTACTTGGTTAGGCCTTGAGGACCTACTCAAAGTTTCTTCTCAAAATCTTCTGCAGACTGAGACCCTAGAATGACTTCTGCAGGCTTGCCTTCCTACTTCAAGTTCTCCTAACCTTCTTCAATATCTCCTTCCCTCTGCTACTGCACATGCTCAGTGGCTATTTATACCACAGAGACCCATCCCAAAAAGAGGATGTCCCAAAACCTGGGGAGGTGCAGGTTATGCGAAAACTATCTACAAAATCCCAAGATGACCACTGGTAAAATTATTTGTATAGGTTCTTATCCCCACTAAATATGCAAATGCAAGAAATCTAAAAAATAAGATCAGATAGTTAAGTGTATGACATTGAATGAAGATATAAACGTAATAGGCATCTCAGAGACCTGGTGGAATGAGGATAACCAATGGGACATATTGATAGCAGGGAACAAAATGGACAGAAGGAAAGAATAAATCAAACTAGTGGCAAAGTGGCACTATATGTAAAAGATGGCATATAGTCAAAATTCTGCATGAATGAAACTGTACTCTGGAATATCTATGGATAGAGCTTTCATGCATGACAGAGAAGAACTTAGCAGTGGTGCACTCTATCATCCCTCTGACAGAATGGTGAGACGAATTGTGAAAAGCTAAAAGAGATTGTACAATCCACTAAAATCAGAAACATAATAATAATGGGAGATTTCAATTAACCTAACATCAGCCAAGTGAATGTCTCCTCAGGGCATGCTATGGAGGTAACGTTTCTAAATGACATAAATGACTGCTTCCTGGAACTGATGAAAGGAGGAACTATTTTAGATAAATAAAACTACCACAATAGCATTTAACTTTAAAAGGGGCGATAAGGATAAAATGAGGAAATTAGTTAGTGTTAGATTTTGTGGACCCTTGGCCTGAGGTGGGAGTTGACTCTCCCTGAGGGGTTGAGCCTCAAAGGGCCCAACCGTCGGGAGGCGAGGTGGAATGGAAAACACAGGCAACTGGACCACGGCTGTGGCCCAGGAGAAAGGAGGCGTAGCCAAGCTGTCTGTGTCACAGCCACATGATCACCTGCACTGAGGCAATACTGCAGGGTGCCCTGAGGAGCGGGGCCTGAGAGAACAGTCCAAAGTATTGCAATGCTGGGCAGGTCAGGAGACGGGATAACCAGAGAAAGGATCTCCAAGGCAGAGATGCACCAAGCAAGCCCGAGGACCGGGGAAGGGTGGAGACAGGCTCTCTGGTGTAGTAATGCTGAGACTACCCCGAGGAGAGGGGAAGCATAGAGACAGGAACTCCGGTGTGGTGATGCTGAGGTTACCCTAGGGAGCGGGGAAGCATAGAGACAGGAACTCCGGTGTGGTGACGCTGAGGTTACCCCAAGGAGCGGGGAAGCATAGAGACAGGAACTCCGGTGTGGTAACGCTGAGGCTACCCCAAGGAGTGGGGAAGTGTGGAGACAGGATCTCTGGCGGAGTAACGCTGAGGCTACCTCGAGGAACGGGGCAGCCAAGACAGAGTCCCGGAATGGGAAGCGCAGAGCAGGCCCCTGAGGAGCGGGTACCCAGAGCCAGAGTTCAAGGTTGTAGAGCAGAGATCCAAAACAGGGATGGCAGGTCCAGAGAACAGGAACAAGCACCAGAGAAGCTCAGGGAACTCATTGCCAAGTCGGTTAGCATAGGCCAAAGGAGGTGCTTAAATATCTCAGGCTTGTGATGTCATCAGCCGGGGATGCCCCTGGAGTTCCCGCCATTGGGTCTTTAAAGGAAGGCCCGGTGGTGCATGTGTGCGCCTAGGGAGGCCCAGAGTCGGAATGTGGGTCGTGGCATCCCAGCCACCATATGGAGTCTCAAGAGCCAGGAGGAAAGTGGCGGTAGCGGCTAGCCACAGCCGCAAGTTCACCAGGAGTGGAGAGCAGACATGAGTTTGGTTTGCCGAGGCCGCCCGCCGCAGACGGTCATAACAGTTAGAAGTAAACTAAAAGGAGTAGTGATAAGAAGTAAAACACTGCATGAAACATAGAGCTGTTTTAAAAACAGTATCTTAGAAGCTCAGATAAAATGTATTCCATAAGCTAAAAAAGTTGAAAAAGACCAAATGTTTGTCAGCATAGCTAATAGTACTGTGAAAGAGGCTATTAGAGTTCAAAGGTTATCCTTTAAAAAGTGGAAAGTAAGTCCTAATGTGGAAAATAGGAAAGTGTATAAGCACTGCCAAATTAGATATAAAACATTAATAAAGCTGGTCAAGAAATAATTTCAGGAGAGATTTCCCAAAGAGTTGAAAGCTAATAATAAAAAATTGGTTTCGGAAGGTTTGGAAAATGGACGCCGGCATAATTGAGCATCCGTCTTCCGACCTGCGGGCCGCTGGCCGATTAAAATTTTTTAATTTTTGGGGCCTCCGACTTAATATCGCTATGATATTAAGTTGGAGGATGTACAGAAAAGCTGTTTTTTTCTGCTTTTCTGTACACTTTCCCGGTGCCTGCAGAAATTAACGCCAGCCTTTGGGTTGGCTGCACATTTTACTTTCTGTATCGCGCGGGAATAACTAATAGTGCCATCAACATGCATTTGCATGTTGCGGGCACTATTAGTTTCGGGAGGGTTGGACACGCGTTTTCAACACGCTACTACCACTTACTATATAAGGGGTAAAGCTAGTGCATCGAAAACGCGCGTCCAAACCCGGGCTAACAGCATTTATCTGGCTAACTTAGATAATTGGTTCTCCTCTGGAATGCTCCCGTCTTGCCCCTGAGTTAGCCAGATAACTTTTTAGCCAGATAAAAAGTTATCTGCTATCTCAGGGCCAGTCAGAAAGCAGAAATTTCAAATCCTACCATTTGTCTTACTAAGTCAGAAAAATGGTGCTGAATATGGATTTCAGAATTGCTGAACATATGGATAAACATGACTTAATAAGGAAAACCAGTATGGAGTTAATAAAGGGAAGTTACGAAATCTATTAGAATTCTTCGAGGGTGTAAATAATTATGTGGATAAGAGCAATTAGGTCGATATGGTGAACCTGGATTTCCAGAAAGCATTTGAGAAACTCCCTCATGAAAGACTCCTGAGGAAATTTAAAAGTTCTGGGACTGGAGAGTGGGCAAGAGGGCCACAGAGGCCAGGCCTTGAGGAAAGAGCTCCTGGATAAAGGACATATTTTCCTCCTCCATTAGGGCTGATCTTCAGATTTTAAGCTCCTGTGTATTTATTTATTTATTTCCAAACATTTGATATTCCACCTTTTTCCAAACTTATTATTTTTAGTATCATTTGAGAGGGTAAATAACCATCCCTTATTTGCCCATGCCACTCCACTCATGATTTTACAAACTTCTATCGTGTCCCTTCTCTGCCATCTCTTTTTGAAACAGAAGAGGCCTAACCTGTTTAGACTGTCTTTATAGGAGAGCCTTTCGAGGCCCTTTATCATTTGTATTGCCCTTCTCTATACCTTTTCTAGTTCTGCTGTATCTTTTCTGATATGGGGCGACCAGAACTGCATACAATACGGTGTTGTCACTTTATGGCTTGATACAAAGGCATTACGATATTTTCCTTTTTATTCTCAATTCCTCTCCAAATAATTCCCAACATTCTATCCTAACACTATACTGTCCTCTTGTGCCTCTCCCCTTACCCATTCTGAAAGGTGCGCCCACCCCTAGCCTTAGTTCGCCTCTAGAATTTGCTTCCTACATTCCTGTGGCCACTCTGCAGAATGTCTCTGGATAAAACCCCATGCCCGTGAAGATTTCAAATTCATTTCAAATTCAAATTCATGCTGACCTCCTTCCAGCCTGCTCTCGCACTTGCCAAGCAAGACTTACTATATCCATCTGACAAACTCCCCTACATCCAACCCTTGCTGTCTCTTCGCCACACTCAATTCCCTCCCCAAACTTCCTTGCCTTCCTCCCTTCCTTCACGCTCAGTCTATGTTTGACTGCTTCCATGACAAGATTCTCAGAATTAGTCTTAAGTTCTCAACCAGGTCATCTCCCTCTTCCCCACTTTTTTTTTCCTCTACTCTTCCCCTGGCCTCCACCACTTTCACCTTTTTTTCTGAAGTCACAGCGGAGGAAACTGCCCATCTTTGCTCCTCCTTCAAACTCACTGCTTATTTCCCCTACTCTCTCTCCCATCCGGTTCCTCAGCTCCATTTCCACTACAATCATCCCTTCCAGCTGTCACATCCTCAGTCTATCATTTCATACATGCTGACATCACACCGCTCCTCAAAAACCCCTCACTAGACCTTACCTATCCTGCCAACTATCATCCCATCTCCTTCCTCACTTATGCATCCAAACTACTTGAAAGTACTGTTCACTGCTGCTGTGTTGACTTTATTTCATCTCAAAAGATTCTTGATTCATTCCAGTCTGCCTGCTACATTCCAATTGCTTTCTACATTTTACAGAAACAGCCCTTGCCCAAGTCTCTAATGACCTGTTTATGGCTAAAACCAAAGGCCTCAGTTGTAATTCTCATTGACCTATCTGCTGCTTTTAACACTTTTAATCTCCACCTACTTTTTGATACTCTATCTTCACTTGGATTTTGGGGACTCTGCCCTGTCTTGGTTCTCCTCTTACCTTCCCATCACACTTTTAGTGTTTCCCCTGGTGGATCCTTCTCTACTGCAATCCAACTATCAACTGGTGTGCCTCAGGTTTTAGCTGGATAAGTCTGAAAAGTGCTACTTGTCCATCTAAGAAGCATTTTATGAATTTATGTAAGATAGCTAGATATGGCTTAAAATGCTTCTTATCTGATAAAGTCAGATAGCTGGATAAGTCAGCTGACTAAGTAGCATTTATTGACTATCTGACTTAGCAGGATAAGTAGCAGTTTTAGACTTGTCTAATTAGCATATTTTCCTAGATGGACAAGTAGTGCCTTGCTGCTACTTAGCCAGATTAGTTGGAACTTGTCCAGATAAGTGTTACTAGTTTAGCTGGATAAGTCCAAAGGTGTCCATCTAAGAAGTGGCAAAGGCGCTAATTAGCCGGATAAGTGTGCACAAATGATCTGCATTTGTATCTTTACTTCCAATTTTAAAGGGATGCGTGAGTGGATTTTCCCATGTTTAATTTAGATGCATTTACTCTCGTTAAGTCAGTTTTTACATGTCGAGGTTGGAGGATTTTCTAACATGTGCACAGCAATGAAATTGCCAGTTTTGCAATTAGTCTACCAGTTAATCTGCAGCTGATGAAGTCCCTCCTGGCTTTTCTGCCTGAAGTCCACCCCCCCCCCATTTCACCCAGACCCCACTCCCAGTTACGTATTCACTTTTAAAAATGTTTACAGTCACTTACCCCTGATACTGAGCAGATGGAAATATACAGGAGGAAGATGCCACATTTACATGTGTAAATTTCGTATAAAATAGCAACTTACTTGCGTAAATGTTGGTCCCTCCCCAGGATGCCTCTGGCCCGCCCCTTTTTTTACACATGTAAATTTACCCGTGGCTCCTGATTTACGCACGTATATTGAGGTTTCTAAAATGGCATATATTCATGTATATGCTATTTTACACACATAAGTAATATTTTCAGATGCATACGATAACGCCGTAATGCGTGCGCTAATGGCATATCTCAAAATGCATATGCAATCATGTAATTTCAAATTCCAGTAGGAGGAGTTTGGGTGGGGTTAATGTAAAGTAGAGGGAGGTAGCGCGCTGCATGATAACTATTGCATAACATCGCGGGTTACTAACATGGCTAATAACTACAGCTTTTTTCTGTGCGGTATGTCCGTATTGCAGGTGCTATCACATTTTACGGTATTATCGCGGCGCGTACCTTGTGCGATAAACACTGCAATCTATACAAACACACCTACCAAGCATTCCTAGATCAAGCAAAACTGCTGTTTTTTAGCAGGTCTAGCTTCCCGACTGCTTTTGGTGAGTGCCAATAGTACCGGTACATGCATTCTTCATGCTTGGCCAGCCTCGCCGCACGCAACGACATGTGGAAGATGAAGAACCAGAACAGGACCCAAGGCCACTAACGACATGTTCCAGGGAAGTACCAGCAGTGCATGCAGAGGCTGTGCAGCGGCGGGATCTGGATCCTGGCCAGCAACGTCCACGTGCCCGGCCGCGTGCAGGGAGATACAGGGAGCATATTTTTCCACTACGAACATCCTTGCTGGGCACGCCTGAGGACATTGTGATTAGCAGGTATTGTCTCAGCTCTCGGGCAAATCTTGGAATTATATGAAGACATCAGAGGGGATCTGGATCCCATCATGACAAAGTCACGCGCTTTCCCCGTGTGTTTTATGACATTGCAGGTAGCACTTAAGGCCTCGTATCTCATCTCTGCCAGCGTGTTAGGCATGTGTGTGGGGGTGAGTAGGCAGGGCCTGCAACCATGCCCTAAGTCTCCTGCAGCAATGACAGAAGGAAAGCATGAATGTTTGCTTTGTTACTGGCAGATTTGACTGGCAAACCACAACAACCAGTAAGAGTAAGAACATAAGAAAATGCCATACTGGGTCAGACCAAGGGTCCATCAAGCTCAGCATCCTATTTCCAACAGTGGCCAATCCAGGCCATAAGAACCTGGCAATTACCCAAAAACTAAGTCTATTCCATGTAACCATTGCTAATGGCAGTGGCTATTCTCTAAGTGAACTTAATAGCAGGTAATGGACTTCTCCTCCAAGAACTTATCCAATCCTTTTTTAAACGCAGCTATACTAACTGCACTGACCACATCGTCTGGTAACAAATTCCAGAGTTTAATTGTGCGTTGAGTAAAAAAGAACTTTCTCCGATTAGTTTTAAATGTGCCCCATGCTAACTTCATGGAGTGCCCCCTAGTCTTTCTACTATCCGAAAGAGTAAATAACCGATTCACATCTACCCGTTCTAGACCTCTCATGATTTTAAACACCTCTATCATATCCCCCCTCAGTCGTCTCTTCTCCAAGCTGAAAAGTCCTAACCTCTTTAGTCTTTCCTAGTAGGGAAGTTGTTCCATTCCCCTTATCATTTTGGTAGCCCTTCTCTGTACCTTCTCCATCGCAATTATATCTTTTTTGAGATGCGGCGACCAGAATTGTACACAGTATTCAAGGTGTGGTCTCACCATGGAGCGATACAGAGGCATTATGACATTTTACGTTTTATTCACCATTCCCTTTCTAATAATTCCCAACATTCTGTTTGCTTTTTTGACTGCCGCAGCACACTGAACCGACGATTTCAATGTGTTATCCACTATGACACCTAGATCTCTTTCTTGGGTTGTAGCACCTAATATGGAACCCAACATTGTGTAATTATAGTGTAACCCTTGAAGTTCAATTTTCTTTATGACTCCTTGTGTCTGAAACCTGCACTTTGATTCCCAACCCAGTATCAGAAATGAATCCACACGCTCTTTAGTGAGTAACAGTTTTATCTTTACTGGAATGAATGACTGAAATAAATCTGTTCACTTCCTAAGCATCTGCATTTGTCATATAAACACATGTATATAGTTCAAGAGAAAACTCAACTTTGTCATAAACTCATGTTAGGTATTTCAACCAGAATCAGCATGTGATATAGCACCCGACCTTAAGCAGTCTCTGAACAAGCAAAGTCCCAGATTGTATCCTACTGTGTGTCCATTTGAATTTAGAGCTGAAGAGGGCGTCAGTACTGCTCTTTGCTTCAACTGCCAAATCCACAATACAGCAGCCTCTATCCGAAAGAAGAGCTTCAAATCCTGACAGGGCACAGTTCAATTACTCCCAAGTCGTCCACAGCAGGGTTCCAGAAAAGAGAACCTTAATCAGTACAGATAATATTTATTAATTCAGAGCAGGGCAGGAACTCTGTTCAAGCTGAGCAGTGATCTGTTTGCACATGCTCAGACAATCCAATTTTTATAAATCTCTTTAGGTAAAGTAAAAACAACTTCAATACATCTCAAAACAATGTTAACTAACATAAATACATTACACATGAATACAATTATAGAGGGCTGCTCACCTTAATCAGTACAGATAATATTTATTAATTCAGAGCAGGGCAGGAACTCTGTTCAAGCTGAGCAGTGATCTGTTTGCACATGCTCAGACAATCCAATTTTGAATCTCCTTTCCCCCCCCCAGCTCTTAAAGAGACAGCACTCTATTGTCAGTCTTTTCATGTCACAATGATGATTCAACATTTCTCTGCCCTAGTTCCTAGAGGTATGTTACAATAGCATGGGTTATTTTTCTCTATATGCATCACCTTGCACTTATCCACATTAAATTTCATCTGCCATTTGGATGCCCAATTTTCCAGTCTCACAAGGTCTTCCTGAATTTATCACAATCTGCTTGTGATTTAACTACTCTGAACAATTTTGTGTCATCTGCAAATTTGATTATCTCACTCCTCGTATTTCTTTCCAGATCATTTATAAATATATTGAAAAGTAAGGGTCCCAATACAGATCCCTGAGGCACTCCACTGTCCACTCCCTTCCACTGAGAAAATTGTCCATTTAATCCTACTCTCTGTTTCCTGTCTTTTAGCCAGTTTGCAATCCACGAAAGGACATCGCCACCTATCCCATGACTTTTTACTTTTCCTAGAAGCCTCTCATGAGGAACTTTGTCAAACGCCTTCTGAAAATCCAAGTATACTATATCTACTGGTTCACCTTTATCCACATGTTTATTAACTCCTTCAAAAAAGTGAAGCAGATTTGTGAGGCAAGACTTGCCCTGGGTAAAGCCATGCTGACTTTGTTCCATTAAACCATGTCTTTCTATATGTTCTGTGATTTTGATGTTTAGAACACTTTCCACTATTTTTCCTGGCACTGAAGTCAGGCTAACCAGTCTGTAGTTTCCCAGATCACCCCTGGAGCCCTTTTTAAATATTGGGGTTACATTTGCTATGCTCCAGTCTTCAGGTACAATGGATGATTTTAATGATAAGTTACAAATTTTTACTAATAGGTCTGAAATTTCATTTTTTAGTTCCTTCAGAACTCTGGGGTGTATACCATCCGGTCCGGGTGATTTACTACTCTTCAGTTTGTCAATCAGGCCTACCACATCTTCTAGGTTCACCATGATTTGATTCAGTCCATCTGAATCATTACCCATGAAAACCTTCTCCATTACGGGTACCTCCTTAACATCCTCTTCAGTAAACACCGAAGCAAAGAAATCATTTAATCTTTCAGCGATGGCCCTATCTTCTCTAAGTGCCCCTTTAACTCCTCGATCATTTAACGGTCCAACTGACTCCCTCACAGGCTTTCTGCTTCGGATATATTTAAAAATGTTTTTACTGTGAGTTTTTGCCTCTACAGCCAACTTCTTTTCAAATTCTCTCTTAGCCTGTCTTATCAATGTTTTACATTTAACTTGCCAATGTTTATGCTTTATCCTATTTTCTTCTGTTGGATCCTTCTTCCAATTTTTGAATGAAGATCTTTTGGCTAAAATAGCTTCTTTCACCTCCCCTTTTAACCATGCCGGTAATCGTTTTGCCTTCTTTCCACCTTTCTTAATGTGTGGAATACATCTGGACTGTGCTTCTAGAATGGTATTTTTTAACAATGACCACGCCTCTTGGACATTTTTTACTTTTGTAGCTGCACCTTTCAGTTTTTTTCTAACAATTTTTCTCATTTTATCAAAGTTTCCCTTTTGAAAGTTTAGCACGAGAGCTGTGGATTTGCACACTGTTCCTCTTCCAGTCATTAAATCAAATTTGATCATATTATGATCACTATTGCCAAGCGGCCCCACCACTGTTATCTCTCTCACCAAGTCCTGTGCTCCACAAAGAATTAGATCTAAAATTGCTCCCTCTCTCGTCGGTTCCTGAACCAATTGCTCCATAAAGCTATCATTTATTCTATCCAGGAACGTTATCTCTCTAGCGTGACCCGATGATACATTTACCCAGTCAATATTGGGGTAATTGAAGTCTCCCATTATTACTGCACTACCAATTTGGTAGTGCGGTAATTTCTCTTAGCATTTCACTGTCCGTCCCACCATCTTGACCAGGTGGATGGTAGTATACCCCTATCACTATAGTCTTCCCTGACACACAAGGGATTTCTACCCATAAAGATTCCATTTTGTATTTAGTCTCATGCAGGATGTTTATCTTGTTGGACTCTATGCCATCCTGGACATAAATCGCCACACCTCCTCCCGAGTGCTCCTCTCTGTCATTGTGATATAATTTGTACCCCGGTATAGCACTGTCCCATTGGTTATCCTCTTTCCACCATGTCTCTGAGATGCCAATTAAGTCTATGTCATCATTCACTGCTATACATTCTAATTCTCCCATATATAAAGCTAGCCAGTACCTTTGCTGAGCTGTCAAACCTGATGAGCCTTGGCGAAGACCATTTAAGTATTGTTGATGTTCGCTACATGTGTTGCCAAAATGTACACAAAGGGAGGTGAACTGTGCATTAGAACAGCATCTGATGTTACCAATGCAGGTATTGTATGACAGGGCCTCGCAACCCAGCAAAGGGTACAGCTGTGTAAGTGCCTGCCAACCTTTCACACATGCATAAGAGGACAGAAACCTATTCTACCAGCAAATGGAGTTCTTCATGCAGTGGCTGTTATTTAGCATCATGGAACTGCAGTGTGTGCTGCATTGAAAACCATTAGATACTCCAGACACAGGAAATACAGCAGCACTGCAACATGCACTGCAGACTGCTTGTGATAAATGTGTGTGATGCAGTAGAGGAAGAATAGGTCACAATGTTCCTGACGCATCAATAAGTGCCCACATGAGAATGTGCTCTGCCGGCAGTGTACACAGTCCACTGTTCGCATGCACATGCACATTGTAACAACTCCAAAGGGGAGGATAAGAACAGGGCCTTGTAGATATATAAATACATGCAATGTATATAGTGCATTCAGACTTAAGTCCATATGCCTTCTTTTCCCACACTAATTTGCCAGCACTTAGAAAGTTGGGATGAGAAAGGCAAGACCTTGGACAATGACCTGAATCATAACTCCAAAAGGGATGTGTTATGCCACTGATCGTGTCCTCCCCCACAGCTCGCCACACCCTGTTTTGTGCCATATCTACATATGGATAAGCATTGATGGATATGAGAAAGAAAAGAGTGTCCTACCTACAAGCCAAGCATCACCGTACAGGCCAGCCTCAAAATTTTCAAAAAGGCCCGATTGCCTAATTATAAAGGAATTGTGCGTAGCTCCAGGGTATCTTGCCACCACGTCCAGGATGCGCATTTGAATGTCGCACACCACTTGTATGCTGATGGAATGGAAAGGTTTTCTGCTGCGGTATGTCTCCTCCCTCCAACGGGGCGGTGTGGCCACGTGAGGGCAGTCAATAGCTCCGATTCCATTGGAAAAGTGTGCAAAGGCATATGTATCGATTAATGCGTTTATTTACAGCTGCACTGACCTGGTCGAGACAGCTTGAGAAGGCTGTTTGCGACATTCCTCCCACTACCCCTACAGTAGTTTGGAAGGAGCCGCTTGCTGTGAAATGGAGAACGGCCACACACATGCCTAGCACGCTGGCAGAGATGAGATACAACGAGGCCTTAAGTGCTACCTGCAATGTCATAAAACACACCTTCGGCCTTCTGAAAAGTCATTTTCGCTGTTTGGAAAAGACGGATGGAGCTTTAATGTATGGCCCACCAAAAGTAGCTAAGATTGTCTTGCAGTGCTGCGTGTTCCATAATGTGGGTAACTGGCTATACGCCACGGACTACCAATGAACATACGTCCAGATCTGCCACGAGATCCCCCATGTGCCCCTGCTGGAGGCCAGGTGAGCATGCTCAGTGTCAGGCATATTCACCAAAACCTTATACAGGCACACTTTACCTGATAGGGGTCACGTTCCTATTCCCCTTCAAGGGGATGTGCACCTGATGCCGGTTACCTGCTGATCTAGTGGCTCTCACTTGTCTTTGTATCAATTCTTGGCTGAGTATGTCAGCATGTACCATAGGAACACATATGGATGCTGATGATTTTGTCTTGAAATGGAGCTGTACAGTGTACTTCTAATAAAGTTGTCACAGTTAGAAAGACATGCTACACATATGCCTGCCAGCATGTCTTCTGCCTGCTATTAACAGAAATTTAGTGACGTCTGCTATTGCACTCAGTGCCATATCTACAGCATTGAGGCCTTGCAAACATGAGCTGTGGTCCTCATTATCACCCTCACATGTGGAAGGAACCCTGTCATAAGTGTGCTCGAGGCCCACATGCTCCTGCACCCTGAAGAGAGACAGTAGTATGTATGCATTAATTTAGAATAATCACGGAAGGTCCGACGTGCATGTGAACGCACAAAGGACACTGTTAAAAGTTGTACTGCAGATACCTATAGATACACACTATTTTTCAATTGCTTACAGGTGTGAACCAGAAGTTTACCCTCTATAATGGCTGTGGTTTATGTCAGAAGGACGTTACCACAGCAATCACTCACCAATGGTAGATCATGAAAATAGAGAGCTTAACAGTACAATTTAGAACTGCAGAGCAATGTGCTGCATCTGTACATGCAGCCATCGTCTAACTCCCATGCCTGCAGGTATGGACAGTGTTGATGCTGCTGCCATTGGCATTAAAAAGCTGCATGTACATACTTCTCATTCTGGACAGCCGGACACATTGCTGCACACATTACACATCTTTGGACTCACACCTTATATTACTGCCTGGGTGAAAGGGAAAGTGCTATGCGGGGCACTTTTCCCTATGTGCACAGCTCCTTCAAATGTAGCATAAACATCCCACAATGCATGCGGTGGGGTACATAAAGCGTGGAAAAGTATCACAATAGATGTCCAAAATTTGAGTGTCTTCCCTTTCGTGATGCTATGTTGTTGCCGTCACCTTTTCGTGAAAGATCCAAGAGTATGCACTCACAGGTGAGTGAAGGCAGGAGAGTGCATGTGCTACTGAACTGCCTTCACTTCTTCAGTACTATGGCACCATGGCTGTACAGTACATAAACAGCCGTATCTTTCCTCCTAAACCTTTGACATGATGCAGGCCAAGAGTTAAAATACCTTTTACATCCCTGCCACACATAGATTCACTGTCAACTGCAGATGGCAGGTTTCAGGAAAATTATAGTGGGTTAGGTCTCACTGATCGTCATGTCTTCCTGCGTTATGCATATATATATTTGCTCCCTACACAGAAGCACTATGTGCATTATTAATCAAAACCTAGCACTGGAAACAGTGCAGCTGTTCTTTCGGAGGCCCTGTAAAGAACAAACAATGAGCGCAACCTTGCAAAAAAGTGAACATATATTACGGGACCAAATGCAACCTTTCTTTTCCATTCTTGAATGGTTTTCTGGTGGTCCTGATGGACATCTGTGTACTGCTAAAGAGTAGGTATGCTGTAGGATGACCTTGAACTCCTGTTGCACATTATGAATTGAAAATACTGAGGTGCACTGCTATGGTCCAACACAGCTGTTGTGTGTGTATTGCATGCTCTGATGACATTGTGAGTGTACAACACGCAGCCTCCATTGTAAAGCCCACTATGTACTTATTATATAGGGCTCCTGTTTGCAAACATGTGATGTGCTACCCATGCTTTATTATTTCCTTTACTTGTACGCCTCTTCACAAGCGCTCTTATACTGGCACGGAATCCATTCATGGGTCTAGGTCACAATTTCCAGTAAGTAGGGGTGATATGTGTCATTCACAGAGCTTTCAACAACAAATAAGAAATCCCATATAAGTTGAGTGGCGGGGACGCTCAAAGAGACCTCATAATAGATGTCACCTATTTAAGCTGACATGAAAGCTTATAATGGCTCAAGCTTTTCTTTGCTTGTAATCATCGGTCTCTATGAGCATGTGATGCTCCTGCAATAGGTAGCTATCTCGCGGCACGGTCAGTCTCTATTAGTACTCTAATATAGAGTCTCTTAATATACTTAACTTGCGATTTTCGTGTCCGTAGACAAACCAGTGTAGTTAGTATAAGTGTAATCCGACGCTGTTCCGACACGGCGTGTTTCGGAGGAAACCCTCCTTCCTCAGGGGCTCGGATATCACTAAGGCTGGTTTTTCACATTGCTGCAATAAAGTAAATATAGACAAGACAGTGCCAAGATACCCGCAAATTTTAGGCTAGCGTGAAGGATGGAAGAAAGCACTTACTTTGTGGAAGGCAAGTTATGCGGCTGTATTATAGCGTCTCAAATGGTTCTGTAAAGCAAAGTGTGGAAGTTGATAAAATATCCACTTTATGTTGAAATGAACAAAGAAATACCTTGTCCCCATAGAATACTGACTTCCAGTAATGCTGAACTAGCATTCATGGAGCCGTGCAAGACGTCTGTCAGCGGCCGGCGCGATGCTAACGCTGGCTTTTAAAGGGGAAAAGGGCGCCAAAACAGTGTCTAAGTCCTGAAATGGGCATATACGTCACTGACGGGCGCCATTTTAGATCTGAACTATCCAAAAAAGGGAAGTGACATCATCGGACGCCATCTTGTAAATTTCTCAACTTCAGGGTACCCCCATATCTATCCATATAAGGACTTGTGCGTCACTCAAGACGCCATCTTGGCTGAAGAGGAATCGGTAATAACATAAAGTCCCAAAAAGATACAGTTAAATCAAAGTGTACCACTCGATCCTTTCATTTAGACCATGTGGTTCCACAGATTTAAGACGGTATATCCACTGTTGTTCTTTCAAATTTAAGATTGAAATTCTGTCCCCACCTCGCCATGATTGTACAACCTGCTCTATAATTAACCATTTAAGCTGTTCAAACGTATGTTGATGGGTAACACAGTGTTGCACCATGGGAGCCTTGAGGTCCTGGTTCTTGATCCGACTTTTATGTTCAATGAGACGTATTCGGATTTTGCGCTTGGTCCGACCTACATATATTTTGTTGCACGGGCATATCAGTCCATATATGACAAAATCTGAATTGCAATGGACAAGATGTCGCCGTGTGATTCGCACCTGCGTGTTAGTGTGATGGTGCGGGCTTCTCAACAGCGTGTTAGTGTGTGGTTCGGGCTTCTCAACAGCTCGATCTAACCACGAGTCCTCCTGGCCAGATACAATGTGGCAATTGCAGTTTTTGTGTTCAGGCGATTACGGGCATTGAATGGTTGGACACTAACACGCAGGTGCGAATCACACGGCGACATCTTGTCCATTGCAATTCAGATTTTGTCATATATGGACTGATATGCCCGTGCAACAAAATATATGTAGGTCGGACCAAGCGCAAAATCCGAATACGTCTCATTGAACATAAAAGTCGGATCAAGAACCAGGACCTCAAGGCTCCCATGGTGCAACACTGTGTTACCCATCAACATACGTTTGAACAGCTTAAATGGTTAATTATAGAGCAGGTTGTACAATCATGGCGAGGTGGGGACAGAATTTCAATCTTAAATTTGAAAGAACAACAGTGGATATACCGTCTTAAATCTGTGGAACCACATGGTCTAAATGAAAGGATCGAGTGGTACACTTTGATTTAACTGTATCTTTTTGGGACTTTATGTTATTACCGATTCCTCTTCAGCCAAGATGGCGTCTTGAGTGACGCACAAGTCCTTATATGGATAGATATGGGGGTACCCTGAAGTTGAGAAATTTACAAGATGGCGTCCGATGACGTCACTTCCCTTTTTTGGATAGTTCAGATCTAAAATGGCGCCCGTCAGTGACGTATATGCCCATTTCAGGACTTAGACACTGTTTTGGCGCCCTTTTCCCTTTTAAAAGCCAGCGTTAGCATCGCGCCGGCCGCTGACAGACGTCTTGCACGGCTCCATGAATGCTAGTTCAGCATCACTGGAAGTCAGTATTCTATGGGGACAAGGTATTTCTTTGTTCATTTCAACATAAAGTGGATATTTTATCAACTTCCACACTTTGATTTACAGAACCATTTGAGACGCTATAATACAGCCGCATAACTTGCCTTCCACAAAGTAAGTGCTTTCTTCCATCCTTCACGCTAGCCTAAAATTTGCGGGTATCTTGGCACTGTCTTGTCTATATTTACTTTATTGCAGCAATGTGAAAAACCAGCCTTAGTGATATCCGAGCCCCTGAGGAAGGAGGGTTTCCTCCGAAACACGCCGTGTCGGAACAGCGTCGGATTACACTTATACTAACTACACTGGTTTGTCTACGGACACGAAAATCGCACCTTGAATACTGTGTACAATTCTGGTCGCCGCATCTCAAAAAAGATATAATTGCGATGGAGAAGGTACAGAGAAGGGCTACCAAAATGATAAGGGGAATGGAACAACTCCCCTATGAGGAAAGACTAAAGAGGTTAGGACTTTTCAGCTTGGAGAAGAGACGACTGAGGGGGGATATGATAGAGGTGTTTAAAATCATGAGAGGTCTAGAACAGGTAGATGTGAATCGGTTATTTACTCTTTCGGATAGTAGAAGGACTAGGGGACACTCCATGAAGTTAGCATGGGGCACATTTAAAACTAATCGGAGAAAGTTCTTTTTTACTCAACGCACAATTAAACTCTGGAATTTGTTGCCAGAGAATGTGGTTCGTGCAGTTAGTATAGCTGTGTTTAAAAAAGGATTGGATAAGTTCTTGGAGGAGAAGTCCATTACCTGCTATTAAGTTCACTTAGAGAATAGCCACTGCCATTAGCAATGGTTACATGGAATAGACTTAGTTTTTGGGTACTTGCCAGGTTCTTATGGCCTGGATTGGCCACTGTTGGAAACAGGATGCTGGGCTTGATGGACCCTTGGTCTGACCCAGTATGGCATTTTCTTATGTTCTTATGTTCTTATGACTCTATATTAGAGTACTAATAGAGACTGACCGTGCCGCGAGATAGCTACCTATTGCAGGAGCATCACATGCTCATAGAGACCGATGATTACAAGCAAAGAAAAGCTTGAGCCATTATAAGCTTTCATGTCAGCTTAAATAGGTGACATCTATTATGAGGTCTCTTTGAGCGTCCCCGCCACTCAACTTATATGGGATTTCTTATTTGTTGTTGAAATCATTTGTATCCTGACCAGTGGATTCTTTTATTTGTTGTATTCACAGAGCTTTATCAGCTGGGGAGGAAAACATATTGTTTGTGGAGGAATGAGTGACAGCAACTCCTGACATGTAAGTGTAACCTGAGAAATGCCTCCTTTTCATTTACTATCAAGGTTTGCTGGAACATAGGCCTTGCTATTGTGTACGTGCAGGGACATCAGTAGCTAGTTCCTAATGGTAACATCAGTGACTGTGGCACTCGGCAGACTTTCTGTGTGCAATTACCTTTCTAGCTGTGTGACTGCAGACTATTATTTGCACCTTGGTCCATAGCAGCTCAATAGCAAAATACATGACCTTACACTGTGTGTAGCACAATTGCGAAGTGTCATGTTTGGCAGAACTGTAATGGAGTGATTATGTTCTGCAGAGGGTGTGCATGCAACAGTCATTCATGTGTACAGGCGTACAAATGGTCTTATAACTATAAACCATCATTAACAACCATTAATGTCACAGTATATATGTACTGTTTGTTGACGGTCAGAGGTGTTAAGGTGCATGGTGACACGTTGTATGCAGGATAATTTGAAAGGTTAACTGCAGTTTTTGAGGTTTGTCTCCCCTTCCAGTGACTCACAGTGCAATCTGCTTCCCAGAACTCATTGTAGTAGGGCGCATCTCAAAAAAGATATAGTTGCGATGGAGAAGGTACAGAGAAGGGCGATCGAAATGATAAATGGGATAGAAAAGCTCCCCTGTGAGGAAAGGCTGATGAGATTAGGGCTGTTCAGCTTGGAGAAGAGATAGCTGGGGGGGGGGGGGGGGGGGTATGATAGAGGTCTTTAAAATCATGAGAGGTTTTGAACGAGTAGATGTGAATCGGTTATTTACAGTTTCAGATAATAGAAGGACTAGGGAGCATTCCATGAAGTTAGCAAGTAGCACAGTTAAGACTAATCGGAGAAAATTATTTTTCACTCAACGCACAATTTCGCTTTGGAATTTGTTGCCAGAGGATATGGTTAGTGCAGTTAGTGTAGCTGGGTTCAAAAAAGGTTTGGATGAGTTCTTGGAGGAGAAGTCCATTAACTGCTATTAATCAAGTTGACTTAGCAGTGGCTATTCCCTATTAATTGCATCAGTAGCATGGGATCTTCTTAATGTTTGGGTACTTGCCAGGTTCTTGTAGCCTGGTTTGTCCTCTGTTGGAAACAGGATGCTGGGCTTGATGGACCCTTGGTCTGACGCAGCATTGCAATTTCTTATGTTCTTATTAGATGTGACCAGAATTGCACACAATACTCAAGATGAGGTTGCACCATAGAATGATACAGAGGCATTATGATATTCTCCATTCTTTTCCTAATAATTTCTAAGAACATAAGAATTGCCATATTGGACCAGACCAAGGGCCCATCAAGCCCAGCATCCCGTTTCTAACAGTGGCCAATCCAAATTACAAGCACCTGGCAAGTACCCAAACATTAAATAAATTTCAAGCTACTATTGCTTGTTAATTAATAGCAGTTTATGAAATTTTTCCTCTAGGAACCTATCCAAACCCCTTCCAAACACAGATACACCAATCGCCGTAACCACATCCACTGGCAACGAATTCCAGAGCCTAACTATACGCTAAGTGAAAAAGAACCTTCCTCAACCCATTTTAAATGAGCTACTTGCTAACTTCATGGAGTACCCCCTAGTCCTTCCATCATCTGAGAGAGTAAATAACTGATTTACATTACCTTTTTCGAGTCCTTTCATGATTTTGTAGACCTCTATCAAATCCCCCCCCCCCACCCAGTTATCTCTTCTTCAAACTGAACAGCCCCAAACCCCCCAGCTCTAATTCATAGGGCAGCCATTCCATGCCACCTATCACCTTGATTACCCTTCTCTGCACCTTCTCCAGGGCAACCATATTTTTTTTTAGATGCAGTGACCAGAATTGCACACAGTATTCAACATGCGGTCTCACAGGGAGCGATACAGAGGCATTATGACATCCATCATTTTATTTGCCATTGCTTTTTTAATAATTCCCAACATTCCGCCCGCTTCCCCGACTGCCACAGCACACTGAACCGACAATTCCAATACACCATGACGCCTAGATCTCCATCCTGGGTGGTAACACCCAAGACAGAACCCAAGACCGTATACCTACAGCAAGGATCACTTTTCCCTATATGCATCACTTTGCACTTGTCTATGTTAAATTTCATCTGACATTCAGAAGCCCAATCCTCCAGTCTTGCAAGATCCTACCGCAAATGCAAACACACAAACTTCAGGTTTTTTTGCCTGTCTTTCCAAGTACCCATTTAATACAAAAAACAGATGCTTCTGTTTTTTGCCTGCCCTTCTGACTATCTATTTAATACAAAACACACAAAACTCCTGGTTTTTTGCCTGCCCTTTGACTAGCTATTCAACACAGACATACAAACACACAAAATAATACACCCCAATAGTTTAACTTCTCCCCAATACTTTTAAGTTTTAAAAATTTCCCCAAGCAGTATTTATCCCTAAGCAGTATCTGGTTCCATCTGGCCACAAAATCCGGGTTCTCAGAATGCAAATGAGGCTCTTTATTAATTTTCAGTCCATGTGGGATACATCAAACTCGACAGTACTCCGTCAACATTGCAGCGTGGAGTTTGGCTCTTGTGGTTCGCTTTTGAAAAATAATGGTATCAGTCCACGTGAGAGTGGAGAGAAGGGAGGGAGTATCCGTGAAGAATGGTGAATCAATGAAGAGAGCTTGGTAATCT
The DNA here is from genome assembly GCF_901001135.1 of Rhinatrema bivittatum. NCBI lineage: Eukaryota > Metazoa > Chordata > Amphibia > Gymnophiona > Rhinatrematidae > Rhinatrema > Rhinatrema bivittatum. The sequence goes on along the minus strand of NC_042615.1, from coordinate 45,577,472 downwards.
TCCTCAGTGTAGCTAAAAGTATCTTGGGGACCATGGAAGTCATAAGATTCCCCGCGGTTATTGGGCAATGCACAGCAAAAATGTGGAATAAATGGCACACACATATAAGTCAATCAAAAAGAAAAGAATGTGTGGCTCAAAAAATAATGAAACCTGTTCCTGTAAAATGAATGCCACCTGCTTGGAAGTTTCAACCATAAGCACCATTAAATCAAAGGAACATTTATTTAATATCTGGTTCCATCTGGCCACGAAATCTGGTTTCTCAGAATGCAAATGAGGTTCTTTATTAATTCTTAGTCCACGTGGGATACATCAAACTCGACAGTACTCCGACAACGTTGCAGCGGTCAGGTGGTGGCCTCCAGTACAGTCCAGAAAAGGTTGCATGCATTGTTATGGCCTGCTGCATGCTACATAACCTAGCCTTGCGCTTTGGGTTGGAAGTGAAGGTCCCTGAAAACTTGCCCCCAGATCCACCTCTACAACCAGTTGTGGAAGTGGACAACACAGTGCAAGGCTCAGAGATTCGCCGAAGGGTCATTGTGAAGTATTTCTCATGTAGGTTCTTAAGGGTCTTACAAATAACCCCTCTCCTTTGTCGAAGATATTTTGAATCATCTAAATCCATTCTTTTGTGTTTTCTATTTCAGGAGTTCTAATTGGAGTCCGAGAGAGGAACTGAAGGATGTTCCCGGATTTTCTAATGTTATCTTTGTTTTTTTATTTCTTTTTAATTAATAAATAACGTTTCTACAGCTGAGTGTATTTGTGGTTTAATATAGTTCCTTGCCGTATTAGCTGTATGAATTCCTCAGCGTATTTAAAGTTTTTGCAAATTAATTTTGTCCCTCCCGACGCAGCCTACGGGCAAAACATAGGGTCCGTGTTGGGGGACCCTGAAAGAAAAATTTGCTTTAACTGACTCGGAGCAATGGAGTTGCCATATTGAATATTTAAATAAGCTTATCCTTGTTTGATATTAAAATTTTGGACCTATAACTTTCTTGCACTTCTTTTGGATTTGACATTGTGGATTTTGGAGTGCTACTACTGCTCCTCATCTTGTGTATTTTAATATAGTTCCTTAACATCCTTATTGACCAGTGTCCCTTCCAGAGACATACTGAATTTGGATGTCCTGAACTTGGGATGCTTATGTCCAAGGCATCCCTTAAAAGCGCCAAACTTGGGTGACTGGTCTCAGGTTGTCAAGATGTCCAAATTTGGTGCCTTATCAAACCAAATCACACTACCTTAACACCTTTCCAAGGTGAGTAACTGAACTGAACTTTTCAACCTTTTTACTTAGGTATACACTGCTCCTAGCTTATTTCTAGCTTCTGGTTACTTTTTTATTTTTTTTTTGTTTTTAATATACAAACACTCTAACTTCTGCTTACTAGCTGCCTTACAGACTATTAAAAATAAATATACTAACTACTGCCTACTAGCTGCCTTACTGACTGACTATTTAAAAATACAAACAGTCTAACTTCTGCTTTTTTCACTGCCTTACTAACTATTAAAAGCACACACTAAAGAATATTCCCAAAGAGTTAACTTCGCCCCAATACTTTTAAAAATGAAAATGTCCCAAGCAAAAACGTATTGATTCCTTTCAGCCACCAGCAAGGTGATCTTCTCCTCTCAGTGCTCCCACTGGATTGTGGGTTACTGAGCTCTTCCCTTGCAATATATAATGTGCTTCTAAGGTAAATTAGTGCAAAACAATCCCTTTGGAGATTTACACTACAGTTAGTTGTCCTGCGTGACTCACTGCTTTTCCCATTAACAAATAATGTTACCTAATCAAATCACACTACCTTAACACTTCAGTTAGTCAGCCAGAGTGACTCACTGCTCTCTTGATTAACAAATGTTGGTACCTAATCAGACCAAATCACACTACCTTAACACCTTTCCAAGGTGAGTAACTGAGCTGAACGAACACAAATGAAATTTTTATGGACGTTAGATTCCTGGATGTCTTTTTTGAGCAGTGAATGGTGGGCAGATGGACACCCAGGAATCGGACATCGATAAAAAAGACCCAGTTTGTTGACGTTTTCAAGGACATCCATTTACCATACACCAGCAACAAAAAAAAAAACCCAACATGAAAAAAACATTTAAATAAGCAGAAAGCAGCCACCTCTTCCCTTTGGAAAATGAAAAAAATGAAGAGATTAAAGCAGAAGTCGCATGAATTCAAGGGACCAGTTCACACCAGTCTGTAGCCAATACAGGTCCAATTAAACTCAGCAGAAAAGGAAAGTTTGCCTCACGGCAGCGATTTTAAAACCCTGCAGATAGGAATATGACGCGCTTGCTGTCGTCACAGTGGGAGAGCAAAGCCGGTTTCAAATATTGCTTTATTAATTAAAATACAATAATACAATTGTTTCAATTACAAAAATAATTATATTACAGTTGACAAAAGCCTTTTTGACAGGTATACGCAGACTGATTGCACTTGGGATGCAATATTGGACGTCCAATGCAATAAAATGTATGGCGCTACGAACACTCCATTTTGAATTGCACGTGCCTTTTTCAAATGCTTTTCATTTCTGATTCATTTAAATATTGCATGCGCATTACTGGCAAGAAATTGCGCATGCAGTAAAACCGCGTGCATTCCTCATGAACGCATTTTCTTTCTGCATCTTTTATTGCATCGGCCCCACAGAGTGAACCTGTAACAAGGTGGCTTTCTGGATTCCTTCATACCAGTCTCATATCACTGCTCCTGACTGAGGTGCCTTGCTTTTGGAGATGTCTCAGACTGAATCCCCTGTACGGGCAGGAAACACGTCTGCCCTGGACTGACTTTTCGGCACCAGAATCACAGTTCTATTTAGCCTCTTATGCTTCTTTTCTCATCAGTCCATGCTCTGTGACATCATTTCCTGGAAGCCAGACTCAATTGGCTTATTTCTGTAAATATAAAGGTCACATAGTCACACTCTGGCTCTCTGCAAAGCATCTATGACTCATTGGTTCAGGAAATGGGGATCTCACTAGCTTACAGTGTGCCACATGTTGCTGAACTCTCTGATCAGCTTAGGGGCTGCTTTCTGCGGTTCTGACTCCATTGAAGATTTCTTCTGTGGTACCTGTATGCAGAGGCAGATGGCATTCAATATCCCATTGTCACAATCCACTCCTCTGACTGCACGGTACCTTCAGCCCAAACTCTGGAAACAGGGTAAATACCTGCTCACTGCCCTGTTTCTTAGGCACATTCTCCTCCTTTGATTACACCCCTGCCCGACTCTGAATGAAGGATAAGCTCATGAAAACAGGGACACAAGTTTGGAACATGCAGACTATACAGCAACAACATTATTCTTAAACTGGAAGATCTGCATAAGTAGAACTGCTCAGTATAAGATTACTGGGTGTATTCCATTGGGTAAGAGATTTGAAAAGTGACTTCCTATCGTGTGAAATCTGTGCTTTTATATACCATGGACTAAAGTACAGATAGGAGATAGCAAATATCTATATATTTTTATCTTCCAAACTAACACTCAGATTTTAATCCTGGTCAGGTTCTTTGAGATGAGCAAAATCATGGATCAGGGAGGTACAGAAACGCAGGAAAGCTTTTTAAACTTGTAGATAGCTGGTTTGGAAGTAGGACAGAAAGTGGGCAAGGAAATCAGAGTGGCGGTCAAAGTAATTCACTCTGATTGAAGTTAAATGATCAGTGTGGTGCCTCATGCACTGATCCCAAAGCCAGTACTTTTCAGCGGCTTTATTGATGACAACATGGAAGAACTTGCAGAAAAATAAAATACTTAAATTGGCATATGATATGAAAATCTATAAACAGAGAAAGCACATTTGGAGAGATGCAAAAAATGAAAAGGGACTTGAGAAATCTGTAAGAATAGCAAAAGGCTTGGAAGCAGTTCGTCATGCTATAAAGGTGTAAATTCATCTATCCAGAGCACAGAATCCATTGGCCACTTATCAATTAGGAGGAAAAAGATTGGAAATTTCCAAACAGGCAAGGGACTTAGGAGTAAAGGGACTTAGGAGTAATTATCTCAGGTGATCTCAAGGTTACCAGTCAATGGGAAAAATAGAAAAAAACTTAACAATGGACTCAGGTATGTTGGATTCGCCAATAGAAAAAGGGAGGTAACCGTAGTCTTATGCAGGAACTGGCCCACTCTCCTGGAGTTCAGTATTCATCTCTGGAGGTCACATCTTTTTAAGAATGTTGGAAGGAAGACTAGCATTCGGAGGAGGGCTACCAAAATGGTACAGGGCCTGCAACACAAATTTTCCATAGAAACGGCTGAAGGAACTCAACCTGCACTCTGGGGAAAGAAAGCAGGGAAAGTGAGGATAGAATAGAAACATTCAGAGATCTGGCAGGCTTTCATCATCCCACATTTCTTTTTCAGCCAGAGATTTTCCTGCTTGTCACTGTTTCCCCTGCATGTCAGTCGACGATGGTGTTTCTTACATGCAAAATATCCGCAGTGAGCAATGCTTAAGACATGATGCAAAAGTCTGAGAATGCAAAAGCTGTGAAATGGTCACTGGAAGGGCTTCTGCACGTGCACTCAAGGAGGGAACATGTGACAAAAGGGGGGAAGGGGGAAGGCAACTGGTTGCTACTACCAGTGCAGCTGATAGTCTATTAGGATGAGGGGTGGAGTAACTCTTGCTGGGGTCAGATGTTGCTGATTCTAGTCTCTGTTTTTTTACACAGTCCCTAACAACTTCATGAAACTTTGAATGACAGGAATCTATATTTTGGACTGAGTATCTAAGATTGTTTTTGTCATAGAATAAAATGCATATTGCTTTGTTTTGGCTATCCCTAGAACTGCAGAAGCCTACTTCACTGGCCTCTTTGGCAGGAAGGCAGATGGAGCTGAGATCCCCCCTACTGTCACTGTCTTAGTGACCTGCACTGTCTGGGGCACTGAGTCTTATATGCCCCAAAACTACTTGAAACAACTTTGACCAGTGGCTACTCTGACCCACCACATACGGAGTCTTAGATGTGAGTGGATAGATTGCAATTGGTTTGTCAGAGTTTGGTTAAAAAGCTGTCTCTCTTTCCTGCTCTCCCATTAGTGCTATGAAAAATGAGTGCTGAAAGAAGCAGAAGGCCAGCTGACATTTTTCCAGGCGAGATCTGCATCTCCCTACTGGACCTGTCAAGCTGAACGTGGGTGGAGTGAGCTAGAGCACATCTGCAGGGAGATGACTGCAATAAAAACTAGTAAGTAAACCCCAGAAAATTGTTTTAATTTGACCCACCCCAGGATACAGAGACTGAGGTCATAGGATAGATTAATATTACTACAGTTATGAAACAGTACATCAAATGTTTGTCTAAGGACAAAAAGATCTGACCTACCCATTTGGATTGCCGAGCATTACAGGAAGTCATACACAATCAAATTATAAACCCTTGTTAGCCTGCTATTAGTTTAATAAGCTTTGGCAGGCAGAATAGCTGTCTGTAGTGGTTTGGTTTCCTGATTTGTGGTTTGTGGCTTGCCACCCATGTTTGCTTGTTGCAAGTGTGTTTTATTTTATGAATGGTTTAGGATGCTGTAAAATGCATTAGCAAAAATAGGTTGTTCCAAGTTGACCATGAAAATATTATATTACAAAGGATTCCTGTGAAGTAGTTGGTGAATACTATTTTTAGTATAAATCTGTTTATTCAGAAAAATCAAATAGTACATAACATATCTGTGACATATGTACAAATAGATACTAATCATCAGTAAGTATATGCTGGATCCAAAACATAATAAGCACAATTGAACTATTACATATCATGGCTCTGTGCCAAGAGTAACCTACATATATGCATAAGGAAGTTCTATTTACCCCACAATCAAAGCAGATTTGCAAGTGTCCTTGAGTGCCTGACGCTTGTGCACTCAAGCATCTCAGACATCTTCCCCACCAAAACCAAGAAATGAAAAAACAGCAAAGAATTAAGCAAACAAGAAATCCCACCCTACTCCCCTCCCTCCCCCAGCTAAAGTAAGGAAGCGCTTGTTATATTCGCTGAACCCTGACCAATCAATTCAAAGTTACAAAGTATTCAGTATCTGATTTCTAGATCTAGGGGACAAATTTTGGATATATGGTTCCCAAGTTTCCAAAAATCTTTTTTTCCGACCCACATTATCATAATTACTTAAAGACATCATATCATTGCCAATAAGAAGGTGTCATGCCGCCGGTTGCGGCGGTCCGCGACCGGGGCCGAAGACTCACCCGAGGCGTTGGGCTGCCTCCGGGGATCCAACAGAGGCCAGCAGGCCTCTTTTCTGATGCTTTCGCGGCCGCTGCTGGGCCCAGCCACTAGTGTTCCCTCTCGGCCGGGCTGACCCCTCCTCCTCTGGTCTCCCTAGAGCTGCGCGCACGGCAGAGACCTTGCATTTAAAGGGGCCACGACAGGAAATCGTCGTGGCTCCTCCCTGTGAACTCCACCTTCTGGGTTGCTATTTAAGGCAAGGTCTGCTCCTCAGACCTTGCCTTGGCTTCTTGGCTTGTAGTTGGTGGTTCTAGTGCTCTGAGTTCCTGTCTTCTCAGTTCTTGGTTCTGCTTCGCTCCCAGTTGGTTGGATTTCTTCAGGCTTTGACTCTTGAACCGGCTTCCGACCATTCTTCAGGCTTTGACCCTTGGACCGGCTGCCGACCATTCTTCAGGCTTTGACCCTTGGACCGGCTGCCGACCATTCTTTGAGCTTCGGCTCCTGGACTGACTTTCAACCTGCTGGAGGCGCCAGCTATCTGGACTATATGACCTGCAGGAGGAGCCTGCATCCAGATCTCTTCTCTGACTTCAAGGGTCCACCTGAGTCCAGCCTCGCCTTCCGACGGTAGGGACCCAAGAGGGGTTACCCTCTTGGGTAATGTCAACTCTACCTCGGACCAAGGGTCCACCCTCAGAATCACAACAGAAGGTGAGGACTTATCCCGCCACAGTAGCAAAATAACTAAACAGAATCAGTTCAGAGGATAAAGGAATATTGCGACCCATCAATTTGGTTACATAGTCAATAACTTCCTCCCAAATTTTTTAACATCACAATCCCAAAAAGCATGAGAAAGTGTACCTAGGGCTTGCTCACATTTCACACATAGCCTAGAACTAGTAAGTTGAGCATGAAAAGCCACAGATTGAGAGATGAAGGCCCAATGCAAAAATTTAAATTGCATTTCTCTCAAATATATATTTGATGAAGTAGATTGCAGACCCTTAAAACAGGACTAAATCTCTCTCTCTGAAAAGGAAAAATGTACCTCCTTCACCCCATCTATCTCACACTACACCAGCAGAGTTAATTGGAGATAAATTCTGTAAATGTTTGTACATTAAGGATATCAACAATTTCCTTCTTTCAATAAGAAAGAAATCTTCTATTTTCACTATCCACTCCTAAGAAAGGGAACATTTTGGTAAAGAGCAAATATAGTGGCACAATTGTAAATAGGAGAAGTAATCCACAATTTAGGGACCGTATTAGTTAACCAAATTGTGAAAGGGTAAACTGGATCCATCCACAGCCAAAATCTGCTGTAGAGTAACTATTTCTACCTCAACCCAACATCCAAAAGATAAGAATTGGGAACCAGGAGAAAACTCACAGTTTCCCTTAATGGGCAAAAACGGTGATCAAGAACTATTAGCTAGCAAAAATTGCATCGCTTTTTGCCAAGCCCAGTGTATGGGGGATTCCAACACATTGTTCAAATTGTATTTATTCATGAGACTGGTGTGAGCATGCAGCAAATAGTGCAAATCCAGTGGCTTAGCTAAAAATCTTTCACTCTCCATACATACATATTTAGCCTCACTGAAAATCCACTCCCGCACCAATCTCAGACTAGCCAAATTATATTGTTCTATATCTGGCACACTCAACTCTCCCATATTCCAGGAAAATAGTTAGAAAAAAACTGAAAGGTGCAGCTGCAAAGGTTAAAAGTGTTCAACAGGCTTGGACATTGTTTAAAAATACAATCCTAGAGGCGCAGTCCATATGTATTCCGCGCATTAAGAAAGGTGGAAGGATGGCAAAACGATTACCGTCATGGTTAAAAGGTGAGGTGAAAAAGGCTATTTTAACCAAAAAAAATCCTTCAAAAATTGGAAGAAGGATCCATCTGAAGAAAATAGGATTTATTTATTTATTTATTTAACACTTTTTTTATACCGACCTTCATAGTGATAACCATATTGGATCGGTTTACATATAACAAGGATAACTGAAGCAATAAATAAAGTGATTAACAATAGAGGAGAAAAAGGTAAAGTTACATTCAACAGGGTGTAGAACTTGGAAGCTAAATAGCTGGAAAAAAATAAAGGCAGGAAGTATTGTAACATAATAGTATAGGATGTGGGTTAAAGCTTAAGGTGCTTTAACCTGGAAGTCCATCTTTCGAGAGGATAGCAAACCATTCGTCTGGGAGGGGATAAATTTGTCCAGGAGAGAATAATGGTGACTAGAGATTGTCTGGAGGGTCAGCAAAGGCTTGATGAAATAGCCACGTTTTGAGTTTTTTTCTGAACGTTAAGAGGCAGGGTTCTAATCTGAGGCCTGAGGGAATGTTATTCCAGATAGAAGGTCCTGCTATTGAAAACGCTCGGACTTTGGTCGAGGAAAGGCGTGTGGCTTTAGTTGGGGGAAAAATCAGAGTACCTTGGAGAATATCTCTAATTGGTCTGTTGGAGGAGTGTAATTTGAAAGGGATTTCGAGGTCGAGTTGGAGTTGATGATGAATGAATTTGTGAATTAGGGTGATTGATTTATAAAGTATTCTAAAATTCACTGGTAGCCAAGGATAAAACATAAGCATTGTCAAGGTAAGTGTAAAACATTGATAAGACAGGTGAAGAGAGAATTTGAAATGAAGTTGGCCATAGAGGCAAAAACTCATAATAAAAACTTTTAAAATATATCCAAAGCAAGAAACCTGTGAGGGAGTCGGTTGGACCATTAGATGACAGAGGGGTTAAAGGGGCTCTTGGGGAAGATAAGGCCATTGCAGAAAGACTAAATGAATTCTTTGCCTCTGTGTTTACTAATGAGGATGTTGGGGAGATACCAGTTCCAGAGATGGTTTTCAGGGGTGATGACTCAGACGAACTGAACGAAATCACTGTGAACCTGGAAGATGTAGTAGGCCAGATTGACAAACTAAAGAGTAGCAAATCACCTGGACTGGATGGTATGCATCCTAGGGTTCTGAAGGAACTAAAAAATGAAATTTCTGATCTATTAGTTAAAATTTGTAATCTATCATTAAAATCATCCATTGTACCTGAAGACTGGAGGGTGGCCAATGTAACCCCAATATTTAAAAAAGGCTCCAGGGGCGATCCGGGTAATTATAGACCAGTGAGCCTGACTTCAGTGCCGGGAAAAATAGTGGAAACTATTCTCAAGATCAAAATTGTAGAGCATATAGAAAGACATGATTTAATGGGACACAGTCAACATGGATTTACCCAAGGGAAGTCTTACCTAACAAATCTGCTTCATTTTTTGAAGGGGTTAATAAACATGTGGATAAAGGTGAACCGGTAGATGTAGTGTATTTGGATTTTCGGAAGGCGTTTGACAAAGTCCCTCATGAGAGGCTTCTACGAAAACTAAAAAGTCATGGGATAGGAGGCGATGTCCTTTCGTGGATTACAAACTGGTTAAAAGACAGGAAACAGAGAGTAGGATTAAATGGTCAATATTCTCAGTGGAAAAGGGTAAACAGTGGAGTACCTCAGGGATCTGTATTGGGACCAGTGCTTTTCAATATATATATATATATATAAATGATCTGGAAAGGAATACGACGAGTGAGGTTATCAAATTTGCGGATGATACAAAATTATTCAGAGTAGTTAAATCACAGGCAGACTGTGATACATTACAGGAGGACCTTGCAAGACTGGAAGATTGGGCATCCAAATGGCAGATGAAATTTAATGTGGACAAGTGCAAGGTGTTGCACATAGGGAAAAATAACCCTTGCTGTAGTTACACGATGTTAGGTTCCATGTTAGGAGCTACCACCCAGGAAAAAGATCTAGGCATCATAGTGGATAATACTTTAAAATCATCGGCTCAGTGTGCTGCAGCAGTCAAAAAAGCAAATAGAATGTTAGGAATTATTAGGAAGGGAATGGTTAATAGAACGGAAAATGTCATAATGCCTCTGTATCACTCCATGGTGAGACCGCACCTTGAATACTGTGTACAATTCTGGTCGCCGCATCTCAAAAAAGATAGAGTTGCGATAGAGAAGGTACAGAGAAGGGCAACCAAAATGATAAAGGGGATGGAACAGCTCCCCTATGAGGAAAGGCTGAAGAGGGTAGGGCTGTTCAGCTTGGAGAAGAGACGGCTGAGGGGGGATATGATAGAGGTCTTTAAGATCAAGAGAGGTCTTGAACGAGTAGATGTGACTCGGTTATTTACACTTTCGAATAATAGAAGGACTAGGGGGCATTCCATGAAGTTAGCAAGTAACACATTTAAGACTAATCGGAGAAAATTCTTTTTCACTCAGCGCATAATTAAACTCTGGAATTTGTTGCCAGAGAATGTGGTTAATGCAGTTAGTGTAGCTGGGTTCAAAAAAGGTTTGGATAAGTTCTTGGAGGAGAAGTCCATTAATGGCTATTAATCAATTATACTTAGGGATTAGCCACTGCTATTAATTGCATCAGTAGCATGGGTGCTTCTTAGTGTTTGGGTAATTGCCAGGTTCTTGTGGCCTGGTTTTTGGCCTCTGTTGGAAACAGGATGCTGGGCTTGATGGACCCTTGGGCTGTCCCTGCATGGCAATTTCTTATGTTCTTATGGTGTCTTGCCTTTCCAAATAAAGAAGATGAGCATTCACTCCAATTTCTGAATATCCTCTCATTTCAGTTTAATTGGTAATGTGTGGATAACACAACAATTCAAGGAACAAAATCAGTTTGAAAAGATTAATACGTCCCAACAACGACAAAGGTAATTGGTTCCATATCTGAAATTTCTCCTTAATAATCACCAGAAGAGGTGACACATTTAAGGTATATAAATTTCCCCACGTCATGTGATATAATTAAGCCCAAATATTTAAAAGATCCTGGGGCCCAATGCAACGGGAACCCCCCTGCCCATTGGAGTCTAACTGAATCCGGATACGCTATATCCTCAGATTTGTCCATATTCAGCTTAAAGCCTGAAAAATCCCCAAACTGACTAATATGTAAAAGAGACTCTAGCGAAGTATCAGGAGAAGTAAGGAACATTAGTAGGTTATCTGCGAAGCCTGCATATTTAAAATGGCAGGTTCCCAGAGAGAAACCTCCCATCCCATCATGTAGTCGGATGGCTTGCAAAAGAGGCTCCAATGTAAGCAAAAATAACAGCGAAGATAGCGGCCTTGTCGAGTCCTCCTATGAATAGAAAAAATTTCTGAATATGACCCATTAGCCATAAGCATAACTTGGGGATCATTATATAAGAGATGGACCACCTGCCCAAAAAACCCACACAGACTTAATTGATCCAAAACACAAAAAAGATAAGGCCATTCGACCCTATCAAATGCTTTTTCATCATCAAAGCTCACCATTAGAAAAGGGGTTGCAGAATGTTTACACAAAAGAATGGCAGTAAATAAAGAACGGACATTGGCTAACACATAGCAGCCCCTGACAAACCCCACTTGGCCTTGCTCAATATAATTAGGCAAATATAAAGCTAACCTATCTGCCATGATCTTGGCTAGAAGCTTCTGGTCAAAATTAATAAGGGAAATTGGCTAATAAGAGGCAGTTTGGAGAGGGTCCTTCCCTGATTTGGGTAAGACCGTAATAACTGCCCTATTCTCTCCTCCAGGAAATTCCCTTTTCTCTACAAGAGCCACAAAAGTTTTAGAAAGTAAAGGCGAGACATGATCTACCAAGATCATATAACATTCAGCATTGTAGCCATCCGGGTCTGGGGCTTTTAACCTCCTTTATCTCTTCAGAAGTGATGGGCCAGTTTAGAGAATTCAAATTTGAGACCTGAAAAATGATCACATTTAGCTCTGTCAAATCCCCCCGCAGAATATAAAGAACTATAAAAATTCTTAAAGTCATTTAGAATTCCTGAGTAGAGGTAACCACTCCCCCCCCCTGTGTAGTTTTTAAAGAAGGGATGTAAAGCGAACAGGAAGATGATTTAATTAATCTCACTAGACGTTTACCTGATTTGTTACTGTACTGGTACAATTTATATTTATTGTATAGGATATTTTTTGAGCTCTTTGAAGTAACACAGTGTTAAGTGCAGCCTAAATGGACAAGTAGACCTCCTTATTATGCGTAGAGTTCACCGAAGCTAACAACAACTTTTGTTTCTTTAGTCTGCCCTCCAGCTCCAAAACTCTCCATTTCATATCCTTCTTATACTTGCTCAAATATGCAATAATTTCCCCCCTCAAACCCATCTTAGCGGCATACCAGAAAAGAATAGGATCCTCCAAATGTCTCGCATTGTTAGCAGCATAGTCCACCCATTTAGCTTTCAAAAAATCATGAAAATAGGGCTCTTTAGCCAAAAAATATGGAAAATGCCAAAACTTACTAGACATCTTGACCCCAGGGACATGAAAGATAGTCCATACTGGGGCATGATCAGAAATTTTTATCACATCAATACCTGCCTCTGATATATTAGAAAACCCAGCTACAGACGTCAAAATATAATCAATGTGGGAAAACATAGAATGGGCCCTTGATAAATGGGTATAAATCTTTTTTCTAGAGGATAAAGAATCCTCCGGTATCTACTAAAAGCAACACATTGTCTATGAGGGATATCCCCTTATTGACTTGCAGGCAATCTAAATGGGGATGGATTAGATCTGTCTAAACCTGGATCATGTAACAAATTGAAATCCCGTCTGAAGAAAATACAGTCCCCTATATGTGGCAAATAAAAATTGAATGATTCCCCCCAAAATGGAATTTTTATAAGAGTTTGGAGCATAAATGTTACAAACCACAACTGGTGTCCCATGCAATTCAGCTACAACTAAAGGCAAATTCTTAAGGATCAAGATCGCCACTCCAGATTTCCTGGAGGATGCTGAAGCGAATTTAATATCCCCCACCCACAATTTCTATAATTTAGCATGCTCCACCTCATTCAAGTGGGTCTCCTGTAAAAGTGCTATGTATGTAGACATTTAATTTACGACATAGAGAATATTTGTTCTTTTAATAGGTGATGTAATCCTGCAGATATTCCAAGAAACAAATCTTAAACTCCAGATTTAACTATAACCACACCTAGAAAAAAAACTTTTACCCATGTAAACAGGTATAACCACAGGCACCTTCCCAGCTTTCTTTAAAAAAGTATCTTTTTTTTTTTTTTTTTGCAAAAGGTGCAATTTATTTTGACAAAATTGAAAAAGAAGCATATGTCACACTCCAGCAGGATTATTATTAATCACATCTGCTACTTTGGAGTCAAGATGTCCATGTCCATGTCCACCAGACTAGCACATCTCGCAACCATGCCTATCCCCTCTCCTAAACTCTATAAACTCACTTCCACAAGAGCCCGTGCACTATCGATAGCCGGGCCGACCCTCTGGAACAAAATGCCTGTTGAACTACGGCAAGAAGAATGCCTCAAATCTTTCAAGCGGAAGCTCAAGACCTGGCTCTTTGCAAAAGCATACACTTAATTTTTCACTATACCTCACCACTGTCCCCACTCTCCACTCTCCTCCCCTGTTTCCCATTCTACCGCCCCTCTCTCCCCTCCCCTTTTCTCCGCCACCTTCTTTTCTTTCTCTCTGCCCCCCCTCTTTCCTCACTCTCCTCCCTTCTCTTCCCCATCTTATCTCCTAGCCTGATTAAAATTAACCTCATAGTTTTCTTTCTTTTGTACATATGTATATAATTGCAAACTTTGTTTATAATTTTATTGCAAAACTTCCCATATTATTGTTCCCCCCTCTCATTAATGCCTTGTTATCATGTTTTTACTGTTCAATGTAAAGCAACATGCCGTGCGTTTGTTTTTGCGTTACAATGTGAACCGATATGATATCCTGGATGAATGTCGGTATATAAAAATTTTAAATAAATAAATAAATGTCTACATTTGGACAAGAAACATAGGCAGTTTACTATCTCTAAAAATCTGTGAGTTTGTGGGAGTAGTAGGTTTGATTCTTGAGCCTAGCTACTGCTTCTGGGGACTGATGTAATAAGCTGTGGTGAGCCTACTGCAGGTTTTTACTTGTGTTTTAGTGCGGGATTTTTGGCGCTAACCCTGCCCAGGTATGTAATAAGAGCTTTGGTGCCGAATAAAAAAAAGCACTTAAAAACAGCAGCAAGCCTAATACATCTGATAAAAATTGCAAGGTAATAAGCCTTATTATTTATTACCTTTCAATGCAAGGAGACTCACTATTGGGGAGGCTGCTTAGCGCATCTCATCTCACCACTAGAAAATTAACACTTGATCAGAGGCAGGAGTTAGACTTCCTGCGGGTCAGCCTGTAAAGTCCTCCCTAGCTTAAAAAAAATCCCTCCCTGTCACCTAAAAAAAGAAGTCAGGAGAGGGTATGGGTCCAGGTTGGGTTGAGTTCTGGTTCTAGTCTGGGTTCACGTTTTCTCCTCCTTCTCCTTTCAGCTCCTTCCCTCCCCATTAAAGAATCCAACCCAATGGAATTCTGGCCCTCCAAATCCCCCTCCTACCCAGGAACCCTTGCCAGAGAAGACCTTACCTCCTCCGGCAGATCTATTTTCTCACAGGCAGCTGATTGGCTCTTTTACTGACATGTGACAATAGAAGGACCAATCGCCTTTCAGAATTCTGAAAGGACAGCTTCTGAAAGGGGATTGGTCCTTTCACTGTTATGTGACAGTGGAGGGACTAATTGGCAGACAGTGAAGGAGTGAATCAATAAATATTAAGTGTTGGACCCGAGGATTGGCATTCTGAGGAGGGAGGACTTGCTGGGCTAAGGAGGGAGGGAGCTCAACTTAGGGAAGTAGGGAGGAAGCTTAACTCAAGGAGGTCAAGGAACTTTTTTTTGGCACGGATTGGAATGCAAATGGATCATGAGTCAAAAAAAAGTGTGTTTTTTCAGTTTAGTGAGCTTTTTTTTACTCCTGGTCTATTTGCATGTCATTAGATTTCTACATTCCACAGGTACTGCATTTTTTAACATGTGCTTTGGATAAAACTCTGATTTTACCACGGCTTTTATTACATCAGCCAGCTGGAAGTAGCCCAACTGGGTGAAGGAGTCCTATCCATCAAACAAAGGTGACACCTAATAACCAGACTCTAGGTATAGGCGTACGGTACCCGAGTGTGAACTGTTGCTGTGATGATTGGGCTAGATGATGGTGCACTTTTGTGGATGGGGGCAGGGGAGGCCAGGGTTAAAAATAGCTGTGGTAGATTTTGATTGAGCTGGAAGCCTAAAAGAAGCAGGAGAAAGCTGCCAGACCAAAATGAAAGAGATCAATGAGTTTTCCTCTTTTTCCTTAGCTGCTTGTAACCTGATAATCCATTCCTCCTTGAGAATATTAGCATTATTATTTCAGTATTTATGTGGAATCCTACCCAAGGCGACTTGAAAAAAGTACAAAGTGTACATCAATAAGTGATAATTAAATGAAATGTAAGGCAAAATAAGACAGAGAATGAAGCAAAATTAAATAAAATCTAAGGTAAATAAATTGAAAGTATACGAAAGAATGAAAACTAAGGAAAACGACTGTGATAGCATTTAACTTTAAAAAAGAAGATTATAATAAAATGAGGAAATTTGTCAGAAAGAAATTGAATGGAGCAATCCACAAGGTAAAAAAGCTTGCAGGAGGCATGGATGCTATTTAAAATTACCATCCTTGAGGCCCAGACAAAATGTATTCTGTGCCTTAGAAAAGGCCAAAGGAAAACCAAATGGCTGCCAGCATGGTTTAATAGTGAGGTGAAAGAGACAAACCCAAAAGGGCATCATTCAAAAAATGGAAAAACAGACCCAAATAGGAAAGTAGTGAAGAGCATAAGCATGGCACGTTAGATGTTTAAAAGTAATTAAGCAGGCTAAGAGAGATTTTGAAGAGAAGCTTGCTATAGAGGTAAAAACAAGTAATAAAACCTTTTAAAAGTACATTCAAAGTAAATAGTCTGTGAGGGAGTCAGTTTGGTCGCTAGATGACTGAGGAGTAAAAGGGGTGGTCAGGAGGAAAAGGAAATAGCAGAAAAACTAAAGGAATTCTTTGCTTCTGTCTTTACTGAGAAAGAAGTTAGGGTCATACCCTTATTAGAAACATTTTTTTTAGTGATGATGACTCTAAGAGACTAGATGAAATCACTGTGAAACTGGAGGAGGTAATAACTCAGATTGACAGACTAAAGATTAGCAAACCACTGGAACTAGATGGTATATACCCCAGAGTTCTGAAAGAACACAAAAATGAAATTGAGGACCTCTTTCTAGTGATTTGCAACCTATCATTTAAAATAGCCATGGTACCAGAAGACTGGAGGGTGGCCAATGTGACACCAATTTTTAAAAAGTGCTCCAGGAGTGATCCGGGAAACTATAGATGGGTGAGTCTGACTTTGGTGCCGGGCAAAATGATTGAAATATTCTTAAAAACGAAATTAATGATCACATAAATAGACATAGCTTAATTGAGGAGAATCAACATGGTTTTTGCAAAAAGAAGTCTAGCCTAAATAAACATGCAGACACAGTATAATGGAATTTTCAGAAGGCGTTTGACAAAGTCTGACTCCTTAGGAAATTGGAAGGTCCTATTGTGGATTGGTTACTGGATAACAGACAGGATACAGAGGAGGATAGGATTAAATGGTCAGTTTTCCGAATAAAGAAAATGGTTGTTAGTGGAGTACTCCAGATGTCTGTATAGGGACCTGTGCTATTTATTTAGAACTTTTATGTACCGACATTCATATGCATATCACATCGGTTTACATATCAACAGGGATAAACAGAAAGGTTGGAAGTAGAATTATAAAGTTACAATTAACAAAGGGATAAAAAGGAACAAGATGGGAATATTAGAGGAGGTGACAGGGTCAAGAGGACCTAGGTAGACAGATTAGAAGAGAAAGCATAAACTATAACTAGAGATAACTTAATGGGAATTGAGGGAGGGAGGGGAGGGGGGAGAAAGGGGATGTACAATACGAAAGAAAAAAAAAAGGGGGGGGAAGGGAGTTCTTGTCAACTGGGATGGGTGGGTAAGGTTAATTATAAGCTTGTTTAAACAGCCAAGTTTTTAGTTTTTTTTTTTAAAGTTTTGGTACAGTGTTCTTGTTGTAATTCCGGGGGCATAGAGTTCCATATTGTTGGTCCCGCTATGCAGAGCACACGTTCTTTGGTGGAGATGAGTTGAGTGAGTTTGTGCGAAGGTGTAGACAGGGATCCTTTGTAGGCGGATCTGGTCGGTCTGTTGGAGGTGTGATAGTGTATGGAGTCATTTAGCCAATGGGTGTTCTGGTTGTGCAGGGATTTGTGAATAATTGTGAGGGTCTTATGAAGTATTCTGGCGGGGATGGGGAGCCAATGGAGATCTCTAAGTATAGGCGTGATGTGGTCAATTCTGCGTGCGTTGGTGAGAATTCTAGCTGCTGTGTTTTGCAGCATTTGGAGAGGCTTGATAGAAATTGCAGGGAGGCCTAAGAGTAGGGTATTGCAGTAGTCAATCTTGGTAAATAAAGTTGCTTGGAGGATAGACCAAAAATCGTTATGATGGAGGAGGGAGTCTTAATTTCTTGAGGATCTGCAGTTTGCAGAAACAGTCTTTAGTGGTGTTGCTGATAAACTTTTTTAAGGTTCAGATGGCTGTCCAGCAGGACTCCTAGATCCCTTACTTGCTGCGAGAAGGGAAAGGTCTGATTGGAGGGGGGTGGGTTGTGGTTGTCTGGGGAGATGAGTAGGAGCTCTGTTTTTTTCATGTTTAAGGCGAGGTTGAGGTTAGTTAGCAGGCAGTTGATTGAGGTGAGGCAGTTTTCCCAGGTCTTGAGGGCTTTAGGTATGGATTCTGTAATGGGATGAGTATTTGTACATCATCCGCGTAGATATAATGGGTGAGGCCAAGGTCCGCTAGGAGTTGGCAAAGGGGCAGAAGATAGACATTGAAGAGGATCGGGGAGAGGGAAGAGCCTTGGGGAACCCTGCATGTTAAGTTAATGGGGTACCAATTTTGCCCTTGTAGTGCCTGTTGTTGAGGAAGGATTCAAACCAGCTCAGGGCAGTACCAGAGATACCTATTTCGGAGAGGCGTTCGATCAGGATATTGTGACTGACAGTGTCAAAGGCCGAGGAAATGTCCAGTATGGCTAGAATGTATGAGTGGCCCTTATCCAGTCCTTTAAGTAGGGTATCAGTAAGGGATATTAAGAGGGTTTCCATTTTGAAGAATTTACGGAAGCCGAATTGTGAGGGGAATAAAGTCTTGAGGTTTTCCAGGTGATTGTTAAATTTTAGGTTGACCACCCTTTCCACAAGTTTGGATAGGAAAGGGAGATTAGATATTGGTTAGAAGTTAGAGGGGTCAAATGGGTCTAGGTTAGGCTTCTTTAATATGGGTTTGAGGATGGCATGTTTCCAGGTGGAGGGGACTTGTCCAAGGAAGAGGGAGAGATTAATGATTTGTGATAGTGCTTTAGCAATGATGCTGGAATAGTGAGGAGAGATTTTGTGGGTATGGAATCCTCGGGATGAGAGGAGGGTTTCATTTTCTTTAGAAGTGTTATCTCTGAGGTTGAGGTGGGTTCAAAGGAGTCAAGGGTAATGTTCAGATGTGTTGGTGAGGGGTAGGGTTGGGGCAGGGAGGGGGGGAATCTTGCAATTATCTTGTCAATTTTGTTGTGGAAGTAGACTGCAAACTCGTTACATTTGTTTTTTGCTTCTATATTTGCTATGGGGGGAGGAGCTGTTTTTGTGAGGTGTGTGATGTATGCGAAAAGGGCTTTGGAGTTATTATGATCATTATGAATTTTTTGCGTGTAATAGTCTTTTTTGGTTTTAAGGATGGTGGTTCTGTAAAGGTGGAGTGTGTGTTTGTATGCAGCTAGTAGGACGTGGGAGGAGTCCTTGCGCCATTTATTTTCTTTGCTTCTAAGTTCTTGTTTGAGTGACTTTAGTTCAGCGGTGTACCATAGTTTTTTTGAGTTTGAAAGGTTTAATTCTTTGGAGATGAGCGGACAGATTTCATCCGCTATATTATTGGTTATCTTGTATCATGAGCAGTGGGCCGAGTCCACGTTGGAGAGGTCTAAGTTGACAAGGTCCTTAGATAGGTATATATCACAGATCACATATAGATATTTATCATATCTATATGTGATCTGGAAAAAGGAATAACTAGTGAGGTGGCCAAATTTTCAGATGACACAAAATTGTTTGCATCGTTAAAATGGCAGTGGATTGTGAAGAACTGCAGAAGAACCTATTGCGCTTCCCGGCCGCGTTGGCACCGCGGCCGGGCCTGCTCAACTTGCGCTTCCGTCGACCAGCTCCTGGCACCCCTCCCTTGCGGCCGCAGCCAGTTCACGGTGTCCTCGGGCTCCCCACTCACCGTCTTCCTCACAGGCCTCATGCTGGAGCTCCCGTCAGGGCTCTGCGTCCTCGGTGTCCTTGGCTACGCCTCTAGGCACGCGCAGCCGACGTGCAGCCCTTTAAAGGGCCCAAGGCGGGAAAACCCGCGGGGGCGCCTCCCGATGACATCACATAGTCTCACTACTTAAGGCGAGGCCCTGTCCCCAGGACCTCGCCTTGGCAATCGGGTCGACACCGTTGGTGTACTAGTTTGCCTTCTTGTTCCAGTGGGTCCTGTTCCAGCATCTCCGTGTTCCTGTGTCCTCCATTCCCAGTGGCTCTGCATGTTCCTGTGTCCTTCTCAGGTAGTACTTCTTTGGACTGACCTTTGGTACTGACCTCTGCCTGCCTGACCATCCTCTTGCTTGCCACCTGGAACTGACCTCTGCCTGCCTGACCACTCTCTTGCCTGCTGCTTGGAACTGACCATTCTCTTGTCTGCTGCCTGGAACCGAACTCTGCTTGCCTTGACCACACCCGGACTGATTCTGGTATTGACCCCTGCTTTGGCTGACCTCTCCTGAACTGATACTCTGGCTCTGACCCTTGCGCTTCACTCTGACACTCTCTTCTGGCCTACTGTGACTATTGGACCAACCTGCTTGGAAACCAACCGTGGCTTCCACTTGGCTAGACCCACAGGCGCTGCCTGTCTCGCCCGGAGAACCTTCCTGAACTGTTACCTCCCTGAGGTTTCCGGAGCCTCTAGTTTGGGTCTAGCCCATCCACTCTGCATCAGCCACGCACCCTTGCTCGTGGTGGGCACACCCCTCCGCGAGACCACCAGAGGCCCACCTAAGTCCAGGCAGTCTGGGTACCCAAGGGCTCAACCCCGGACTGTTATTGGTGAAGTTCCAGTTAGCCTCTGTCTCCTTGTGTGCTCCGCCTCCTGGTGGCAGGCACTCTCTGGGTCCAACAGAGTGGAATCATTAGAAGAGGACCGGAAGGCTCATCTGCATACTGCTCCCAGCATCCCCCAGGAGAGGAGTCCAGAGGTCACCGCAAGCGAGCCAGGGATTGAATTCCACTGCTCCAGCTTCCAGAGGCCAAGAGTCAATGGAAGGTAGTGACCAGACAATATCTGGGTCCATGCCAAGGGTCAGGGCAAAGCAGCGAACAGACAAAATCAGAATCCAAGGTAGAGGTCAGAACTGGAGAATCAGACCAAGATAGACAAGACTGTCAGAGACAAGACATTGAGGATCCAGTCAGGGCAAGAAGTGCAAGGCAAGGCAGACAGGGCAAGGGCAAGGACAAGGCAAAGTAAGACAGCCAGATAAAAAGGCAGGCACAGGGACAGGGACAGTAAGACAAGGAGAACAAGACAGGGAGTAGCAACACACACTGCAAGGCAGGAGGATCTGTTGCTGAGCCACTGGCTTGTTGCAAAGGATTTCCTTATATACTTATTGAGAATGTGATGTCATCAGCCAGCACCACAGAAAGTCCTGGCTGGAGGACTTATAAAGGAATTCCACAACTGCAGGAAGTTTTAACCAGGGTGCATGGAGCAGCATGATGCCGGAAGCTAATCCAAAGTTGCTTCAGATCAGAAGTGAGGGGTGTTACACATGGTTTTAGCAGGGAAAGTCTTGTCTTACCAATCTTTCAGAATTTTTTGAAAGTGTAAATAAACACAAAAATAAAGGTGAGCCAGTTTATGTAGTGTATTAGGCTTTTCAGAAGGTATTTGACAAAGTCCCCCCATGAAAGACTCCTCAGGAAATTACAAAGTCATGGGATAGGAAGCAGTGTTCTGCTGTGGATAGGTAACTGGTTAAAAGGACAGAAACAGAGGGTAGGACTAAATGGTCAATTTTCCAAATGGAGAAGTTTGTTGGAGTACCACAAGGATCGGTACATAAATGTTGTGGTAAAGGGAACGACAAGTTAGGTAATCGAATTTGCAGATGACATAAAATTATTCAAAGTTTTTAAAACGGCAGCAGATTGCAAGGAACTACAGAAGGACCCTGTGAACCTAGGAGACTGGGCAACTGAATGGCAGACAAAATGTAATGTGGAAAAGTACAAAATGATGCACATAGGGAAAAATAATCCCAACTACAGGTACTCAATGTTGGGGTCTGTATTGAAAGTCACTACCCAGGAAAAGGACCTTGAAGTTCTTGTGGACAATATGTTGAAATCCTCTGCTCAGTGCATGGCGGTGGTCAAAAAAAGCAAATAGGATGTTAGGAATGATAGGAATGATTAAAAAAGGAATGGAGAATAAAACAGAAACTATCATATGGCCTTTGTTTCGAGCCATGATGCGACTGAACCTTGAATTCTGATATGTTATGTTAATATTATTTATTTATATGTTGTTTATTTCTGAGACCTTAGGCCTCCAGGTTGGGTTGCGGTGTCAAGTCTGGGTCTGGGCCGAGGCCCTGGCATCAGGACCTGGCCTCCGAGTAGGCTCACAATGTTGGGCCTGGGCCTAGGCCCTGGCCTAGGCTGAGGCCCCTGTGTTGGGACCCGGCCTCCGGGCCCCGCCATGGCATCAAGCCTGGATCCAGGCATTGGCCTAGGCTGAGGCCTAGATGCTGGGCCTAGGGTTAGACCGAAGCCTTGGCCTACGCAAGCCTGAGGTTTTGGCGTAACTCTAGGCTGAAGCCTCCGAGGCAAGTCCAAGGCTGCAGTGTTACGGCTGTGGCTGCTGTGCAACCGCCTCACCACCTGGGGTCCCTCTAGAGCTGGCTTTCCTGACAGGCCCAGTCCATCTCCTCTGTCCACTCTATGCTCTGGGTGTGCCCTTATAACCCTGCCTGACAGTTGCCTCGGTGCTTCGGCATCGAGCTCACCTGGGCTCCCTGCTCTAGCCTGCCTTGCGTGGCCTTCGGGCCTTCTACCTTTCCTTGCCTTGCCCTGCCCTGCCTTCGGGCCTTTCCTTGCCTTGCCCTGCCTTCGGGCCTTTCCTTGCCTTGCCCTGCCTTCGGGCCTTTCCTTTCCTTGCCTTGCGTGGCCTTCGGGCCTTTCCTTTCCTTGCGTGGCCTTCGGGCCTTTCCTTGCCTTGCCTTGCGTGGCCTTCGGGCCTTCTGTCTTGCCTTGCCTTGCGCGGCCTTCGGGCCTTCTGTCTTGCCTTGCCTTGCGCGGCCTTCGGGCCTTCTGTCTTGCCTTGCCTTGCCTTGCGTGGCCTTTGGGCCTTCTGTCTTGCCTTGCCTTGCCTTGCGTGGCCTTTGGGCCTTCTGTCTTGCCTTGCCTTGCGTGGCCTTCGGGCCTTCTGTCTTGCCTTGCCTTGCGCGGCCTTCGGGCCTTCTGTCTTGCCTTGCCTTGCGCGGCCTTCGGGCCTTCTGTCTTGCCTTGCCTTGCGCGGCCTTCGGGCCTTCTGTCTTGCCTTGCCTTGCGCGGCCTTCGGGCCTTCTGTCTTGCCTTGCCTTGCGCGGCCTTCGGGCCTTCTGTCTTGCCTTGCCTTGCGCGGCCTCCAGGCCTTCTGTCTTGCCTTGCCTTGCGCGGCCTCCAGGCCTTCTGTCTTGCCTTGCCTTGCGCGGCCTTCGGGCCTTCTACCTTGTCTTGTCTAGCCTAGTCTTGGTGGCCTTCGGGCCTTCGGTCTTGCCTTGCCTTGCCTTTGGGCCTTCTACCTTGTCTTGTCTTGCCTTGCCCTGCGCGGCCTTCGGGCCTTCTACCTTGTGCTGTGTATGGTCTTCGGACCTTCTGCCCTGCCCTGCCTTGCTTACTGTGCATGCGGTCCTACGGGCCCTCTGCTCTATTGTCTGTGTGTGTTTGGCCTACGGGCTCTCTGCCCTGCTTACTGTGTGTGGCCTACGGGCCTTCTGTGTGTGTGTGGCCTACGGGCCTACTGACCTGCCTTGCCCCGCTTACGGCGTGTGGCCTACGGGCCTTCTGTGTGTGTGTGTGGCCTACTGACCTGCCTTGCCCCGCTTACGGTGTGTGGCCTACGGGCCTTCTGTGTGTGTGTGTGGCCTACGGGCCTACTGACCTGCCTTGCCCCGCTTACGGTGTGTGGCCTACGGGCCTTCTGTGTGTGCGTGTGGCCTACGGGCCTTCTGACCTGCCTTGCCCCGCTTACAGGTGTGTGGCCTACGGGCCTTCTGTGTGTGTGTGGCCTATGGGCCTTCTGGCCTGCCTTGCCCCGCTCACGGTGTGTGGCCTACGGGCCTTCTGACCTGCCTTGCCCCGCTTACGGTGTCTGGCCTACGGGCCGTCTGTGTGTGTGTGTGTGGCCTACGGGCCTTCTGACCTGCCTTGCTCTGCCGCCTGCCCTGACCCAGCCTAGACCCAGACACTGCTTCTTGCTGTCTGCCCTGACCCAGCCACAGTTTCCAGCCATCCCTGTCTCTCTCCACCTGGAGCCACCCCTTTGGGTGGTGTTCACTACCCCTGAACTCAGCCCAAGCGTAACATGCAGCCTAGTCCAAGATGGCAGATCCCCACTGGATTGGGTAAGTGGAGGCTGGAGGAGATCCTGGCCCTGGCATTTTTCTGAGAGGGTGGGAGGGAGGGCTTGTTTTCATTTTTTGGTCATTGTGGGGAAAAAAGCTCCCAAAAATGAACCGAAAAATGAAAACAAATTTTTTTTCTCTGCACATCCCTAACCCATGCTGATCAAGAAGTAGCAGAGTTGCTATGAGCTGCCTTGAAGAAACTTAAGGAATCCAATACCTTTGTAGATTTATATGCTTTCATCGCAGAGGAAAATGGTAGATGTGGAAATGATAAAAACCTTTCAAAGGACAGCATGCATAGGAGAGAGTCTATTAATCGGAGTTGTAAATCTGTCAGATGTAGATAGAAAAGCGACAGTTGCAGGATCAATTAGAATTAAGAGTATACTGAAATCCTTGGAAGAGGTATTTCCCAAGCAACTAGTTGAGGAGCCCCCTCATGATGAAGCGACATTGGATCTAGTACTAACAAATGGAGACAATGTCATTGATAACCTGGAGTCTAGTGATTACCAACTTGTGGATCAATGTAAATATTGGATCAGAATTAAGCTATACTAGAACAAGTGTCCTAGAATACAGAATAGCCAGCTTCAAGGAAATTAATGATTACAGTGTATTAAGGAAATTTCTCAGTATTAGAGGCTCTAAGTGACCCAAAGTAACTATACACAGCAATAAAAATGGCAACAAACCATTGTATCAGGCATAGTAACTTAGTAAATAATGGTAGAAAAAGATCTAAATGGCCTATCCAGTCTGCCCAGCAAGGTGTTCAGGGTTATAATTGTTGCTCCATGCAATTACCCCAGTGCCTTTCTTGGAAGCACAATACAACCATTTCAGTGTTGTTGTGGGTTGAACCTCTTACAGATTACCCCAGTGTTTTGTTTCCATCTTCTTGACAATAAGGGATCTATTGTATTTATCCCATGCTATTTTGAATTCTGTTGCTCTCTTTGTCTCTACCACCTCCTCTGGGAGGGCATTCCATGAATCCACTACCCTTTCTATGAAAACATATTTATTGATGTTGCTCCTGAGTCTGCCTTCTTGTAGCTTCAAACTGTGACCCCCTTAGTCCTATAGCTTCCTATCCATTGGAAAAAGTTGATTTGTGCATTATAACTTTCATGTTAACTTTTTCTCCTATTTTGGTTTACCAAAATAGGAGAAAAAGTAAGCATAAAAAACATCTGAGGGATCCTGTAAGTCCCCTATTAGACTTAGAAGAATATACCATTAGAATGGGGAGAGACATAATAGTAAACTTGTGGGTGTATAGCTCCCTCATGTAGAAGCTGGTATATGGTAAGTTTCTCTGGTATTTAGGGCATTGCCACCATCTTACTGTGTGGATTCCTTTGTTGCTATTTAGTTGTTGCATCCATGGATCCTTTTCATTGGATGGGAGTTTCCTTCTACCCTCCCAATCCCAATTTTGTAATCTTAAATTGATTTAAGTTTGAAATACCCATTAACTAGAGACTCAATTAAGTTAAACTATTTTCCGCTCTAACATCAAATGAGAGAGGCTCCCTTCATGTAAGAGGCAACTGAAATCATCAAGATCCAAGGAGAAGGATGACTTTCAGCCATCCTGGTAAGAAGAAGGAGAGAGAGAGGAGGAAAGAAGTGGTATGGACCCATAGAAGGGCCCAGGCATCTACTGGAGATTTTTTGGAGAGAAACTGCAGGTATCATCTTGATACTGCAAAGGAGATGAGGAGAAGGACTTGTGCCATTCAGGTACTGTGAGGACACTAAGGAATGTGAGGAAACAGTAGAGGAGGTAGGAGATAAATGACTGTGTAGTATGAATTCCAGCTTTGATCTACATTGGGAGTCAAGTAATCAGCTTATCCTATGCCCATGGGAGGGACAAAGTCATCAACTTAAAGACTATATTAATTGGCTTTACCATCTTTAACACAAACAAGACTTTAAGGATGTCACAAATGTATTTAAAAAGCACTTGTACCATATAAAAGTGAATCAATCAGCTGTAAAGAACTTTATTTCATCATTTTGCAACATATCAGTAAAAGTATTGCTGAAAACCATTAAAGCCTCCAGAGTGTTTCCTTAGTTAATTACTTGAATGCTTATGCCTGCTGTGATCATCATAAGAACTATGAAATGGGAATTAAGAGTTACAATGCGAAGAACCTTGAAAGTTATCTTTCCTCCTGCTGGGGAACCCTGAAATAAGATCTTTAACCATCTGAGAGTAAAACGTTTATAAACTTTTAATTTGAGATATGGCTTCTGGAACTACTATCTGGGTTCAATCATTACAGGGGGGTTACACATCATTAAGAAAATACAAACATATTCAAAAGGAGGAAGACAGAGCTTCAGATATTCATAGAAAGAGGAACTGGAAATGATAAACATCTCCTTGGAATTATAAAAGGAGACAAAAACATTTTCAAAGGCTAGGTAAATATGAACAAACTGAGAGAAACAAAATGATACTTTGATGTTACTGGTTAGCTAGCTCTTCAAAAGTCAAGATATGTGTAGTAAAAAAAAAAGATATAACTAAATCACAATCAAAGTCTATCTCAAGGTTCCAGGTTAGGTAACAGCGCAAGGAAATGGGATTAAAATCCTAGAGAATTTCTATGCAAGATGGATGAAACTGGAGCACTATCCTCCCCCTATCCACACAATAACTGTTTTTTGGGATTTTTTCACCAATAAATCAAGTTCTTGAGGTGAGCCACTAGGTAATAAAGCTGAAAATCAAGAAACATCAGACCACCCATTATCCACAGGAAGACTAAATATTGAATCTTTAATGTCTTCTCCTTCCAAATCCATCTGCAGATGACATTGCTGTGTTGCTCAAGACCCCCTCTGGGAACAGTAAAGGGTAAAATGTAAAAGAGATATAAGAGCCTAGGAAGGTAATTCATTTTTATGACATTAGGCCAACCAAGCCAGCTAATGTACACATTTTTCCATCTGTCAGTGTCACTAAAAATATTGTGAGAAGAGGAGGAAAAATTCAGTTGAAAAAGGGAGGCATTTTTACCCTTAAATGATTCAAAGAACTATTAGCTCATTTAAAAATGCAGATCTTGCAAATTATGCCCTTAACATTGTCAGATAAGTTAACAGATAGGCTGAGTATAATATGCAACTGTAGAATTTATCCAAATCAAATACAATTCCAACTAGATGAAAATAAACTAAACATAGTGTCACGGTTCTGTCTATGCAGCCTCCCCACCAACAGAGGTCATCAGAGAGCCTTGCTCACAGCTGCTAAAGTCACCTCCTCATTGATCACATGACATGGCTGTTCCAGCCCTATTTAACCCAGCCTGTCCATTCCCTCCATGTCTCTTTATCGAGTCACCACAACTCCTTGACCTGGCCATCTGTGCTTTCTTGCTTTATGGCCTACCTAGGCCTCCTGCCTTGCATTGTAGCCTTCCAGATCTCCTTGCCTTGCTCTTTGGCCTCTTGGGCCTCCCTGTCCTGCCTTATGGCCTTCAGGCATTCTAGAAGCCTAAATTAAAGGACTCAGCTTTTTTTGAATATTGGCCCCTTCTAGTCCTGCCTTGTAGTCCTGTGTTGCTTCTGCGAGAGTGATCCAAGATTTCAGTAGTGATGTGTAGTAGGGATATGCACTGATTTCTTTTCCATATGTTTTCATTTTGGGTCGTTATCTGTTAAATTTGATTTTTAAAATGGTTTGGGAGGTATTTATTTCGGGTTTCCCTAATTTCAGAGTTAGTGCGCACTAATGGGACTTAGTGCATACTAACTACATTTTAGTGCACACTAACTAGTTTTTCTAATTTCAGAGTTAGTGCGCGCTAACGGGACTTAGTGCGCACTAACTAGTTTTTCTAATTTCAGAGGCAGTGCGTGCTAACAGGATTTACTGTGCACTAACTAGATCTCTCTGTCTAGTCACCACCCCAACTAGTCTCACTCCCACCTGTCATCCCATACATATACCCAAGTCACTTCCCCTCTCACCAGTCACCTCCCCCACCCAAACACACAGACTCACACCAAGGGAATTCAAAGTATGCATATCCCAAAATGCCATGTCCCCTTTCCTAAAATATAAAGGAATTGCCAAATTGTAAATATGCATTTACATTACATGCTTTTGCTGACTAGAACTTGATGCTATTATTACATCACTTGTTGTTTACATTTGTTACCAGGTACTGGCCATACCCCCACAAATACCACCTTGCAACCTTGGCTACACAAACAATTAACGAACTGCTCCACAATTGACACTTTTTAAATATTGATAACATTTTTAGTTAGCGCGCAGTAACTTGAGTTCGTGCGCGCTAACATCCAGTTAGCGCGCACTAAGTCTACTAGTGCGCACTAACTCCAAAATTAGGAAAACTAGGTGGTGTGCACTAACGGGACTTAATGCGCACTAACATCTAGTTAGTGTGCACCAAAGTCCCATTAGTGCGCACTAAGTCCGTAAATAGGAAAACTATAGTTAGTGCACACTGAAACGAAATACTAATTTTCACAAAATTTCGTCATATTTTTTTTCTTTTCAGGCCTCACGAAACAGGACGAAATAGACAATTTCGCTGCCATTGTCTATTTAATTGAAAATGAATGTACATCCCTAAAGTGTAGGGATAAAAAAATGTGTTTTCATTTTTTGGTTTGTTTTCAAGAGTTTATTTTTCACACAAACTTCAGTTTGTGGAATGTTTGATTCATTTCATTTGTGTGTAAAAACCAAATTAAACACTAAACCTCCACAAAAACAAAGAAAAAAATGAAAACGGGGCCTACACCAGCCAACTCTCCCACCCACCTGGAAAAATGACGCAGCTAAGATCCCCCACCAGCCCCCACTTACCCTATCCATTAGGGACTGCCTGTGAGGGCTAGGCCCTGGCTGAAGCCTTGGCCTTGCATAGGTAGGTCATTGCATACTTCACCTTGCAAGGCCGAGGTTTCAACCTAGACTAGAGCTTGGGTCCAGGCCTGATGCTGTGGCTGAGGCTTAGGCCCAGAATGAAGCCTCAATCTTGTAGAGGCTGAGGCCATGGTAGGTCGCTGCAACCTTGGCCTCAACCTAGGCTGAAGCCTCTGTCCTGTGCCTCTGTCCTGTGCCTCTGTCCTGGACAGAGGCCAGGTCCTGACACCAGGGCATCAGCCTGGACTTAGACCAGGCATTGGGGCCAGGCCCAAAGGCTGGGTCCCAACACCTGGACATCTGTATAGGGTCAGGCCCAGGCCTCGGAGCTCCTCTGCTGCATCTTCTTTTTCAGCTCTTCTATCACCAATTGACCCCAGTGGATGAAATCAGTTGGTGATAGAAGAGCCAAAAAAAGAAGATGCATAAGAGGAGCTCTGAGGCCTGGGCTCCAGTGTCGGGCTGAGGCTCTGGTGTCAGGAACTTGCCTTCAGGCTGGACTGTTGCACACAGGTTATAGCCTAGACCAAAGCCCAGGCATCAGCCTTGTGTAGGCCAAGGCCAAGATCACAGCGATCTGCCTTGGCCTATGGAAGGCCGAGGCTTTGGTTTGGGCCTAGGCCAAGGCCTAGGCTGAGGACCAGGTGTTAGGACCTGGCCTCTAAGCTGGGCTCCGTCATTGAGCCTGGGTCGAGTCCCTGATGTAGGGATCCGGCCTCTGGAATGGGCCGCAGCATCTTGCCTGGGCCTGGGCCCTGAGGCTCAGGCATCAGGACCCAGCCTTTATCAGATAACCAATGGATCGAGTAAGTTTGTTTCAATTTTACTGGAATCTCAGCTCAGACTCTAGCGTTGCACTCAGGCCTAGTCCATGGGCCCTGTTTTCAGCCTCTTCCTAACTAGATAAGCCCTGGCTTCTGGCCTAGGCGCTGGTGTCATGCTAAGGTGTAGGATGTGGTCCCTGCTTTGGGCCTCAGACTGTGCCCTAGCTGAAACTATAGCCTTGGGCCTAGGCCTGATGCATTCATTTAAAATGAATGCAACGAATAAGGTTCATTTCATTCAGGAAGTTCCTGATTCATTTCGGGGCCCCTGAATGAAACAAATTGACCTTATTTGTCAAGTTTTATGCATTTGTTTTAAAAAAATGAGCATCTCTAGATTCCAGGGCGCCTGACCATGACACAACAAAGAGGCTAATCAACAACCCCCACAGGAGTAGATGCAGGGCTCCCTGCCAGCCTGGTAAGTCCAGGAAAGATTTATATCATTCTGCTGTAGTCACCAATGACTGTGTTCCAGCCTCAGCACTGGAAGCTATCCCTGCTGCTACCCTTTATTATGTATGTCCTGGTTGCCAAATCTGGAACCCATCAAATTTCCCCAGAGTATTTTAAATGTCATTTCCCTAACCCTTCCATGTGCATATGCAAAACGTGCCACTTTGCAAACCCTCAATTAACAGATACCTGTTTTGGCTGTGATTCACATAAGAGGGTTTCCCAGCTACAGACACCAGTCCAGCCAACCTCTAAGATAGCCTCTGTGTTTAAAAATGCTGGCACTCCTGCTCCCAAGCTACAAACACCAGTGCCTGCCAGCATGAAATCTGCTCTTCAGAAAGTCCCTAGCCCAGCTCCCTTGAAAACCACAGCACATCCAGTCACAGTTAAAACCAGCCAAAGCAACTTCAAACCAATACTTACCAAAGTAAATCCTGTTTCAGAATTCCGCACTTTCTCTGTTCTGGTGCCTCTATGTCAGATTGCAGGTATTTTAAAGCCAAAGACTAACAGTGGTTCAGCTTCTATGACCAGGTGCTTCCAGCTCGACCAGGTGCTTTCAGCGCAAAATTAATGAGGGTCTGGGTTACTTCCCTGCAAGTCTGATAAACTTAACAGAAAATTTTCTAATTTTGAAAGCACCTTCTACTTCATTTAGCTACTGGAACTGTAGCAAATGCCTAAACGGTAACCCATCAACTCACCTGCTCCCGGTGGCCCCAGTGCTGTTCTGATAGACAGGTATGTTATGAACCTAGCTCCCAGCAGGGATGGGTTAAATTGTGATTTTTTTTCTTCCTGATTGGTAGGGATGTGAAAAATGCAGTTCAGGGAACATCATGCAAAACAAACCTGCTGCCATTGTCTGGTTCCTAAACTGCTTACTGCACAGCAGCCTTCTGAAAGAGTAGAGTCTTGTAATACCCAATCAAGAGTGCAGCCTATGACAAAAAATCTTCTTGCATCTATTCCACCTAAAGGTAATTTACAAGTTGTGTAAGTTTGCTCAGATTCTACTTCAATTTTCCTACAATCTACTTTAAAGCAGTCTCAAGTTTATTCAGAGAATATTTCTACAACAGCCAAAGTTAGCCACAGCAATTTAAAATCCCTGCCTGTACAATAGAACATAATCCATCTTCCAGGTTGCAGATCACAGCATGGCTTCTGAGATCATTATGGCATCAGCTAATCTAAGTCTTTCCAAATCATCTGCTAATCTTGTCTTGAGAAAAACTGTTCTGACCACAAAAAGGGTAGCCTGTGCCTTTCTAGGTAAAGCAGTTTTTACACCTAGCCATGCAGTGAATGCCACAATCAAGATGAAATTTACTGAGCCTGTTCCACTGAATCCACTCCAGGCTGCTGTTCCATCTCATCTAAGGATTCAGACCAAACTTCTTCGAGCTGATCTGTTCCAGTAGGTCAATTATGCAAGTAATAGCAAGGTATCTGAGTAAACTGGCAGTCTAAAATTTGCTCTCCTTCATTGCATCTACAAGTATGTGCATTGTTCCATAACATGTGTACTTTTATCCACATTTACAGGAGGCATTTTTAGGTCAGGGAGAAAAATAACCTGCAGGTCAGATGAGGCAAAATCAAGTTTTAAAACTACTTGATTTTATTGTTTTTCTTTTATTATTATAGACTTTTGATTTATATTATTATATTATTGAATCTATTTTATATTATGTTTTATATTTACTTATTATTATTATTGTTTAAGATTGTATGCAGTCATACAATCTTAAACAAGATTGTATGCAGTATGCACTGACATAGAAAGTTTTATATTTCTTTTAACGGTGTTCCTATTTTTTAATTAATTAATTATGTAAACCGTTGTGATGGGCTATTCTGAATGACGGTCTATAAAAAAATGTTTAAATAAATAAATAGACTACAATTTTAACCCTATGCTTGTTATTTTCCATGGAAAAAGTACTTGCACATATTCAAAGTGAAAGCATGTGTGTACCTTCTTTTTGAAAACTGGTGCAAACTCCACAGGTAATAAACTATCCACAGACTTTGTTCCAAGGAAGAGAGTTTGAAAATTGCCCCCAAGGGGTTAGGAGGGCTGGTGTTACAGAAACATTCAGAGGTATTCATTGTAAAACTGACATCATTAAATAATTTTTGACCTTATAATTGATGAAAATTCTAACTCCTTTTCATTACTTATAAGGTAAAAAATTCTTTAATGATGTCAGTTTTACAATGAATACCTCTGAATATTTCTGTAACACCACTCCCCGTAACCCCAACCCACCTCCCAAAAACTCACCCCGAATCAATGTGCCCCCTTATAATGGTCCATATATAGAGTATCAGACTGAGCTTTATAAGGAGACTTTCTCTCTCTCTTCCCCCAAAGTGGCCCTTTTAAAATCTTCCTGATTCTTTTTTCTATGACAGGCGAGAAACGTAACAAATATTTCCTACTTTATGACGTCAGTATTTGGAGTATCTGTCATCACTGTGGCTGCTTGGTCTATTTTACTCCAACAATGAATAATCCCATTTCAAAATAAAGCATCCAGCCAACATGATTAAAAACAATGCTTTTAATATCTTGCGCAGCATAATCCCAAACATATTTAGTCTATTCTTACAACCATAATCTTTGCAAACATTTTTAACAATCCCACGGTAAGTGCTACAGATATGTAAATACAAGGCTAGAAATTTCAGTTGTACACATACAGTTTAAAGAGCCATCTTACATACATGATTATTGACAAAGTGACCCCCATACAACAAAGGAAAAGCTTTGCACACATGTTCCACAGATAAGATATTACATTTAGTCTAGTCTGGGGCCGTTTCACATGGGATCAAGGATAAATACAACTCTAGCCCTTGCATTCATTTTATAAGGCATGATAGGCAGTATATTTCAGTGATAACCTTAGAACTGTGTTCTAATAAAGAAAGGGCCAAATATTAGACATTTTGAACCAAGTCAAAACCAGACTACAAAATCGTGACAATGTATGGTGAGATAAGCAAAGAAATTGGAAAAATAATGGAACTTAAGGCAAGTGCATCCATGTTCACAAGCTATACTTACAAATTTTAAGAAAACATACAGAATAAATACAAAGGCATTTGTATTCAGCATGGTTTTGTTTTTTATGTAAACAGTTATGGCAGGACAGTGTAAGAGCCCTTTTATAAAGTTATTTTCAATCATCTGAAAGAATTGGGTCCACAGCTGAGAGCCCTCTCCATTTTTAGTCAGGACATTCATCAAGTCTCTTTTTCTATGTATTACCTTTTAAAATACTGATATAATTCTGCTCTGACAACAAAATATGAGATATTTATACCTCACTCTCTGATTCCACTATCCTCACCTTACATTTTGGCAATCTCATGCAGGCAAATTAGTGCCCAGAGCCCATTACTGCAAGTAAAAGGTTCTGAAGCAAAATGTTTTCTGCAGGAGCTGCCACTGTAAAGATGTAACTTTGTGTAAACACTTACACCTACAGATGGGGGACGTATGATGAAGGGCTTCACAAATCATTTCAAGGATTCACCTCCTGTGAGTTACCAGGCCACGCCCTGCTACCCGGCATCGTGACCCACGTGGAACATAGAAAGATACTGGGAGTGGGCAGGGGAGGGTTTGAGGATTAGTATAAAGTGGATTTCCACATGTTTACAAGATCTCTTGATTCCAAATGCATTTGCTGATGGTCTTGTACACCAGTGGTTCCCAACCCTGTCCTGGAGACTCCCCCAGCTAGTCGGGTTTTCAGGATACCCACCGTGAATATGCATGAGAGAAAATGTGCATGTTATGGAGGCAGTGCATACTACTTTTCTCTCATGCATATTCACGGTGGATATCCTGAAAACCTGACTGGCTAAGGGGTCCCCAGGACAGGGTTGGGAACCACTGTTATACACCATAGAGTTGTACCCTAAACTCAGATGGCTCAAGTCATCCAAAATCAAGGCTCAATTCACCCAAAAGATTTCCAGCAGAGAAATACTTGTCAATTTTGATGAATATAAATATTCAAATTCTATATTAATAAAATGATTCAGAGGCCCTACATATCTTGAGGCTTTTAGACCTGCTCCTATTCTTTATCACATAACACATTACCAGCTTCATTACAGTAAAGATAAGCCTCATTATCCCTGTTCCTAATATACAGAATTGTTCTGATATCGATGTCTGGAACTAGGTGTAGTAAGCGCTTGATGTCAGCTTGAACTACAGGCAAGAAACTAAAAACACTTTCTGAATCATTATACTGCCTCATTCAAATATCGCCTGAAACACTTGCAGGCCCCTGCTCCATAGGAATCAATGGGGAAACAAGGATAAATAAAAAAAAAATAGAAATCTTTCATTTATTGTGCAAAAACACTTTTATATTTATAAGGAAAGCACAACAAATATTATGCAGGAATTAGGGGAATGTCTCATGAAAAATGGATTTCATGGCCATTGCACACTTTGGCAGGAATTAGTGGCAGAAAAGCCTGTAACGTGGTTCACACAGTGGAAGTGGGTTTTCAGGAAGCCAAACGTACAATCAATAACTGCCCTGGTGTAGCAGTCTTCTGAGCCTGTAGATGAGTGTAGAAATGGAGATAACAGCCAGGGCAAGAGGGGGCAATCATTGTCGCCTACAAACACACAAAAAGAATGACATAACATCACTTACAATACTCACATCACCCTTTCCTCACATCACCTCACACAAGATCTCATTCTCTTCCACACCCAGAACGCTCTGCTGAATGTCCTGAATATCATGGCCGGTTGCTGAAAATTTGGTCACCATATATCAATCACCCTATCAGGCACCATCTTTTATGTGTGCTGTGAAGAAGGATGTGAGTTCTACTCTCTCTCTCTCTCTATATATATATATAATCTACATTAGCTTGTGTGGCTGAGAAATGATTTTGTGCAGTAGTGCTGGCTAGTGCTGTAGGTTGTCAGCGTGAATGAGTCCAGCTTGCCCAATGTAGCGGTGATGCATGCGAGCACTGCATGTCTCTTAATACCCCTATAGCCCTTGGAATCCATAGTCCCATCATGGACACAAGCTGTTTGAACGGATGTGAGGTGTATATGTGTAAAAGAGTTTACATGCACGTAGAAAGCGGGTGGCATGCAAGTGTGAGTGAGTGAGGTGTGCCTGAATGAATGTGAGAGGGCGAGGGGGATTAAAAGCTGTGGAGATAAATAAAACTAGGCTCAGAATAGGAAGCTAGATAGCATGCAGGTGTTAGCCTAGGCCAAAATGGTTTGAAAGGGTGATCGCCAGGAAGAGCAGCCGTGTGTATGTTATAAATGGCTTTAGCATGGAAAATTGTAGCCACTGTTTAAAAAAGCAAGGGAAAGTTCTTTACTTATTTTGGGGAAAGCTCTCTGATGAAGTAAAAAAACCCAAAAACCTTTGTTTATGCTATTCTACTTTTTCTGACAGTGTGAAAGAGTTTGTTGTAAATTACCCTTACATAAAGGAAAGGGAACTGTGACACTGTGCCAGTGCTCCAGAATACGAGTAAATGTATTTGCTTTGGGGGCTGTTGGGGGCAAACAAAAGGTATGTATGTGTTTGAGCATATCTGTGGAATAGACAGCATTAATTTTGCATCTATGATAGAGTCTCTTCCTACATACTCCAAATGTTTTTTTTAGTAGGACTAGGATGAATATATATATATATATTTTTTTTTGACAAACATCTCCTATTCTATTGTTCAGTTTACACTATTCCCCCTCCAAAGGTTAAAAAGAATTTGGGTTAACCGAGCTGAGAAAATGAGAAACCATTTTCTAAACACAGTCTCGTTGGGTCACATGTTCTAAGCATTTTCTCCATGCACGCTAATGGCAGAAATAGTTTTTAAGATGTATGCAGTTGAACATTTATTTTTCTCCTTCACAGTATAAAAGGGGCCTTTTGTCCTACATCTATGGAACTGTAGATTAGAAAAATGCTTCTTGAGTACCTGCTCCCCCAGTACATACATACACATACACTTCTTGCAATAATGCAGGTGGCTTTTTTTATTCTAAGGTCCACTGACCTATTCACAATGCATTTTCGCCTCTGGTTTAATCTAGAAAGAAAAGGATATATACAAAAATATATAGTTCCAAAACAGAGAGAGGCATTAGCAGCTTTAAAACTCACATTTTTAAAAAAAAGCAGATTAAAATTCATACAAACTTAATCTGACCAATATTTCATAAATCTATTGCTATCCTACTTGCATGAGTATTAAAAATTGCAAACATAAGGCTCTTTTCGAACATTTCTAAATTCAGTGACGGTAAAGCTGATCTAGATTTTTTATTTAAATTGAATGCACTTTTAAATTTATGCATTTTAGTTGTAAACA
Source organism: Rhinatrema bivittatum (assembly GCF_901001135.1). Taxonomy (NCBI): domain Eukaryota; kingdom Metazoa; phylum Chordata; class Amphibia; order Gymnophiona; family Rhinatrematidae; genus Rhinatrema; species Rhinatrema bivittatum. The sequence goes on along the minus strand of NC_042615.1, from coordinate 45,540,823 downwards.
ACTTAAAACAATACTGAAATATGCATAATTTTGTAAAAATAGCTCATGATAGCTCATAAGATAGGGTTTAATACATTTTATCAGTTTATAGATCACAGAATAACACTGATCTAACCAGAATTTCAGGCATGCTTTTACATAAAATATATTAAATTAAAAAAAATTATATAATTAAACAACCTTTGTGTAAAAATCATTAAATCCACAGTTTAACAATAAAACCAATTCTATGCATTTACAACTTCATTAAGAAATAACAATTCAATTTCTCACATAATACAGAAATATATTTGTTAAAATGTATAGGCATTATACATAAAACATATATTACATATATATAGTGTGTATACATGGATCTGTCAGTATATATGCATTTATACAACAGTGGTCACATATAAATCCCAAGCTAAACCATTTATTTTCACAGTACATTGGCAAAGTGTTTGGATAAAATGCATTCTTATGCAAACACTTTAACTATAAGGCAAAAACCTCCTGTTCGTGCAATGCCCCCTCTCCCCCCAATCCGATCAGAGAACTTGTGCGCTAACCAATGACGAGTCAGAAACCGCCAAATAAGGTACATGCCCTGGTGTACTCACAAATCAATATCAAGGTAGTTCAAGTTCTTGCGAGAAAAACTGCATGGTTCTCCCCCCCCCCTCCCCAAAAACAAAAAGAAACTGACAGCCTGCCAGAAAATCTACACGGGGACGTTAATTTTCAAACCAACGTGCGGGCGTGGCCATTTTATAAGATGCGTGCACACGTGTGTGTACGTGATAAAACAGCCTTGATGCTCGCGCATGTGCGCCAAATATACAGTGGGCTTGCGCATGTGCAGGCAAATCCCATTTCTACCGCATACGTTTAGGGATTTTAAAAGTGGTGCGTGCCAATGCCATTGCCAGTTAAACCAGTACATCCCTAGTTTGCTCAGTTAAGGGGCAAGGTCCTCCAAACCCCCCCTGGTTTAATAGCCTTCACTCTCCCCAGTTAGGCCCGACCCTTAAAACCCTGCCGATCTGCCTAATTTTTGTTATTTTATAACTTATACCTTCTCCACAGCAGATGTAAACTTACACGGCAGGAGATCTGGGTGCGTGCCCAGGTGCGTATGTATTTATACGCACATCTCCGGTTTACGCCTGGAAGCGACCATGCCCACACCACACCCCCTTTTTGAAAACTTTGGATACGCAAGTGTCTCAGCAGCTTTTCAAATCTGCTCAGCGCGCGTGAGCCGTCTTAATCACCCATCCCCTAATGAATGTGCGTGCCGGGCTTTTAAAATTCACCTTCAAGTGAAAAAACCAAAAAAATACAAGAACCCCCCCCCCCCCCCCCCCAACAATCACTGTTGAAAACGCAAAATTTTCAATGGGCTGACCACAGACACATTTTTAAGGGATAATTTTTGTTAGTCAGCGAAAACCCCTAAAAAAGTTACACCAGTGTTCAAAGGGGATTTAGATGCATAAGTTTGCTTTGAAAATTGTCTTGCCAAAACAATGGACCCGGATTAGTATACTTGCTATTTGTCATGCATAGTTTAGCCGAAATGATTTATGCACAAACATTTTAAAATGAAAAAGCATGCTCACATGTCCCTATCCCGCCCAGACTCTGCCCCCTGGCTTGCCTCTCCCCTGTGCCATACAATGTGTAAGCACACAATTTTACACTCCTATTGGCTGTGCAATTTTCTAAAGGGCCATTGCTACTGGAAAAGCACAACTTCACCCACAGAAGTGCCCTTTGAAAATGACCCTTACTACCTCCATGTGTTATTAACAACGTCGCATAAACGAATTTCACTTTACAATTTGGAAGTTTTTGAAAGAACAGCTGACCTCCATACATCTGTTAAATATGCAAGAGAGAACATAGAGGGAGACCATTGGATAAAGCTTTGGTTCTTTCTGCTAGCTCACAAAGATGGGACTGAACATTTTTACTGGGGTTAAGGGGGTGGGGTGGGGTGGGCAGCACAAGTTGGTTACAGAAGCTGTCTGCCCCAATGGGCTAGGGGCAGCCAGAACCAAGCCTACACCTGTCATGAAATCTGTATATTCAGTTTTTCTTATTAAGTCTCAACGCTGCTGTTTTTCAAGCTGTGTTACAAGGACTGTAATAGTCACAGTGATTTTGTGATGGGTATTCTTAGCCACTGTGAAAATTGTTCCTGTACAAACTGCTGACTTTGTGATATCTCTCATACCTCATTGACAAGATGAAGAGCAATATTGCAATTTGAGTCTGAAATCCAATGCAATATAAAGAATCTTTATTTCATTCTTCCTTGAAATCTATTTAATAACTGCATAAACTTTTTTTTTGCTAATATGGGAATTTCTGAGCTCACATTGGAGGTATAAACATATATATATATATATATATATATATATATATATATATATATATATATATGTATGTATTTTTGATCACATATATACACACTAACAAGCTACAGGCCCGATTTTAAAAGGACCTTGCGCATAAAAACTGGGGTTACGTGCATGGCTGGGCCTTGCGTGCACCACATGCATTTTAGAACGGGCCCGGCCGCACGCGTAACCCCTGTTACGCGCAGAAGTGGCGGGCCCTGCAAAAGGGGCAGGCTGGGGGTGTGGGCTGGGTGGGGAGGTGTGGAGCGGGGGTCGGGCGTGGACAATTCCATTAGCTGCTGTCCTGGGGAAGTGTGAACCGGCAGCTGGCCGGCATGCAGAGTTTGCTTCTGCTCCCGAGGAGCAGTAAGTATAAAATAAAAGAAAATGGGGAAGGTTAGGGTTAATTTAGGAGTCAAGGAAGAGAGGGGAAGAGGGAGGAAGGATAGGGTTAGAGGTAGGAAAGTTCCCTCCCAGTCCGCTCCTTAATTGGAGCAGATTGGGAGGGAACTGGGCAAAGGCCCGATCACGTGTGAGTCGTGCACATGTTATAAAATGATCGTGTCCGTGTACGCATGTCGGGAACCGTGTGCGAATGTGCTCCTTTTAAAATCTACCTTTCTATGTTTGCATTTGACCTTGGTAAGTATTCAAAGGACCTAATCTACTGTTTTTTCTTCAGTTACGTTATTATGCGATAGAATCAATATAATATCTGAAGTGGATTTACAGCACAATATTATGGTTACCATGTTAGTTACACTTAGATATGTAGAAATAAGGGTCAAAAAACCACCTGTAGGTGAGATCTTTTTATTGGAGTTGTCCTCCCTAATGATTGTACTAAATTAGTCCAATAAAAACATGTCAACCTACAGCTTGTTTTTTTTACCCTTATTTCTACAACTGCATTTAGAGAATTCTGATGCTACAAAGATATTAAGCTAGTAAGTAACAAAAACTGATGACACATACAGACCCATTTTCCCTAATCTATTGCAACACCACAGACCTTACAGGATCTGCAGGTTTTACTCATGTTTCTCCATGGCTAGGGATCCTTTGGGACTCATTTATTAAAGTTTTCTGACAGTCATGCTCCAGTACAGTAGTTGCACTGGATTTCTCAAGAGAAAACCTCCCTGTGTTATCACCACAGAAGACAGCGGCACAAAACTTTAATAAACAAGCCCTTTTGTATTTGTCTGCAATGCTTGATCTGAAATTGTTTACCAAGATAACTACACAGAAAGTATGTTTTAGACTTCAAATATTTTACTGTTGTTCCATGATAAGGTAGTTATACAATTAGAAATTAATTTCCAATCAATATAAAATTTAATTTAACCAATGAAAAAAAAACCTAACATTTTTTGACATTAAGGGACTTAGGCAATTACATGCTAAAAAGCCCACATAACATGATCTTCCTTACTATTTTTTGTGCACCTGTGAAAATGAAGTCTCTCTAGTGGATGCACAAAATTAGCTTGCACATGCTGGGTTTGCAAATCCCTGACCTTTCGAGCCTAAAGTGAAAGGGCAGGTGAGCAATAGGGATTTCATCCCCCAAACTGCCCTCTCAACCACCCAGCCCCTCCAGAATGTGTTATGTTATGTAACAGCAATACAAATAATGGTAACGTGCCACTAGGCAGTGTCATTTCAAAACGTGCAGCAGTGCCAGCAGAAGAGCTGTCCAGTCCCTTCTGCAGGTGAAGAGTGGGACCCTTTGGAATTTTCAGGAATCATTCCAAAGGGCTTTTGGCCTGATCTTGATGGGGAGATAGGCCTGGAGTGAGTACAGCCTCGATGTGTCTGTGTGTCTGTGTGTGTATGCATGTGGTGGGGAATTGCCTTTGATGGGGAGAATGCTGTGATGAAGGAGTGCTCAGCCTTGATAAGGGGAGGGATGCTTTTGATTGAAGAGGACTCTACCTTGATAGCAGAGACTGCATTCTTCATGGGAAGCGGGTTTGGGGGGCACAAAATCCCTATGCAAACTGGCACTTTCATTTTGGGTTGGTGAGCATGGTGGATTTTGAGATGCAGCAACTGATCCGAGACAGATGTTAACTTTTAGGCTTTAGCAGGCATGGTAAATAGTGGGTGAAGGAGGATATGCCATGCTATTTACTGTGCGCCTGCCCAAGCCTAATTTGCATCTGATATTCCTTCATATACAGGTGGGTACGTGCTAATTTCAGTGTGCAACCACTAATGTCATCTGACCCCGATCTAGCGTGCAAACTAGGGTCTTAGTGCATAGCTTGCTATTCTGGGTGCATGCTAAATGTACACAGACCCATAAGTGTATATCATACACATGTGTGATTTATCCATATGTGAAAAACATTTGATAGCTCGCAAATGGTCAAAACATTTGGTGACTTTTTCAAATGTACAAAAATGCTGCAGACATCTCATTCTGGGATATATGTACAGTGTTATATGGCCTTTCACCCACTGAAAACACTTAGCAGAGATGTGTAAGAAGAGGTGTAAAGAATACTACGTAACAAAGCCATACACACCTATTAATATATAGCTTTTCTCTTTGCATTTTCATTTTTTTACTAGTTTGCTGCAGCCTACTGTAACAAAATGACACATTTTTTTCTTGAAAAACTTCCTGCACACCAGTCTGCACAAACCTTTGTATATATGTGTGGTGTTCTTATGTAAGTATATAATTAAATGAATTATCTGGAAATTGAATAAAGTTTAGATCTGCATAAAATTTATTAAAAAAACTATAAAATGTAACTGGTGAATAAAAATGGTGACCTGAACTAACAAACTAGTTCAGCATCTTCTAAAGCAAATACATCTTCCATGCACCACCTGATTCCTGAAATTAATTCCCTGAATTATTCTAAAAAGAAGACATCTTAAATGCAAGATCTGTAATAAGCAAAGGCAACACAATGAAGTGGTCTCCAAAATAACTTGAGAAAAATGTACTATAAAGAACTGATGTGTGTTTTTTTTTTTTTACCTATTTAAAACTTACTTCATGCTAAGTCTCTTGAAGCAACGTTTTCTCTCTCTATGAACGCTGAAGGCTGTGATGACTTTTATTGGGGTAACATAAGGATTAGCAAAAGATGCTGCAGGAGATGAGCTATTGAGACCACACAGGCCCATTTCTATGGGCATGACCCTAGAAGGCGGAATCTGTGTTCTGGAAAGCTCAAACTCTGTAAAAGAATCCGCTTTTCTGCGGGACATACAAGATTATTGTAACTCTGCAAAAACTATGATTACATGGATACATTTACCGCGTGTCGCCTGCTGCTGATTTTCCAAAGCTCCCTCATACTTTGCACCTGCTATTTGTGAGTGTGGCAGGGAGGAGGAAATAGTGCACATACTTTTGGAAATCCTATGCATGAGGGCTATTTTACTCCTCTGACCTAAAGCCTTCACCCACCCCTCCCACCGGGGGGAAAACTTTTTTTTTTTCTTTTTTAACCTGGCTAAAAACGTATACATGCAGTGGAACTCCTTCTGCACATTTAATTGGTTAGAGTAGGTATTCTCCTCTCCAACCCCAGACATATTTCTTTCACCACTGAATGCCGTACTGCTCTAATGATGTGAACGTTTTTTTTTTTTTTTTAAGCTTTCCATTCACATACCGCGCATATTTGCGAGTTAAATTGTTTCAGAGCTATCATTTACTTAAAATTAAAGTTTATGCAAAAAAAAAAAAAAAATCGTTTGAGATAAATTGGAAAACAAACTGAAAGGATGAAAGACTCCCCCCTTGCCAACACTCATGAAAAAAAAAAGAAGATTTTACTAAAAATTGGACTTAGGTGCCATTTATTCGTTTCTCCTCCTGCCATGGATGATGATGACTGAATATTTATCTATGAGAAAAGAATGTCTCATTTCATCACTTCCTCCCCCTCCCCCCAGTTTGGGGCTATAAACAAATAATAGTAGGCTTTGAAAACTCTGCTGCAATTAATCAGGCAAATGGTTAGTTAACTGGAAGAAAAAGGGAAAGGCCCAGGAAAGAAAAAGCCATGACATTCAAACAGAAATTTTCTTAGATATTAGATTTGTTTAAATTTGTCCTAATGTGGAAAAGATTTTGTAAAGACGATAGAAAATAAAGATATTTCTTCTTCCAATCAACCTGTTTTTTTTTTTTTTTAACTTTGAGAGAGGGGTATCCTGTTAAATTAGCTATCATTCATTATCCCAGTTTTTTACCTTTCAAAATGCGGGGCTGCTTGGCTGTTTCCTGGACAGAGGAGAGTTTGTAGAGAAGGGTCTGAGGCCGCAGGCATCACAGCACTGTGCCGTATGTATCCAGTGTCCCAACAATGCAGAGTGGGACAGGAAGGACTGCTGAGGGCAAGAGCACAAGCAATAAACACCCGGTTTGGCAAAAAAAAATGGTTCTTCCCACAGGTACAAGGATAAAAAAATGGAGAAAAGCTTTCATAAATCAGGTCCAGAGAGAGCACCTCCGTTTAACAAAAGCTGGAGGCCCTGGGAAGGTTAAAACCACGAAGGTGTGTCTGGCCTAAAGCTCTCTGTCAACTGAAATATATGGACCTGGGGAGCCCGTCTTTTAACATCAGATATGGTGCAGGGTTCTTCTGCCCATAACAGGAAAACCAAATAATCTGAGTGACATCCTAAAGACATGGCAAATCCTACCAAAGGTAGGCAAATGGATAAAGGCCCAAGCATTTCTGCTTATAAATACATGCACAAGGCGTTAGATGGAGTTAATCCTTCAGGTGGCTGAGTGTTGACACCTGTATGGCTTGGATTTCTGGATACTAGGGGAAGACAGTGTTACTCCCCCCACCAAACAATGCCAGGAGTGTAAGAGCGAGTATTAGTGCCCATCAATGTTTTCCTTCCTTGCACCGAGTTTAAATGGAAGAGGGAGTTAGAAGCTGAGCATAAAATGTCCTAAGGTGCAAGTACCTGGGCGTCTCCTCTGCTACGGGGTGCGGCTGTTTAGCGGCTCTTCGGTGGTAAAAGCAGTCAGTGTAGCAGGGTTCAAAAAGGGTCTGGACAAGTTCTTGAAGGAAAAGACTCTAAACCATTATTAACCAGGGAGACTTTCATTTTTTTTTTAACATTCTGCCTTTCATGCCACTTCAAAGCAGATTATGTTCAGGTACTGCAGATGGAAGGCTTACAGTCTAAGGGGGACATAAGTGGAAATCTGGCTGGCTGGCTCCATTTTTTTTCAAGGGCAACTGAGGGGAACTCTGAGCCCCACTAGTCCATCAGAGACTTGCAGGTACTTAAAGGGGTGGGGATTATGGGTTGGGGGGAGGGATCTACAGGTGGGAGAGGTTTGGGGACGACATGGAGCATGAGCAGTGCACTGGGAGTAAAACTTGCAAAATGCTTATTTTTTAACATTTGGGCTGCCTCAAGGGGCGATGGAGAGTGTGGGACAGGGGATTTTAAGGGATTTGGTGCCGAGTCGGGCGGTGTGTGTGTGTGTGTGTATACTTCAGGCCATTTAGCCCCTTTAAAGCGTGGCTCTGGAGGCATCAGAATGGGCATTAGCTCATCCATACTCCTGGGGAAAAGTTTCTTAGCAAGCTGCATGGCTCCCCAACATGGGGAGCCATGCAGCTTGCTAAGAAAGGGTTAACCTGGAAGTGAGGCACAGGTTGACTTGAGCACTGGTAGGCATTAGTGTTTCAAGGATTAAGCAGCAAGACTTTACCTATCATTTTGTCAGTAACTGTTTCACCACACTTGTCACTGGTATATGCTAGAGAAGCTGGAAGAAGACTAGGATACACTCCAAGAAAATGGATCCAAGAAGCGTCTACAGCCAGCAACACAGACATGCAAAGTAGCAAATGCATGTGTCATCCAACAAACACCAGAGTTCAGTCCTTAGATACACTGTACAAGAGCTTTTTTCTCTGCTAGAGAAAAAAAGTTGTATGGTGGCTTAAAATAAGTGTCTGAAAATGAAAGCGTCAGGCTAGGAACAGAAAGCAATGTACACTAGGATGTGTACTACAGTGTAGAGAGGAACTAGGGCATTTGATACATGGGGGAGGATACACAGAATTCCCTTGGTGGTAATGGACATTATTCACTCTTCTTTCACTGCTGTAAGGGTGTCACCAAAGTATCCCTTATTAAAGACGTCAAAGATGCTGAATACATGAGATCAGAGAATGTGAATGCATATGGTTCCTTGACTCTCCCCAATAGGAGGCGTCTTGATAGGGTGTGCTCATCAAAATTCACTCTGGCTCGGGTTCTGTTCTTCCAGTCTTCCATCCTAAGAGGGTGGCTGGGATACAAGGGTGTGGTTCCCAGGCCCTATGACTTAGGAGCGTTTTTTGGGATCCAAGGAGGGATCTTGAGAGGGAAGTGACGGAAGAAGATCTTAAGGAAGTGGGGAATTCGTCCCATATTCCTCTTTTGCTTTCAGAGATGTTCTTAATGTCTGAATTATAAGAAATGGAGTTCATCTTACTGGAGTCAAAGAGAGGATTGCCAGTAGTGAACCACTGCTTCAGAGCTACTGTGTGAAGGAACTCATTCTGCAAGTGCAAGAGATTTTTCCAGTATAGTGCTGCTAGACCACAGGAGTCTGCACTATGAAAACAGGTGGTCCAGGTGATTTCCTACTCTTTAGTTTGGCAATCTGGCCTCCTATATCTTCTAGGTTCACCGTGACTTGGTTCAGTTCATCCGAATCATCACCCTTGAAAATCATGTCTGGAACTGGTATCTCCCTAACATCCTCATTAGTAAACATGGAATTATAGAATTCATTTAATCTTTCCGTGATGGCCTTATCTTCCCTAAGAGCCTCTTTAACTACTTGATCATCTAACAGTCCAACCGACTCACTCACAGGCTTCATGATTTGGATATATTTTTTAAAGTTTTTATTATGAGTTTTTGCCTCTACGGCTAACTTCATTTCAAATTATCTCTTAGCCTGTCTTATCAATGTTTTACATTTAACTTAACAATATTTATACTTTTTCCTATTTTCTTTGATGGATGCTTCCAATTTTTGAAGGAATGTTTTTGGCTAAAATAACATCTTTTAACCATGCCAGTAATGGTTTGGCCTTCCTTCCACCTTTCTTAATGCATGGAATACATCTGGACTGCGCTTCTAAGATGGTATTTTTAAAACCGTGTCCTTCCTTTCAGTTTTTTTCTATTTTCCTCATTTAATTAAAGTTTCCCTTTTGAAAGTTTAGTGCTAGAGCTGTAGATTTACTTATTGTCCCCCTTCCAGACATTAGTTCAAATTTGTTCATATTATGATCACTATTGCCAAGTGGCCCCACCACTGTTACCTCTCTTACAAAATCCTGTGTTCTACTAAGAATTAGATCTAAAATAGCTGCCTTTCTCGTCGGTTTCTGAAACAATTGTTCCATGAAGCAGTCATTTATTTTATCCAGGAACCTTATCTCTCTAGTATGTCCTGATGTTATATTTAATTATTTACCCAGTAAATATTGGGATAATTGAAATCTCCCATTATTACTGCACTGCCAATTTGGTTAGCTTCCCTGATTTCTATTAGCATTTCATTGTCCATGTCCATCTCATCATTTTGGCCAGATGAACTGTAGAATACTCCTATCACTGTACTCTTACCCACACACTTGGAACTTCTGTGCATTTAGTCTCTTGTATGATCTATATCTTGTTAGACTCTGCCCCCTCTTGGACATAAAGCACCACTCCCCTCACTAAGTTGAACCTCTCTATCATTGTGATATAGTTTGAACCCTGGTACAGCACTGTCCCATTGGTTATCCTCCTTCCACCAAATTTCTGAGATGCCAATTAGGTTCATCTCATCATTCTCTGCTATACACTCTAACTCTTCCATCTTATTTCATAGACTTCTGGCATTGGCATACAGACATTTCAAAGTGTGTTTTTTGTTTGTATTAATAACCTTTAGTTCAGGTGATTTTTTTCTTATAGGCACATGGACTACTTTTGCTTTTAATGGAACCTCTCTGTTTGGATGTCCTAACTCTCCTGTTTCATTAGTATCTTTTGAAGATATCTCCTTCTGAACCATGCACTGCTGAGCGACTGTTGGCTTTCTCCCCTGATTCTAGTTTAAAAGCTGCTCTATCTCCTTTTTAAACGTTATACGTTTATTTATTTAAAACAATTATATTCCACTTTTTTGAATTGCCTTGTACACAGCGGTAATGTGTATTTTCTTGCTGGGATGTTTGTATGAAACTTCCAAATGTCTAAGGCCTTTAAAGACTGACTCTTGCTCTCCTCCCTCCCCCTCCACCATGAGAAAAGAACCAGGGAGTCTGACTTTCAAACCTAAACCCACTCCCTCGCCAGGAAAGAACCAGGGAGCCTAACTTTCCAACCTATCCAAAGTACAGTATTTACGTGCATAAGTGAATGGACTCATGGAGATTTATGCTCAGTTAATCAAATACTACGTAATTCTGCTACAAAAGTGCAGGTTTATGTTTCAGTATGCATGAATATTTCCAATGCAAAACCCCCCCATACTTTCTCTACTTATTTTGTACACATATAGGCATACCCAAATTTTACAAAGCCCGAGCTCATACAACCCGGGGGATACGCACGTGGCTGGGCCGTGCAAGTGCCGAGCGCATTTTAGAAATGGCCTGGCCATGCGCATATCTCCCGGTACGCAGAAGTGCCGGGCCATGCAAAAGGGGCGGGCCATGGGGGTGGGATCTGGGTGGGGAGGGGGCCGACTGGGACAGTGGCCATTAATCCGCATGTGGAAGTTACTTCTGCTCCAAAGAAGCAGTAAGTATTAAAACAAAAAACTTTTAACTAGCTAGGTAGGGTTAGGGGTCGGGGAGGAGAGGGGAAAAGGTAGGAAGGGTAGTTAGGGGGATAGGGAAGTTCCCTCCCAGTCATCTCCTTAATTGGAGCCGACTGGGAGGGAACTGGGATAACCCTACTCAGGTCGCCATTCTTATTTTTTTAAAATACCCCCATGTTGCGTGCAGGGTAGGCTACATGTGCATGCGGACACTGAAATCCGGCACGCATGTGCGTGCAAGAATCATATTTTATAACATGTATTTGCCAACGCTCACATGTTAGAAAAAAGCCACATCCATGTGCGCGCCGGGAACCACATGCACATGGACGCCTGCACGTTTTTAAAAAATCTACCTTATATATTTTATGCACTTAAAAAATATAACATCTTATAATGTATTTTCATTCTAATAATATCTCTTATGTTACAAGTTATGATATTTGCTTGTATTTTGTGAAAATGTATAAATAAAGAGTTGAAAAAATAAAATAAAGAAAGGAATTCTTAGTTGGGGCAGATTAGCAGGTTTAAAGTTAAATTTGGAGAAGTTGGAGGCACTGCCAATGAGAGAGGAAGTGGTAGAAATATGTGGATCTGATTTCGCAATGCAAAGGTCAAAAGATCGCTAAAGTACTTGGAGGTTCGCTTGCATAAAGATATATCCCAATTAAAAAAGATTAATGTTTATTGGACAAAACTAAACAAAAGGTGCAAACTTGGATGGACTACCCATTGTCATTAACAGGCAGAATCAGATTATTTCAAATTATATTGCTGCCCAAGCAGATTTATTTCAGACTCCTCCTAAGCATTTATTTCAGACTCCTCCTAAAAATGGCGCGGGCCATCCATTGCTCCTACCATGTGACAGAGGCTGACCAATGGCACCGATAGCCCCTGTCATATGGTAAGGGCAAAGGGCCATCGGTGCCATTTTGATTAGTGGCAGCCAATGACCCAAGAGGGAGAGATCGCTCCCGAGACCCTGCTGGACCACCAGGGACATTCGGTAAGTCTTGGGGTGGGGGGTTGCAATTAATTAAATTTGAAGGGTTGGGTGGGTTTGGGGTTTTTTTTTGTTTAATGTGCCCTTTCTCCCCCCCCAAAAACGATAAGAAAACCACACAAAATTTAGTGGGTTTTCTTATCGTTTCGTTGGCCCCCTGAAACGCAATGAAATAGGAAATATCGTCTCTATTTCCTATTTCATTGCAAATGAATGCACATCCCTATTAAGTTGTAGAATATCACATTATTTACTTATAGAAGGTAACAGGGACTTTGCCCTGGGTTTTCAATGTAGAGTGTTTAATTAAAGAGTGTGGCAATATTAGTATACAGGTATTAGCACACTTATTAAATGAGTCTGATGAGAGCTTGTCATTTCAAGAATTTTAAAAATTCCTCTGACTTGGACAATAAACAATTCTATGCATATCTCCAAATTAGGCGTTATATGCAGTCCTTGGATTTACTTGATCTAACTCATAGAAATCAGGAAATACTTTCTGAGATATTTGATCTGGAAGAGCCGGACCGAAATACCATTTGTTATTTGTATAAATTATTATTATTGAGTATGATAGTATTATTTGGGGGTTGAAACAGGTGATTGATACAGATATTTTATTGGATAATTATGCAAAATTATTTTCTAGACTTCGCTCTCTCATGTCTAATGTGGGACTCCGGGAAACTCAATATAAATTTTTGATGAGAGCTTATATACCTAGTGCTCATGCTTGTACAATGGGATTATCTCAGTCTGACAAGTGTCCTAAACGCCAAGATGCTCAGGGCATCTTGGGGCATCAGTTCTGGTCGTGCTCAGTTATACAAGGATGCAGAGATACATCCAGGGGGTAATAAGGACACTAATTCCTTTGGAAGTCCTTTTTGATGAGCTTCAGAACCTCACTTTTTCCCAATGAACATATTAAGCTATGGGGGCAAAAAATCCTATTATTAGCAAAGAAAACTACCCTTCAAAAGTGGCTGCTCCTGGAGGCCTCACAGTTACACCACTGAAGACAGCTGTACATCAGTAATGCGCCATGGAATGAGGAGAAGACTGATTTGACCATTAGGTGCAGAGTTCTTTTGAAAGTCTAGGATCTTTATATACAAGCATTGACCCATAGGGCTTGTAGCCTTTTTCTAAACATTACACAATAGGAATAATATGAGTCATACCAACTGAATGGTTTCCAGAGCTTCATAAATGGTTGCCTAAGTTCCAGAGCATGGGTTGGGAGAGAGTGGGAGATAAAGGGGAAAGGAAGGTATATGGATTGTTTGTTTGAAAATGTTGACGTTAAATCTATTAATTGTATTTTATAATACCATGACTGAGTAGCATGTGAAGATGAGAAGAGTACACCATCTTCATGTGCTTTGACCGTTCTCTTTTGTCTTTATTGTACAATATGTGAAAATTCAATAAAACAGATTTGAAAATAAATTAAAAAAATTTACATATATGCATGATAATCCTGATTTATACGCAGACTGGTATTTTTTAAAGTATGCACACATACTGTTTGTGTGCGTACTTGAAATCACCAGATTGCTGATACTTTTGCCAATTTACAGAGTTTGTTTCCAGTTCACTTAGACCCACCAGCATTTCGCCCTGAACCCCTACCAGTTCACCCAGATCTCCCATCCAAAAACTGCAGACAACAGACAAGTCCGATTTCACTTGCACCAGTCAGTTAGCAGGTGTAAAAGTGTACAAACAAATTTGTAATGTATGCGCAAATATTTCTTACAAAATAGCAACTACCATGCGTACTTCTGAACTCCACTCCGGAATGTCCCTAGACCACTCCTCTTTTCGCCAGTAAAATATATGCTCAAAATGGAAAATACACGAGTACTTATGACATTTATAAAACAGCATATCCGTGAGTGCATGCTACTTACATGTGTATATGTTATTTTTATGCATTTGAAAATATACTCCTAAGGAGCATAGAATATCTGCTTGTCTCACCTATCCCGAATGTGCCCTAGAGTTTTCATAGCTGATTTACTGACATGATATTTGCAGGAATAGCCCAATGGCCAGGTCATCGTGTTGTGAATTGTGTGTGCCCCTCACTGTTGAAGACATTCAGTGCACTCAGAGCCAGAGAGGAAGAGAAAATATTTGCTGCTACCACAGAGAGGGCGTGCCTTGGAGGAGACTTCCTTCCAGCCCTTGAGCTAGTGAGGGTTCCCCAGAACTGTCTGGGGATACTGTCTGGGTGAGGGGGGGGGGGGGTGGGGAGGAGGTTAGAAATGAAAACATGGTTGGGGAAAGAGACAATAGAGAAAGATAACTGCACAGTTCTTAGTTACTACATTAAATAACAATGCTTCTTTTTTTTCACAAATGGATAGGAACATTGGTGCATGTGCAAACCATTTGATATTTTATGGCAGCCATTGTTTGCTTTTTTTTCAAATACTATATGAACTGTGACAACATTTTCCAATCAAATTGATAGTTTAAATGTTTATGCCTCCTGGAGGAACATGAGCTCATCAGCCATTGTTTTCAATAAGATTCATTTTAATAAATATGTAGGGTTTTCCATTTAACAGCTGTTTCTCACCAGTCTCCATGTGCCACGTAATGTGGAAAAGTCTGTTGGGATATCCCAGTAAAAAGGTTTAAATTAATCATCTCATGCCAAAACATTTTGTAGAACACAATTCTAGATGTGATATGCATCAAGCACGATAAAGGTTTGTAAAACTGGGTTGTTTTCTTTTTTTTTTTTTCTGTGTGTGCTTTGTACAAAGGGCCAGATGGTCTCACCCATGTTGTGTCTATGGGAATAATTGCTAGTAAACCTATCCCTGTGTTTACATGTTTAGCTCCTAGGAAAGCCAAGGACATCTATGTTTTACTCATGTACAAGAACTGCAGCTCGAGTAACGTCCACCTTGTTTGTTATGATAAGGAATTCTTGGTATCCTTTCGGTAGACTTCAGCCCTTTACTGTAGGAAACCACATGAAATAAAAAAAAATGGTATGAAAACTTGAATCTTACTTTTAAGCAACTGATCTTGTTCTAGTAATGACTTATAGACACAGGAATCAGGCCAACAAAATCGTAAACTCGTTGCGTAAATAGTCTCTGCTGATGAAAAAATATCTTAAAAAAGTGAATGCATTAGAAAACTGCTGTGAACCACTTTGCATTTTGACAATTTAAATATAAAAAAAAAAGTCTAGCATTTACTCTTTGTGCTGCCATCCCTACAAGCAGTCTAATATGCATTGAAATACCACATTTGACAGATTTAGACAGCTGGCTTGTTCAAAAAGAGTTCACATTTTGTTAATGTCACCAGCATTGAATAAGGGAAGATTAGAAGCTATGGTCATTTTAACAAAATGGTTGTCAGGACATTTTTTTTTTTGGTAGAAGTTTTTGGAATGGAACTCAGTAAAAGACTAGGGCTAGAAAGCAGTGGAGACAAAGGGCTGCTATTAACCTACAGATGCAGGCTGCTGCTGAGTTCACTGCAAGATTTGTCACACCGCTTAGCCAATGAAGTGTTGGTGTGACTGGAAGGTTACCACCCCTATTCTGGGGTAAGAGGGCAATTTGGTCTCCATGCTCATTTAATCCAGAGGATTCTTTGAATAGACTGCCAATTGGCATCTACGCTGTGTATAATTGTGCATGCACTTTTTAATGCAGGCTATTGTCTGCCAAGTGCTGAATTGAGGTCTCTGGGCAAATGTCCATTTTGCATTGGAAGGTTTTAAAGGCAAGGTACAGAAGACCAAATGTGTTATTCTAGTCCTTCCCTCAACAAATTCTTTTACAGCAAGTACCAAAATGAAAATACATAAGTATATAGAATTTTATTAATTTCTGATTAATTACTTTAAAACAACTGCAATTCAAATGTAGAAAACTGTAGACAGTACAAGAACATTTACTGTGTTTTCTAAGTTGTTTTTTGAGTCTGGTGAGAGCGGTCAGGGTTAAGCATTCACAAACAGGTATTTATCAAAAGCCCTGTGGGGGAACTCTGCGATTGTTCTTCTGCCCCTTGCCAGCAAAGGCTTGTTTAAATTAAAAAAAAAAAAAAAAAAGCACTGGACTGGCCTGATGGGTCTGTGAAAATTCTATGCACCATCAGGCAGAAGAAAAGAGCTTGATCACCAGGCCAAGGCACTACTCCCTGTGCCAGTGAGGGGGGGAGGGGGGGGGGGGGGGGAGGGGGGTGCGGAGGGAGAGGGAGGAAGTCAGAGTCATTGTGCAAGAGCAACACCTAGTGAGCACATTTAATGTACATGATTGCAGGGTCATGGATGGAGCCCTGGCCAAGGACCTTTGATGCAATGCATGGGCTAAGTGAATTGGGAAGGGATGCAAATTGGGGGGCGAGAGGGGGTGGGGTCGGTGGGAAGGAAATCCCTCAGTCATTGGGAATGAAGGCTCCCAACTCAAGTTCACAATGAGCTAGAAGCCCATAAGATGCAGGAGGAAATCGCTGGGCCAAAAAACAAAAAATATTTATGAAAATCTAATTTGCGGTTGAAAGAAAGGAATGTTCAAAACCATAAACTAAACAGAGATTCCATTCTGCAGCGCTACTTATAAATTACTTTTTTGGGTACTGATCTTTTCTTTCTCTCCCCCTTAAAACCTGAACACAACTTAGAAAAACACAATGGGCCAGATTTTTAAAGGTGCACGTGCGGGGTTCATTTGTGCTTGCTACCCAGCGCGCACAAATGTACACCCGATTTGATAACATGCGCGCGCTGCTGCGCGCATGTTATAAAATCCGGGTCGGCGCGTGCAAGGGGGTGCACACTTGTGCACCTTGCACAAGTGTGCACCCCCTTGCACGCGCCCTTTTCTACCGCTCCCCCCCACCTTCCCCTCCCTTCCCCTATCTAACCCACCCCCCAGTCCTAACTAAATCCTCCCCCCTACCTTTGTTGCAGAAGTTACGCCTGCCCAAGGCAGGCGTAACTTGCACACGCTGGCCGGCTGCTGGTGCACCATCCCCCGGCACAGGCCACTGTGCCGGAGGACTCGGGACCGCCCCGGACCGCCGCCAGGCCCCCGGCCCGGCCCCGCCCATTTTTTAAAGCCCCGGGACATACGCGTGTCCCGGGGCTTGCGCGCGCTCCCGAGCCTATGCAAAATAGGCTCGGCGCGTGCAGGGGTAGATTTTCAGGGGTTACGTGCATATCTTACGTGCGTAACCCTTTGAAAATCTACCCCACTATACCAATACAAGGACTCTGAATTTCCATGATATATCCGTGCTAAAAATCACCATTTTCAATGTTCACTGTACTGTTACAAAGTCATGTGCAAAGTGCAACATAGCCAAAGCTTCTTGGCGTGAAGACTACAACATTATTTTAATCACATATACAATACTCCAGCCAACAACATTACAGCCACTATCTATCGCATTCTATACAAGACAGAGGGCCCGATGACCAAGCTGCCATTTCTCGGTGTTGAGCAGGCGGCTCCTCCCAAAACAGCCATCCCCCAACTTTGCAAACTGTTCAGTGCGGGGTGATGTGCATGCAATAGATATGCAAATTTAGTCACAGAACAAATAGCCACAGTTTGTCCATCCCTAGGTCAGTTCCAGCCCTTTAAAGCAAGGCAGCTCAATTGATAAGGCGCTACTGCCTGTATCTTAGTCTGCGATGCAATGGTGGTTACAGCAATACCCGAATATGGATGACGCAAGGCTTTTAGAGTATGGATTCTATTTCAGTTTCATGCTCCCTTATTGGGGCCCCTTTTCTAGCAATTGTTGCTCAGTACAGGAGGTAGGTATTATAGCCCAACAAAAAATAGACAAGGAACTCGAGCTGGGGAAGGTGGTGAGCCCATTTCAGACCCAGCCTTTTACTCATTTTAGGACTTCCTCTATTGGGTTGGATTCAAAAAAAGACAAAGGCAAATTCAAGATAATATATTATCTGTTATTTCCATTAGACTCGGGAGTCAATGACTACTTTCAGCAGGAGTACCCTACTGCACAATATATCTCTTTAGATCAAATCGTTGAGATGGTCCGCAATTCCGGGAGGGGTTCCTTGTTGGCAAAAGTAGATACTGAGTCAGCTTTCAGGATACTTCTGGTGCACACCAACTCAGTTTGTTTATTGGATCTCATTTCAAAGGATCATTTACTTCAATAGGTGTATGTCCATGGGATGCTCTGTTTCCTGCACTTATTTTCAAGCGTTTGACACCCTTGTCCACTGATTAACCAGTTGCAGATCAGGTTCCAATAGAATCATACATTACTTAGACAACTTCCTATTTGTAGGTAGGCCAGGCACATCAGAATGTAGTGGTGCTCTTGACACATTCAGGCATGTCACCTCTGAATTTGGTATTCCATTGGCAAAAGACAAGACAGAAGGCCTAACAGCAAGCTGACATGCCATGATCTCCAATTTACCCCTGGAAAAAATAAGTACTTTATGGTAGCGGTAGGTCAGTCACTGGTGTCAAAAAAGGAGACCATCGGTCAGCTGCAGTCCCTTATAGGGCTCCTGAACTTTGTGCGTCTAATTATCCCAATAAGGCAGGTTTCCTTTGCTGTCTCACTTTGGCGTCAGCTACTATGAGGGTCCAGAATCACTTTGTTAGACTTAGTAGGACTATTAAGGAGAACTTGAAAGTTTGGCAAGCCATTCTTACAAGTTTTAATGGGGTTACAAAATGGCAGATGCCTGAGGTCTTCAATGAGGATCTCAAATTTTTCTCGGATGCTTCAGCAGGAAACAGTTTTGGCCTTTACTTTAATGGATGCGGGTACGTGAAGCAATGGTTATCTGACTGGGGGAAGAAGGGATATCCAGGAACTTTGCCTTTCTAGAGCTTTTTCCTATACTAGTTGCTCTTGAGATTTGGGGAAACGGGTTAATAAATAAGAGGGTCCTTTGGTGATCAGATAATATTGCAGTTGTCATGGTGATTAACAGTCAAACTGAAAAATGCCCCTTGTTAACCCTCTTGATGCAGAGGATAGTGTTGGAGGCCTTGCAGCTAAACATAACATTAAGGGCTAAGCAGATACCTGATGTTGTTAATGTGATCGCTGATGCTCTCTCTCTCATTCAAAATAGGTGCTTTTCTGGATGCTGGCCCCAGAAGCCAACAAGGAAGGGAAACCTATGCTGAAGTGACCATGGAGACGTGACTATGGAACAGTGACATGAAATGATTATTCAGATTAGCCTTGTGCATTCCATATGATGGCCCTATTCCAAAGGATGGGAACAATTTTCTTCATACCAAAGGGACCAGGGCAGAAAATGTGTTTGGCCTATAGAACCAACCCTTCTGGTTGGTTTTGTGATGCATGCTTGGTGATTTGGCCTCTTGTTAAACATTCTGAAGACCTTAATACTTGCCAGCACTGCATTTTTGGTAAAACTTAGGGGCAAACCCAACCAATCTGGATCATTCTTTCTGAGAAAACTTGTCCAGGTGTGGGCCTGCGATAATGGAATTCTAAACGTCAGAGACAAGAGGTGCCCCATCACACATGACATCCTGTTGCGTTTGCACAAGGCATTAGGGATAGTAGACACAACAGACTTTATATGTAAGACTGCATATGATTCAGACAGGTAAGGAATAGGCAGCAGGTTCATAGGGAATGGGTGGGGAGGACTGGGATATTCCTCACCTATTTGTGATTTCCCCTTTTTGCTAGATGTGACAAAGTTTGTATGGATCTGTGGCAACTCCTTTGTATTTTGGGCCTGAAAGCAGGTGGTTGAATGACCACTGCATTTAGGATTAGCACCGTGCAGAGTAAGAGTGCTATGGATTGGGCTATGTTCTGGGAACAGCTTCTACTGTCATTGATACAAGCCAATGGGACTCAACCATCGCCCGACCTTATCCTCATCTATCTGGGTGGCAATGAACTAGCAGAGCTAAAAGGGGTAAAACTTATCAAGTCAGATTTGGCCCAGGTAGCAACACTCTTTCCCAGAGCCAAGCTTGTGTGATTGCATATCATCCAAAGAGGGCTTGGCAGAGCATTATTGCTCCTAAAAAGATAGAAATGAGCTAGAAGAGGGTAAATTGGGAGGTGGCGGTATGGCACAAGCTCCTTTCCCAGGACCAACCTGGTTAATACTGGAAAAGTAGGGTACCCCTATCCAAAGTAGGGCCAGAAATATTTTTGACCACATTACAGGATGTGGTAGAAGCAGGCTTATTGCTACAATATTGGCTGTAGCAGGTGGGGAGGAGCTAGACTAAGCAATAGGTCACTACTCCAGGCTTACAACAGAAGGAAGAACTCATCTTAGGTCAGCTGCAAAGTAGACATTTATTCTCAAACTTGGTATACCCGCCGGGTCTGTCTGGCAGGTGGCATCTTGCATACAAACTAAGTAGCCGGGTCTGACTGGCAAGCTGTGGAAAAGAATTTGGACTTAAAGTGGCCGAGTCTGTCTGGCAGGCCACGAATTACTCATGCCGGCTTAGTCTGTCTGGCAAGCTGGATGTTGAGATGAGCAATATGGTTAGCAGCTAGTAATGTACTAGTCAAATATGGGATGGGGGAGATGAAATTGTTAGATCATCATAATCTCTGTTATAATTGCATATTCGTTGTATTGTAGATTTCTTGTTGGGATATTAACAAAGTTGTGGACAAATAATTCTTCCAGTATACCTGCCTGCCACAATCCTGTTTCTTGAAATCTAGCCTTATGCAGGGGGAGGAGGGATGAAGGAGAATTGGGTCGGAGATGGGGGGTTCTAGTTACTATTGCGGGCAGGCGCCTACAGTATGCCGCCATTTTGTTTTAAAAAGTATGACAAAATGCACATGTATTTCTATTATTCTGATCTGAAGTACTCTACAGCATAAGTGAATAAAAATATAGAGAAGTTCTTGATACAAAAGGTGGAATAATCAAATAACTGCATTTTTACCAAGGAAATAGTACAGTGATGGTGATAAGGATTTCAATTTTGCAATGGATAAGCAATTTATGAATTTACCAGACTATCATCTCAACCATTTATCAGGAGCATTTTTGTTTTAAGAAAAATGTCACAGTTAAAATCTCTTGGGCAAGTTTGTGTAATGAGCTATGAAAACCTGTTCTGATTACAAGGGTAAAAGCCTACATCCATTATGAAATCAGTGATACCAAATAATCTTTAAGGGCATCATATAGGCTACCGTTTCCCAAAACAGTCCTGGGGACTCCCACAGTCAGTCAGAATTTCAGGATAAATGCAGTGAATATGCATGATACAAACTTGCATATACTGAATTTCCAACCCATGCAAATTTATCTCATGTATATTCATTGTGGATATCGTGAAAGCCTGACTGGCTGTGGTGTATTTAGGGCAGGTTTGGGAAATCCTGATATAGACCATATGATAAACATACAGATTTATGCCTTGGATCATGTCAAACAGGCCTCAGAAGTACATAGATTATAACACTAGTTCTGAGAACATACTTTTGATGTCCATGCATGTGCTTCTTACACAGACACACACACATTTTATGTACATCTATATAAATATATAGATATATAGAAATACATATGTATATCTATATATTTATATATATATATACACACATACACACACACAAACACAAACAATATGTTTACAAAATCTTAGATTTGTAACAGGTAATTATAGTTCAAACAGCAGGCAACAGTCAAAGTGAACACGTCATCAGGATTCTCTTTTGTGTTTCCTGTGTTTTCAGGATGGTTTTACAAAGCAAAGGACACCTCAGTTTTATAGCGGATAAAAGCTGCCTCCTACAGGTGGACACAGTGATGTCCCATCAGCAGTATTTCTCTATGTCTTTTATCCTTAGTCAGTCATCGCCCTCCTTCAGGGGTCCGTATTTTATGCGCTACAAGCTTCCTTCTTTTTCCACGTTTGCCATATATATACGTACGTATATGCATAGTCACACACATACACTCTTTTGGAAGATATATTTAAATTAATAAAAAATAATCAGAATCACAGGAGTCTGCAGAAAGCATAACAGAGTTTTTTGTTTTGATTTTTTTTTTTAATATAACATGTTTCCAAATAAAATGCCCGTTGAAAAGATATCATTCAGACACAGTCCCAGAAACTATACAATGTAACTGGTTAGATCCAGCAGATAGGACGTTACGTCTATGATCTGATCGAGAATACCTGCCCTGGCCACTCTGCGGATGTTTCTATCCACTTGTTCACACTGTGCACCCAGATAGCCTTTTTTGCATAAGCATTTATTTGGTCGGACACAGACTCCTCCGTGACGACATGCTGGTTCACATTTTGCTGTTAAAAAACAAAAAACAAAAACGAACAAAGCACATGAATAAGCATGTTTTTCAAGAATCTTGGATGTAGTTATGAAAATAGGACATAGATCTAAAAATGAAATAGTTATAATCTTATTCAGAAAAAAAAATCCTAGGTTTTAACCATAAAAAAACTGAAAACAGCATAAATTTGTTATGTGCATGTGATATTCTAAGTTGCAGATCTGTTTACATAAGAATGAAATTTCATGCTAAGGCACCAAAATCTGAATGTTGGATATTCTCAGTAATTTAAATTTGTGGAATGGATGGGTGGAAGTTCCAAAACATTTTTCACCCAAAAAAAACAAAAATCACTAATTGAGGATAGGTAATCATTCTATTCTAGTACGACAAGAACAATGGCCAGAGCCAGAGGAATGCTAGAGTGCATAGGGAGAGGCAAAACCAGTAGATAAAAGGAGGTGAGAATGCCTCTGTAGA